>NC_141047.1:33267736-33595236 GCF_041138505.1 Cibotium barometz
CTACTCCAAGACAACCTCTAGCTTATAGCATTAGTGACTACTCCAAGATAACTAGCACCACCCAATCCTGCGCGATGCTGATGCAACCCATGTTCAATAAAACCAACCAAGAGAAATGCTAGTGTAACCCATGTTCAATAAAACCAACCAAGAGAAATGCTAGTGCAACCCATGTACAACCCATGTACAACAAAATATAACCAACCAAGAGGAATGTACGTGATACTTGATGTACCTGTATAAACATTAGTCTTACCACGTCCACCTAAACTTAGACTAGATGAATTAGTTTTTGATCAACCAACCAAGAGGAATGTACATGATACTCGATGTACCTATACAAACATCACTCTTACCGCCTCAACCACTTAGACCTAAACTTAGACCATATGAATTTTTTTTTAATCAAAGAGCCACCACAAGAGGGGGATTATGAGTCAAAACTTAATAACGACTATTATGAGAATCTAGATGATATTTCTCTAGAATTCTATATCATGCAAGGTGCTACACCAATATCACTGTTCTTGACCATTCTCCAATTCAAGGGACGGGACATCAACTCTACTACTAGGAGGGATCCATTGTAATGTTACAATTTCCATGGTCCCTACCACATAGCAAAAGAGTCCACTCAAAAATAATTATGCCAAACTAACCATAAGCATCCACAACGTCTATGCAACC
The DNA here is from genome assembly GCF_041138505.1 of Cibotium barometz. Taxonomy (NCBI): domain Eukaryota; kingdom Viridiplantae; phylum Streptophyta; class Polypodiopsida; order Cyatheales; family Cibotiaceae; genus Cibotium; species Cibotium barometz. The sequence continues at coordinate 33,268,424 of NC_141047.1, forward strand.
AGTTATGCCTCCAACTTTTACATGTTCAAAGTGTGGAGTGGCTTTATGGTTGCAAAACGATAGCAACTTGACAAGTATAATGCAAATGACTACATGGTGACATATCAAGGAAACCAATGAAGCTTGAACCTTGCGGAGACTGAGATAGTTTGAAAAGAAAGTGTTGTAGTGATCATGTTAACCAATGAGGAATGAGCATTTAATTAGATATTTCTTTTTCAAAGGTGCAATGGGGTAATAGATTTGCACTATGTAGAATGCACTTATGATTTCAATTATGGTGTTTATAGTTAGAATTAGTGTGGCAGTTAGGGAGAGGGCATCAAGGGAACAACTAAGCTTACAGCACAAAAATCCTAGTCAGTTTACACATCATCATAAGCCCGACACCCACCTACACCACTTTTTGAAGTCATGCTCATTGCACACTCCCTAAAATATTTCCACAAATGGCTACACCTGATCATGCTTTTACTCCATAGTATTGTGGAAGTGCGTCTCAAAATGAGTGTGATTAACTATTAAAAGTAAGTTCCTCTATAACTAGTTTACTAAAATTTTGGCTTTGAATCAAGCTCTAAGCACAAGACTGGCTAATGCTTTTTTTACAAGAATAACACACTTTGATGTTCTAGAAATGGACATTTTATATAAAAAATTGGACAATAACTTCAATGTGAGCAAGTGTAAGTTTACTACATTAGTAAAGGATTTATGTTTATAGTTACAATGTTGCTTATTTACCTATGTGACCAATGTAGTGTTCCAATGCTTTTTCATAATCACCTTGCACATCACTCTATTGGGCTGCAAATCAATCCCAAGTATACTCGGCACATGAAAAATCATGATGTTAAAGCACACCACATGGGATCAAAATTGGAAAACAAAAACCAATTTTCTTGATAGTACCTCGTATGCATCATTTGAGGCCTTAAAGACATCATCCATAATATTTATGGATGGCTTTGTTTTCAATGATTGAGAGGTTCCAAGTGGTGATGGTTGGGACTTCAAAACACTAATGCACTTTGTTGCAGATTTTGTGTCTGGTGGCCACTCGCTAGGCATGAATGTCTCTTTAGTCATCGTCGCTTGATCACTGGAATACATTATGCCTTTAGTCGCCTCTTTAGTCACATTTGCACAAGCACCATTGTGTCTTCCATGGTGGCCTAGAGTAGCACTGATTCATCACTAAGGTAATCAAACATGCAAAGATTTGCATATGATCATATTTGTGAGTTTTTTGGGTTACAAAGAAAGAAACCAAGTGTTCATACATGCATAGGAACAAACAAACCTAGACCAAGAGCCCTAATGTCCATGGAAACTTCAAAGATGCATGCATATCTTATATCGTCTTTGCTTGACATAGAGACTATATAGACTACATCCAAGATTAGGACTCCCTAATGAAAGAAGTAGAAGGAACTCTAATCTATATAATTCATTGTCTTTTGATGATACATTGTAGGACTAATTTTAAAGTAGGCAATGCCTCACCTATAGAAGCAGGGAAGGCCTCAATTCCTTCTAACTTTGGGTTTGCAAGGCTAATGTCACATGTATTATACACACGCTGAATGATTACAAGCACTCAATGTTACATACTTAATTTCCTTATGCCAAGATTAGCACAAGATGAACCACCAAATGTTATAATTAAGATCCAACCGGTCGTTTACATGATCATAAGCACAAGATGAACCACCAAATGTTATAATTAGGATCCAACCTGTTGTTTACATGATCATAAGCACAAGATTAGCACAAGATGAACCACCAAATGTTATAATTAGGATCCAACCTGTTGTTTACATGATCATAAGCACCCTGCAACAAGCTGTAGCGCTCTACATTGACAATAATGAGTGTAGAATACAAAAGAACTTCTCGTTTAGTGTGCACATATATAAACAAAATAAAGAATCTAGCTCTCGAGTCTCCACCACCTTCACAACGGATTCGAATTTTCATAACCTAAATGTCTTGTGTGTAACGTACATTGTAAATTAATCATAATCTACGTACTAAGTGCTCTAAGTACAGTGATATTATTGTGCGCCCAACAAAGAGATGAATGTAACACGCTGGATTAAGGTGGAATAACGTAAATAGCAGATATGATTATAATATTTCAACTCTGGGAGAGCATGCAGAGAAATGCTGCCTCCTCAGGCTGAAGACTAATATCCAAAGGCGGAAGCTCCACTTCATGTGATGGTGGAGAGAAGCTGACCTCAGGCCAGTTACCGACATAGCTTTCTTCATAGGCGCATTGCAAAGCAGCATCCAAAGAAGAAGAGAAGTCCATAGCTTCATTAACGTCCATTCCCATGCAGGCCACCTCTGCCGCAGCATAACCATTACTGTAAGAATTCGCCTCATCAACATATTGATGCCAATATATCATAGGATAATGATCCTCTCCAATCATGCTTTGTTGATAATGATGATCATTATGATGGCAGTTAGAAGTAGCAGCTAGTGCTGATGTGATCCACTGATCTTCTCCTGCAATATATTGCCTCTTCATTATCCTGCTATCATTCAGCATGGCACAATCAAGTGATCTTTCTGCCCCATGAGATGAATTTGATTGATCATTAAGACCTGACTGTTTGCATTCCAAGCTTGAGACATCATGACCCATCTCCTTAATGTTTGCATTTATCACCAAGTTTGAACCATTAGAACCCAAATCCTTGCTTGCAATGCTGGAATCCATGATAAAATTTGAGTAGAGGGGCCCAAAATCCTTGTTTTCCATGGTGGAACCCCCCACATTCTTGTTTTCAGTGGTGAAACCCATAATTTTGCTACCCAAAATTGAATCATCACCAGCCAAATCATTAATATTGTTTTGTAAGCTTGAAGCATTGAGACCCAAAGCTTTGCTTGCCAAGATGCAGGAGGGCTTTGATTTTGAGTCATCATAATTATTGAGACCCAGTTGGGTTCCACCTTTTGCAGCTTTTCTAGTTCCCATATGCATACATACAGGCTGCTTGGCTTTGCTTTCTTCCTGCAGCTCTAAATTACTACAAAGTACATATTCTTCAAATTCAATTGAAGAGTTACCTTCATCAGCAATATTATCGTTGGTACTATTGATGGCCCTTGAGCAGTCAGGAGCTGGTTCATCAAATTCCATCCCTTCATTGATATTATCAAGATGATTTTTACTGGTCTGGATGCTGTTGGAGGAGGCCCTCGAAGAAAAACTATCAGCAGAATCCACATGCTTGTTGCTTGCCTTTGCAGGTTGTTGATGGTGATGATGATGTTTGCCAAGGATTGATTTGAGCTTGCTTCTAATGGCACGGATTAAGAAGGGCTTAGAGGATAATCCTTGACAATTAGGGAGGTTAAGGGGGGCACAAGAGCCATGTAAGGCCTTAGCAGCTTCATCATAAGCTAATGCAGCTTCTTGGGCAGTGGCAAATGTACCAAGCCAGAGGCGACCCCCCTTGTTGGGCTCTCTAATCTCAGCCACCCATTTGCCCCAGGTCCTCTGCCTCACCCCCCTATAATTGCACAGTGCATTCTCTGGCCCCCCTTTCCCCTTCATACAACCCTTCTTAGAGCCCTTAACCTCTTTCTTACTTTTCGTATTATCCCCTTGCTTAATTGAAGAAGTATGGATAACCCCTTGCTCAACTGCAGTATCAATCCCTCTCTTAGTTAATGTACTAGTGTTAGCTGTAGTAATAGCGCATGACCCTTCCACCACTAACTCTTCATCACTAACATACATAATAATCTCCTCTAACCCTTCTTTGCTACCATGCATGGCTTGTTTTTTTAATATTGCTGCACCACAGCTAGAGCCTCGCCCACATCCTCGCATACTTCAACCTTGAGCTTGCTTCTTTCATATTCTCATCCTCGCATACTTCAACCTTGAGCTTGCTTCTTTCATATTCTCATCATTAACTATAGTAATCAGTAGATTAACAAGCTTGCTGCGAGCATAATCGAGTCTAATGGACAATTATCAACCCTAATTGCAGTCCATTATCAACCCTAATTGCAGCAAGAAGGTAGTATTTTTTTTTTCCCCTCGCCCACGAGTACTGCTGCAACAAGTTTGCTACTTTGATCAGAACCTGGTCATCTGAAACCTGCAATTGGGTAATCTGATCGTGTGATTATGGAGATAATATGGCTTAGCGAGAATGATCGAGTTTGCGTGAATGATCTAATCATAGTACATAAAAAACACATGCAGAAAGCTCTGGGGGAATGATGATGATGATATGATACAAAGAGGGAATGCTAAAATCAACAAAAAAGCAACCGAGTGTTTTCTGTTAATAGAAGTGAGACTCGGCGTTTAACGAGAATTGCGACACACGTAACTCTACTAGCTTCTGGCCGCCAGAAGACTACAGCTGCACTTCAAAAATAACAATCAATGGGAAGGTTGACTGAAAAGCATTTTTAAAACACACACACACTCATCAGTAGATGTGTGTGTGAAAACGCATCGCCTTTCTTTGCCTCCATCATCGATGATTCGATGATCTGTTGCCGATTCTTTCCTTCCGCCCATTTTTGGACAAGTTACTATATTTCCTTTTTAAGCAATTTAGAAATTTCCCCCAAAGCACCAAACTATCCCCAACAAAGCGAATCTTAAATTTCAAAACCCAGCACAAGGGCCTTTTCCCACGCGCCCCATTAATGAGCCACCCTTTTTAATGGAACTCGGCCAAGTTTTGCAAATAATTTTCAATTGTGTCAAAAGTGGCAGTTAGAAAGCTCATGGCCAAATTTGCTAAGTTAAATGGGCTCATAGGAACCCTTAATGGCCAAGGGAGCACTCAATGCTCCATGTGGTTTTTTTTTTTGGTTAAAACAGAGGAATATATTAAAAAAAGTGTGGTTACAAGACCCCATGCGGAAGGTCCATGGGGAGACACTACGAACTGTTAAACCCTACAGAAAAAAGGGAATAACTCTGAAATTTCTAAGACATATGCAGCAAGACTGAAACTTTGATAAACCAGATCATGAGACAAATCATGATGAACAGCTCGGCAGAGGCCAGCCAGCACCAGTAACTGTTAAAACCTTCAGAAAAAAGGAACAACTCTGAATCTTCTACAGCAACACTGTAGCAATAAAACTTTGATGAACCGGTTCATGAGACAAATCATGATGAACATCCTGAAGAACTCGGCAGTGGTGGCCAGCCAGCACCAATTGGAGCTTGACTATCTTCTATTCCGGGAGAGAGGATGGGAAAACATCATGTGTAGAAGATTGAGACCGTGCGGGTTTAAGGGACCCCACAGAAACTTTCCGATGCCTGGACGTAGTACTCGGAGTGCTGAAGCCTTCTTTGACATTCCAGATTCAGTCCTTGTATCATGGATTCCTTTGTTTGGCAATGCGAGGAGCCATGGAATTTCTTCCATTTCCTCCAAGGTAGGTCTTGCCAACGGTCCACCTCCATAGGAACACCACTCGGCTGAAGCTGGTGGATTAGCTTGAGTACACTGTCAAGAAATAGATAAAAGTGGTGATTAGTTTTGATTTCATACAGCGTTTCATTACGTTGCTTCCATACATGCCAAAGAAACAGAATTCTGACGGACTGCCACGTTAAGGAGTCCAGAGAGTGGCATTCTCCTAGGAGGACTTCTTTCCAACTTAGAGGGGTGTTCCTAATTTTCTTAAAGGCCTTGTTCAGAACATTCAAGAATTGTCTAGTGTCTGGGCAAGAGAAGAAGAGATGGGGGACAGTTTCCAGCTTGGTATTACAGCGGGGACAAAGACCGTTCCCATGCCCAAACTTCAAAGCCTTCTCAAGGGTCCAGGTCGCTTTGTGAATGACCAACCAGGCCAAAATGGCGTGTTTTCTTTCTTGAGCGAAGGCCCAAATAAGCTTGAAGCGGAAGGCCCATTGATGTTTGTTCCAGGACAAGGACCATCTCTTGTTAAGCTTGAGAATCAGGTTTCCTACATGAAAAGTGTTAGGTAACTTGACAAGGTTACTGGAGCAGCCCCACCGGATGGCTTTAGAAAAGGTTATACAGTCACAAATCAGCCCCGGGGGAATGGAAACCTTGAGAGCATTACACCTTTGCATTACAAACTCAACTCCACCACGGGACAAGATGAATTTATTACAGATTTGTTCCCTATTTAACATGCGAGATGAGTCACATAAGTCACCCCAAACCTTTATACCAGCTTTGAAACAAGAAAGACTGATCTGGACCTGTTCATTGGAAATCGAAAACACGAGGTGCCCAAACCATACAGAGTCTGCAACATAAGCATACCTACCTCTCTTAGTATAGATTTGGAAACAGAAGAGCTTTTTGTATTTCATCCAAGACTCCCACATCCTATAGCACAGTTTGCTGCCTATGGGGGAGAGATAGGCCTTTGAGAACAACACTTCATTGAGAGAGAAACCCTTCCAAGATCTTTTACCTTTGAGCCAAAATTTACTAACATCCCTTTTGAGCAAGTCTGCCCAAACATCATTAGAGAAGATGGCTCTTTGCACCCATTTGGCTGCAAGCTTCTCAGCAAGCAAACCAATATTGATGATGCCAAGACCCCCTTGCTCTTTTTCCAAGCAACATACCTGAAAAGCCACTTTGCTGATCCTCTTACTTTCCAGAGACCCCCCCCATAGATAATTACCCATGATAGAGTTAAGGGATTGAAGTTGAGTCTCGGAGGGTCTCCAACAGGCCAGGAAGTAAACAACAGAGGGGATGATGAAGTGATTGAGGACAAAGGCTCTTGATGCCACCCCGGTGTTAATGTGACTCCATTTCTTGACCTGATTCTTGAGTTTATTAAGCACATAGTCCCACCTTTGTTTGGAAGAGATGTTAAAGCCCATGGGGATTCCTAGAAGCCTGAACACAACACCATCTGGGATAATCTTACAACCAGCGGACAGGATCGAGGGAGGGGGCACTCCTTCGAACACTCTGAAGCTGGTCTTGGAGTGGTTTATTTGCGAACCACTGGCAAGGCAGAAGGTTTCAAGGCAAGTCATGAAGTGGGTAGCAGTCTGCACTTCATTCCGAAGCAGCACATTCGTGTCATTAGCAAAAAGCTGCAGGCATAAAGGATCAGCCCTGTTGGGGATCTCAATACCCTTGATATTATTGTTGGCTAACTCCTTGTTAACAAGCCACCCTAGGGCATCCGCAACAATAGCAAAAAGAAGGGGGGAAAGGGGACAACCTTGCCTTATAGATTTCCTAAGAGGAAAGGCATCAGTGAGAGACCCATTAACTGCCACCTTGGAAGAAGCATTCCCCAGCAAGGTTTGGACATACTTTATGAATTTCCTATTGAGGCCAATATCTTGAAGGGATTGGAAGAGGAAAGACCAGTCTATTCTATCATAGGCTTTATCAAAGTCTATTTTGAGGAAGATGTAGTTCTGGCCAGAGTTTTCAGCATGCTCCATACCCTCCCAAAGACTAATGATAGCATCAAGAATATACCTTCCCTTAATAAAGCCCTTTTGCTCCTTGAGGATCCACTCATCCATATAGGGGTTGATTCTGCTAGTCAGGATATGAGCAAAAACTTTGTAAAGGGACGAGAGACATGTTATGGGTCTCCAGTTACCTAGATCTTCTTTCTCATCCTTTTTGTGAATCAGCTTGATAACCCCCATATTGGTCCTTTCAGCTAAACCTACCTTCTTCATGGCTTCCCTCCAGATGTTAAGGATGTGAGGGGTCAGTTCGTCTTTGAAAACAAGAAAGAATTCATTTGGAATCCCATCTTCACCCAGAGATTTACACTTTTTGAGATGAGAGATAGCCTCCTTGACCTCCTTTTCAGTGAAGGGGGAGTCAAGCTTAAGAGCTAAAGAGGGGTTAACAACCTTTCTCCTAATGCGGGCAATTTTGGCCCTAGCAACCGAAACTTCCTGAGAGGGAGGAAGGGCTGTGGAGAACAAGTTAAAAAAGTGATCCTTAATAACCTGCTAGTTTTCCACATCATCTAAAGTAGGATGACCATTGGGCTTCTTGACCATAGGAATGACATCTCTACCTTTTTTCCTTTTAAGAAGAGCAAACATTTTAGGGTGAGGTGTGTCAATTTTCCCAGCCCAAACCTCTCTGTACCACAATCTAGTGGCCTTAGCAGCCAACAACTCCTCAAGTCTGAGTTGATTCTTTAGCTCAATCAAAGAGTGGTCTACAACACAATTTTTAGACAGATAAATGTCCTGTATCTGGTTCCTGATCTGAACTCTACGATTCAGACGGATCGTAGAAACTTTCAGCTTATACTCCTTGCAGATAGAATGAACCTTGTTAACCAGACAGTCCCATCCTTTGGATAGGGAAGCGAACTGATTGAAGGCATCAGCAATGGAGGCTTTGATCATCTGTTGGATACACGGGAGACGGAAGAGGGAGGGGTCAAGATGGGGCCATCCAGCCCTTCCTTTGGCCTGCTGGCCTAAAGAAAGATTACAGATCAGAGGGAGGTGATTTGAGATGGTTAGGGAGGAGTCAGTGGTAAATTTGGTTTTTAAGAACATATCAATCAAGCTCCCCGAGGCATAAAGTCTGTCCAATCTCGCAGCTCTGTGTGATAGAAGCCTTTTTTATTGTTAGACCAGGAGAATCCAGTTTTCATAGAAAGGTTAGAGAGGTCTTTCTCCACCTTCAACACGTCCCATTTAGCCTTTTCATGACCACTGATGGTACTGCCCAGAAATCTACTTCTGTCCACCTGGGCCTCTACCATGTTAAAGTCACCAATGAGCAAGATGGGTCCCACAACCTGAGTGATAGACTGCCAGGTAGCAGCTCTCAAGCTGGCCAAGCAGGGGGCATACACAGAAACCAAAGTGAAGTTGAAAGGGTTACCCATCCTAACAGCGGTCCAACAGTGGTTAACATCAGACCAAGCATCTAAAATGGCATGCTCCCACTTCATGTGGATGCCAATAGCAGCCCCACCTTTCCCAGAGTGATGATTGGTAAAAAACCATCGAGCATTCCTAGAGATTTTTTGAAGGTTCATGTGCAGCTGAGGACCCCCGATTTTGAGCTCCTGAAGACTGAGAAGGTCAAATTCAAAAGTTAAGTCCCTTAACCACATATTGATGGCCACAGCCCTTTCCGGGTTCGTGAGCCCCTTACAGTTAAAGGAGAGAAGGTTAATAGAATTCATTTTTTACTGGTTTTGGAAGGTTTCCCCGCAGACACGGAGGTTCTTAGGACATCTTGGCTTTTTTCCTTTTTCCTCTTCATTTTCGAACCCATAAGAAGGGGAGAGAAGTCATCCTCTTCATCTTCGAGCCCATAAGAAGGGGAGAGAAGTCATCCTCCTCGTGCTGTTTCATTGGTGAGAGGGACATCCTCTTCATTGGTGAGAGGGACATCCTCTTCATCAAAGAAGCATCTTCTTCATCCAGTTGGGCTTTGAAAACTTCATCGATACGCTGAGTTTTGTCAATGAAATCCTCATCTGATCCCATAGGGGAATCAAGATCTTGACTAAAGAAAACACGGTCCTTGTTGGGGACCCTTCCCGGGGATGGTTGTTCAGCCCCTATAAGGGCTGAGCTAATAGCCTCTTTGGCCTGAAATTGCATTTCTAGACCATCTTGCACCTCAGCTAGGAGGGGGGCATATCTGTTGGCTGGGATATGCCAATTAGATTTATTGTTTTTAACCTTGGACACATGTTTTCTCTGGGGCAGGACAAAAGCCTCCTCTTTGGCTGGGGTTTTATCACTAGTAGCTGGTTGCTGGAGATCAGGGCAGTCTCCCTGATAAGATGCCCTTGCTTATTACAATTAAAACAGGCATTCGGGAGGTTCTTATAGGTCAGAGTTTGCTCATAAATAATCTGGCCCTCTCTGTTTTTCAAGGGAACTTTCTCTTTAAGGGGTTTCGCGGTGTCTACCTCAATAAGCATTTGGTGCGCCCATTGAGGATTAACAACTTGAAAAGGTTTTTGTCCTAGCACCTTACCTACAAAACCCCCTATCCTCTTGGCCCATATGGAATACTTGGTTGGCATATCTGTAAATTCCACCCAGACAGGGATTTTGGTGGGTTTGGGTCCTTTGGGATCAAATGAATCATACCATCTAAAGAAAGAAAGGGGGGTGTTTCTGATTATCCACTGTCCGCTGTTGATAACAAAAGAGGCACTTACCGGGTCTTCAAACTGGAACATATAGTAAGCATTAGGAAGATGTTGAACAGAGGCTACTTTAATCCCCTTCCGTTCCCAATTCGATTTAATCCAGAATTTCAGGGTGTCAACCGGCGGTCTCGCACCATGACAGAGACCTATCAAGGCGTGTGAAGACAGGTGGTCCTGCCATGCTGCCAATTCCTCATCATCGCATATTACAGCACCATCATCATCAACATCAAAATCACCAGTTTTTTCCTCAAAAGTTGGGTTCTGTGAGACAGATTAATCAGTGGATTTTCAACATATTTAGGGGGTAGAGATGGAACAACATGACCTGATAACGCCCGTGGGCTTGACGGAAGACGAACAGCTTCCACGAAAGAAGTCGGGTGACCCGAGCGAGCATGACCAAGATGACCCTGAGGAGGGCCGTCAAGATGGGACCCCCGAGTTCCTTCAGCTTCACCCAGGCCTCCCGGTCCGTTATGATGACGAAGGAGAGCAGTAGAAGCCTTGGGTGTGGTGAGCGAACCATCGAGGGGCCTTAATGGCACTTGATGCAGGACCAGGGACGGAGGAACAGCTCCTTCACATGCGGAATGCGAAGACGAAGAGGCTCCAGCAAGCACAATGTCCTGCAGAGACATCTTAGCACAGCGTTCCCCCCTCTCAGGGGGAAGGGGAAGAGCGAAGAGATGTTCAGCAGGAAGGACGGAAAGGGGAAGCAGGGCGGGGGCGATGGAGGCTTAGCATGCAGAAGAAGGGGCGCATGGGTGACACCTGGTCGCTAGCAGCAGTCGAAAAATCCTTCATGTGTTTTTCCATGTGGTTTTTGATGATAGAGAGTCACACACGCACACACGCACAAATATATATATATATATATATGGAGAGAGAGAGAGAGAGAGAGAGAGAGAGAGAGAGAGAGAGGAGGGGGAAGAAAGAACTGCAAAATTGGAGATTGAAGAAGAGAGACATATTGTCCATTTTCACATGATAAAAAACTATCTAAATTTTGTACACAAAAAAAAAAGATGCTATTTATACAAATTGATAACCTAGCAATGGGCCCTATTTTAATTAATGTTAAACCAAATTGACATGTGGAGCACATATTTGAAGACCCTTGAGGTGGGTTTGAAAGAGCTACCATGCAGCTTGCATTTTAGCCCCCAATCTTAGAAGTTTGAAAGATAAACTTATAACCTAGCAATTGCCCCTAGGTTAATTAATGTTAATGAAATTGACATATGGGGCATGGTGAAGTGGTTAGCCACAACCACTTTGTAATGGTGACCACGTCATGTCACCAGCCTCGACCAACCTTGAGTAGTAAAGATGTTGCTGGTTTCGAAGAGGTGTGGATGGTCAAAGATGTAATCGGTGAAGAGACTAATCCACATGCGTCAGGGCTTGTTTTTAGGGATAGAGTTTGGTTGTCTCTTAAGGTAGGAAACATGTCAAGGCTGCATGTGGGTATAAAAATGTTTGATGCAAGGCCTCATCCTCTGGGTTATGAGTTGTTTGGGCCCATACAAGGAAACATGGCGACCGTCACTTTGCTTATTGCAAATTCATATGCCAAGAACACCTTCATTTAATTGGCAATAAACGATGGTGGTTGTCTAGAGAATTGTTTGGCGCACGACAAGGTATGATTCTCAAATCTCATGGCGGAACTAGAGATTGGGCTGCTTTGTTGTTGCTTGTTGCACTTTGGTAGTAATTCTGAAAACATTAAGGTACTATGGACATTACCCCACACAATATAATGCCCCTCTGCTTCACCGTCGTGAAGTGCGGCTCAAGATGTGACAGTGCACGTTACTATTGTGACTACCTACTGCTCTTGACTAGTAGCTATCTAAAGGATTTGCTTCCAAATCAAAGGAAAAGAGATGGAGTTACCCTTACCCATGTATAGCTTTTTTGTTGTCTCTTGCTTGCCTCTTGAGCTCTTCACACGAACTGGCGCTTTGATACCACATGAAGAATGTGGGGGAGAGATAGAGCTTGAGCTCCTTGTTGCGAGAAAACACACACACACACACACACATAAGAGTAGACAAGCACCCAAGAGAAATGGATAGTTGAATTTCTTCTATTCTCTTCTCTTGTCTACAACCATAACATAAAGACGGATAGATGTCTAATTTTTTTTCTATTCCCTTCTCTTCTCTACAACCATAACATAAAGATAAGAGTACATAATATGTGGGAGAGTACTCTCCTAGTAAAACATACAAAAGGTGGGTCCATTAATGTGAACTCAACTATTATATGAGAAGGTGCTATAACTATGCCATAACTCCAGTAAACCAAAGTGGATGTCACACAGCCTGTAAACTGATGAGTGAGATGGATGGTTGAATTTTTTTCTATTCTCTTCTCTAAAACCATAGCATAAAGATAAGAGCATAGTATGTGGGAAAGTACTCTCCTTCCAAAACATACAAAAGGTCAGTCTATAGTGTGAACTCAATTATATGAGCAAGTGCTATAATTATGCCATAATTCTAGTAAACCAAAGTGGATGTCACACAGCCTGTAAAACCACTAGTGGCATATCACCCATAATCTAACCACATGCCGGTGAAATAAGTGCAGAGCTCTCGTCCTGGCATGTGATCTATATCTACACTAGTTGAGCTCGATATCTCAACAAGGTTGAAGATCTCTCTTCCTATGCCATAATTTAACTAAGACATTATTTTTTTCTAAGGTGCATCCACTTATGTGCAAAGTATTACTGAAGTTAAGTTAGAAATTCAAAGTCCTTTTTGATCAATTTATAAGCTAGATGTTGTCTGGACTCTATTCTAGATAGCAAAAAGCTAACCACGGCTCCAGATTGGGTGATGCTAGCCACCACCTACCAATACTCAAAGAGAATCTTTAAGCCCTACAGAAGGATAGCCATGTTGCATACAAGACAGGATGCGCCTTAATCAAGATAAATGTGAAATTGGTTAAGATATTTTGGATATTTTTTGAGTTAAAGAAGACTCCTATCCTTATGTGCATAGAAGTGCATTAAAGAATGACTTTCATTAAGATAATGAAATTCTGACAAGAGAAGTAAGCAAGTGACCTTAGAAAATTCTCAATCTATGTGAAAGACTCTATCTCAAAGAAAACTTGGAATAATTCCAAGAAGTTAGAAAGGAAATAATATTGAGAGTATATATACAATCCAAGGAATTTGACTTGCTTAGAGTTTTGACTAGAGAGTTGTGATGTCTCATTGAGCTTGCAATGGTTTACATTGTTTTGTATACGAATATGATGCATGTTATCTGTCTTCAAATTACTACTTGTACACTATATACGAATATGATGCATGTTATCTGTCTTCAAATTACTACTCGTACACTAATGTATGTGTTATTTATTTGTGGAAGCTAAAAGTACCACACATGAGGTTGTGGATGTCATCCGTGGGGTGCATCACATGAAGCAGTCATCCAAGACCTTGACCCCTCTTGGCCAAATGTGGGTGCGCGTTCCTGGCACGATTGGTGTGATGAAGGAAGCAGCTCTAAAGTGAAATGGGTAGGGTAGTGCGTGGCAAGCTAGATATGCTTGATGCCAATACTTGGATCGTTCATGCTTTTGGGATAGATGATGAGTAGTAGAAGTGGCCCCTAGGATTCTAACACATGTGTTGAGGTGGATGTGTGTTAACCCATTTATAGGATTAACAACAGCTATAGCCATTATCTTACATCAAGGAGTCAAGGTAGATACACCAAAAGGTCATACATTCAAGATATGAAGCAACAGTGTCAATATCTACAACTTGGATGACAGACGCCCGTAATGGTCTGACAGAATACTTATGGCGATTTCCGCTTTGAGAGCATGAGGTAGCAAGTTAGGATGAAGTCTCAAGTGATGTACTTCATGGATATATTATGAGAGTAGTCATTGTTATAGCATTAGGCCTCTTGTGAGCCTAAAGTGCCTAGCTGGCCACAGTTTAAGTGAGTGTGAACACTTATGACCATGTATATAAGTGAAAATCTCTCATAATACAAAGAACTCTCCCATTGTGCAATAGAGTCTTGGTCTTACTAATCTTGTTACTAATCTCTCTCTAATCCATGCTCGTGAGTGTGTGTGAGTAAAGTGAGGTGAGAGGAGAGACGAGTACACGTAGTGCAAGGTAACAACGCTCGCATGAGGCACGATGGAATCGCTTCTCAAGGAGCTGTGGAGCTTGGAGACGTCAAGGGTTATGAGCTTGGCCAATGGAAAGATCCCCACAACAGTTGGCGGTTCACCAAGTAATCTTCTTGCCAGATGTCGAGGGTTTGGATGAGCCATAACATTTTTGGCATTGTCGGGGAGCCATCCCTTGGCTTTTCCACTGTTTGCTCTCTCTAATCTACGCAAACCCATTACCCATTGTGAGATCCCTCTGCCCCCTCCGCGCACCGGGACTCCCGGTAGCTGATAGCGGAAGCAGCCCCCTCATGCGCGGGGCAGGGTTTCTCACTCCCGGCCTCGCCCACGAATGTCTGGGCACGAGACTAGGCTATTGGTCCCTCCGAAAATCGAAATCGGGAAAATTTCCCATGCCCAGAAAGCAGGGACGCTTCCACCTTTTTGAATTTTCTTAACGAATTTTTCTAACGAGATCAAATCTAAACTATCCTTCACCTGAATAAACCATATATAAGGAAACTATCACCGATATAATTTGATCATCTGAGCCAATCAGCACTTTTTCCCTAATCAAGATCAGGCACAGCCGTTGATCCACTCAATTGAGAAATTTATCAGGAAATTAACTAACTACTCGAATCCTAGCGTAATCCTAAGATTTTTCAGTTTGATTATTAACACTCCACTGATTCCAGCCTAACCCCATCCGGCCCATGGGTTAGCCACCACCCTACCACTAGAATCGGTAGAACCAAACAAGTACTCACCCACCCATAATTGAAATGCCTTTCTTAACTTTAGCTTTAGAAAACAGATACACACACACTCCTCTTTAAAACTTTAATATAAAAATAGTCCATTGACAAAACAGATATGGTCAAAGATTTCATAAATTCAAAATTTCCATTCAATCCCTTGTTTCACAAAAACAGTACCACTCTGGACTCTCCGTTGAGACCAGCTGGTCAGCAAACGAGATCCAGTAACAGATTACAATAATAATTTTGTCAACATACATATATATATCTTCCACGACATACGCATGGGTGTCCTAAGCACTGTGAGCCCGTGCATCGCCTGGTCAGAACCCTCCAGGATCCTCCTTAGGTGTCCTGGTACTTCACTCAGAGACCGCTTCGTCAGTCCTCGCCCATCGTACCGGAAGCACACCATTTTTCACCATACCCAGGCTGGTCAAGACCTGGGCAGGTTTTTGCCGCATGAGCTGTCCCTTGAACACTCCCCACGAGCTGTTGCAACCGAACTTCCCTTAGATAAACACATATGCCAAATGCTCCCTCCAGCATTCTCGCGTACAGTTCTTTAAGAAAACAGGGTTTCTATGCAAGTTTTCAGTTTTGATTTTATTTTTGAATACAATGGTTATATCTTAATTCCGTATCCCAATACTTCTAGATCACAAGTCTAGATTCCCAAGCAGAATTCCTCGAATTCTGTAATCTTGATCCTCAGATCAAAATCAAAGGTCTCAACTTAGTTTCAGATTCGGTGGGTGATTTGAGTGCATTTTTCCTGAACTGGGCACATCGTCATTGATCGAAACTAACGAAGGAATTAGGTCTTGGTCAAAAGTCTGAATCAGAGTTTGAGTCTGGAAAGGTTCTTCCTAAACTATCTTTCTTGAAAGGTAATATTTTAATTTCTCTTTTTCTAAATTTCATTCATTGAATATTTACTTCCAGATTTCTAAACTAAACATGAATTCCTATGAGGAATAAAATAATCATTTATCTCGATCTCCAACTTCGATAGTTTATTTGAATTTTCTCATTACCATCTTAGTGAATATGAAACGGTAGAATTTCCTCTCACAGATTATTTACTTATTCATTTTTCTAATTTTTGCAGAAATCAAACAGAGGATTATAGAGAACCCTTATTTAAATATAAAAATTCTATATGCATCTCTTTATGCATAAAATCCAATTCTGATGAAAGTCACACTTTTATCATCATTTATGATGAAAGTCACTCTTTTAATATGAAAGAATTTCTTTTATGCATCCATTTATACATAAAAATCATTCATGATGAAAATCACACTTTGAATATAAAAGAATTTCTTTTATGCATAAAAATCATTTATGATGAAAATCACACTTTTACTATAAAAGAATTTCTTTTATGCATCCATTTATGCATAAAAATCATTTATGATGAAAATCACACTTTTAATATAAAAGAATTTCTTTTATGCATCCATTTATGCATAAAAATCATTTATGATGAAAATCACACTTTTACTATAAAAGAATTTCTTTTATGCATCCATTTATGCATAAAAATCATTTATGATGAAAATCACGCTTTTAATATAAAAGAATTTCTTTTATGCATCCATTTATGCATAAAAATCATTTATGATGAAAATCACACTTTTAATATAAAAGAATTTCTTTTATGCATAAAAATCATTTTGATGAAAATCAAACTTTTAATATAAAAGAATTTCTTTTATGTATCCATTTATGCATAAAAATCATTTATGATAAAAATCACACTTTTAATATAAAAGAATTTCTTGTATGCATCCATTTATGCATAAAAATCATTTATGATGAAAATCACACTTTTAATATAAAAATAATAATCTTTTATGCATATGTTTATTCATACAAATCACTCTTTTAATAAAAAATTAATCTTTTATGCATATATTTATGCATAAAAATAATTTATGATAAAAATAATTCTTTTAATAAAAAAATATCTTTTATGCATTCATTTATGCATAAAAATCATTTATGATGAAAATCACACTTTTAATATAAAAATAATAATCTTTATGCATACAAATTATTTATAATAAAAACCACTCTTTTAATAAAAAAATATCTTTTATGCATAGAAATCCATTTATGATGAAAATAACACTTTTATAATCAAAATAAAAATTTCAATATGCTCCCTTCTATGCATAGAATTTAATTCTAAAGAAAATAACATTTTTTTAATAAAATATTGTTATTATGCATTTTTCTATACCTAGGATAAAAAATAACACTTTAAGAATACATATACGATAGGAATTACTCTTTTGAATTTAAAAAAAAGTAAAACTTATTTTTCACAATTTTAGGAAATTTCGCCATAACCTCCTTTGTATGGCTGACCATTTTTCAATTTTTAACTCTCTAAAATTAATTAGAAGTTCACCAAGAGTATTTAAATCATTCTAATGTAAACATTTTTTACTTATCAAAAAGAAACATTATGAAAAACTTGATTTTATCCATTAATCATTCATCTGGGATAAAGAATGGTTGGATTTACTAAAGAAGAGAGGGGAATGCCTTTTTTTCAATGAGGCATAACATCATATTCAATTTAGAGAAGACAAAAATCATTTAAAAAAACCATAAAATGAATAGAAAAGAGAAGAATCTCCAACTTACGAAGGAATTTGAGAGCTTTCCTTTGGCTTGATGGTTTGAGGGTTCTACTCTTGTTTGAAACAAGAGTGGCCACCAATCTTTAGAAGAGGGAAGGTCAAAAACTAATGAATTATGAGTAAATTCACAGTTTTTAGCTCTTGGGAGAAGTAGGGTAGCAATGCAAAAACACTATTAAGCTTCAACAAAGGAGAAGGCTTCTATTTATAGGAAAAAGTGAGCTTCTAACCAAGCCAACTGATTCTAGAATTTTCCAGCTCAGTTTGGTCAATTTTTGACCATTTTTGGGTCAATTTAGTCCACTTTTTGGATTTAGTTGAATCAGGAGAGAGGAAAGATAAAAATATCTCATTATTTGGGAGTTTAAAACTCTCCCACACATGTAAAATAGGCACCTCCTTCATGAGGCGAATTCCCCCATACTGAGGTGTCAAAAATGGATCATTTCTTCTAAATATCTCTCTTTTCTAACTATTAACCTTTGTTCTTAGTAGTCAACTCTTCATCTTATGTGAGTATTTACTCATTTTTGGGAGATTTTCCTTTTATTTTTCCATTTATTTCCTCCCTACATTTGGATGAATCTTATTGGTCCATGGGAACCTTAATTTAAAATTTCAAAAAAATCTTGACCCCCAGAATAAGACCTCTTGAAAACAGATTATACTTGATTTCTAATGCACCTTCTGAAAATCTTTTTGAACTTCTGTTTCGGGGGAATTTATTTTAATAAGATGAGATATTTTTCTATCCAAAAATATTTAAAAATTGAATTACCACTCTCTAGAGGATTTTCTCTCTCTAGGCCAAAATTGGTAGAAACAAGATCTTTTATATTTTTGAAAAGGGATTTGATTACAGGGGAAGATGCTGGACATCTTGAGAGGCTGGGGAGGAATCTTACATTCTCTCCCACTTGAAAAACGCGAGATGCCCTCATCTCGCAAACTAGGGGTAATCCCGCAACAAAACAGATCGGCTTCATTCTCCCAAGTGGCATCTTCAAAAGGATAGAACTTCCATTTTACCAATAATTCTCTCAGAATTCTATTCCTGAGAATCTTTTCTCGAACATCAAGAATTTCTTTAGGTTGGAGTTCCATCTTCCCTTGGGTGTTGAGAAGAGGTTAGGATTTCATTTCATCAAGCACATGATTTGGACTTGGCACATATTTCTTTAAAAGGCTTACATGAAATACATTATGAACTTTGAGATGAGGAGGCAGAAGAAGCTCGTAGGCTAAGTCACCTACTTTCTTTGTAATTAGATATGGCCCACAATATCTGGGGGGATAACTTCTTGTACTTCCCAAGAGATAGAGAACTTCTTTTGGGCCGTACTCTAATGAAGACCATATCTGCTTCTTCAAACTTTTTGTCTGTCCTCTTCTTATTTTCATACTGCTTCTGTCGATCCTGGGTAGCTTTAATATCTTTACGAATTGACTTCATCTGCTGCTCCATGTCGTGAAGCATCTGTCTGGATATCTCGACCCTAATTAATGGGTTGGACCAAGTTAATGGAGTTAAGCAATCTTGTCCATATAGAGCTTTAAAAGGGCTCATCCCGATACTTCGGTGATAAGAAGCATTGTAGGCAAACTTGTACTTCCCAAGAGATAGAGAACTTCTTTTGGGCCGTACTCTAATGAAGACCATATCTGCTTCTTCAAACTTTCTGTCTGTCCTCTTCTTATTTTCATACTGCTTCTGTCGATCCTGGGTAGCTTTAATATCTTTACAAATTGACTTCATCTGCTGCTCCATGTCGTGAAGCATCTGTCTGGATATCTCGACCCTAATTAATGGGTCGGACCAAGTTAATGGAGTTAAGCAATCTTGTCCATATAGAGCTTTAAAAGGGCTCATCCTGATACTTCGACTAGGTCCAGATAGCTTAGCCACTTCTTCGGTTCCCTGCCACAGCATGACCGAAGTATATCTTCGATTACTTGGTTTACCCTTTCAGTTTGACCATCGGTCTCAGGGTGATAAGCTGTGCTGAGATCCAAGAAAGTTCCCACTGCTTCGAAAAATGCAATCCAGAACCTTGAAGTAAACTTGGGATCTCGATCACTTACTATTCTCCTGGGTAGGCCATGCAATCTGAAGATTTCTTTGAGGAACACTCTGGCCACATCCACTGCAGTGTAGGTTTCTTTTACTGGAATCAAATGGGTAACTTTGGTTAGTCTGTCAACTACCACAAAAAATGGAGTTGTAACCTGATTGCACTGAAGGTAATCCAGTAATAAAATCCATACTGATACATTCCCATTTCATCTGGGGGATGTCCAATGGATGTAACTTCCCAGGTATTTTTACTCTTTCAGCTTTGACTTTCTGGCATGTCAGACATTGACGTACATGATTCAGTACATCCTTTTTCAGACCAGGCCAAAAGAAGCTTTTCTTTAGAGACGTGTAGGTTTTGATGAAACCTGGATGTCCTGCTATAAGGCTGTCATGGGCTTCATTCAAAATTTGATCCTTGGTTCCCTCATCATAGGGAATGGATAGTCTGCCTGCGATTATAATACATAATGCCATCATTCAGGTTGTACCCTTGAACTCTGTTCAACTCCTGTGGAGTTTTGCTTTCCTGCATAATTAGGGTAGCAATAGGGCCAAACAATCTATCCTGCATGATCTTGCTTCAATAATCAAAGGATTTGATACTACAGTAATTGCAAGCAAGGAGGCTTTAACACCATATTGGGGAATATGGGAATTTCCCACAAGTTTGGGACACGTGGTCAAAAGTTTGGATTAACCATAACTTGAACACCACTAATCTAAAATGAGCGCTTTATAGCTCTTTAGATTCCATTTTTCAAGCGCTTTCCAATGATAGGTCATATGATAGGGTTTTGAGAAACAAACATGTTATCCATGTCCCCTTTTTTAAGTATTCAAAAATGGGAATTGGGAAATTCCCAAATTCACTAATATGGTGTTCTTTTCTGTTGATGGCATCTGCTACCACATTTTCTTTGCCTGGGCGGTACTTGATTTCAAAATCAAACTCCTGTAAGGTCTGCACCCACCTTCTTTGGCGCATGTTGAGGTCCTTCTAAGTGAAGATCCACTTTAAGCTCTCATGATTTGTCATCAAAGTGAATCTTTTTCCCAGTAGGTAATGTCTCCATAACTTTAAGGCATAGACTACTGAAAGTAATTCCAGGTCGTGGGTGGACAGCATAATTCCTCTCATGCGTTCTAAGCTTTCGAGATTCATAGGCCACTGCATGACCTTCCTGCATGAGTGCACCTCCCAGGGCAAAACCACTTGCATCAGTTACTACCTCAAAGGGTAGAGAGAAATCTGGCAGCTTCAGAACGGGACTGGTTACCAAGGCGGTCTTTAGCTTATCAAAAGCACTCTGGCACATGGCAGACCACTGAAATGGGGTATTATTTTTGAGAAGGTTAGTCAGGGGGGAAGCTATGAGAGCATACTTTGGTATAAAAATCCTATACCAACCAGTCAACCCCAAGAATTCTCTGACTTCTTTCACTGTCTTTGGTTTAGGCCAATCTATGACTGCTTGGACTTTTGCGAAATCTAGAGAAATTCCATCTTTGGATACCAGAAAGCCCAAGTATTCAACGTGGTCGGTAGAGAAAGTGCATTTTCTCGTTTTGGCAAAGAGTTGGTGCTTCCTTAGAATCTCAACTCTTTTTGGCAAAGAGTTGGTGCTTCCTTAGAATCTCAACATGAGTCTCATGGTCAGCTGCATTCTTTGAGTAAATCAGAATGTCATCAACCAAAGAAAACTAGAACAAAATCATCCAAGTATTCTCTGAGGATGTCCTCTGAGGATGTCCTCTGAGGATGTCCTGCATTAGGCGATTGAATGTAGCTGGGGCATTAGTTAATCCGAACGGCATGACAGTAAATTCATAATGCCCATATCGAGTATTGATGGCTGTTTTTGGTATATCTTGATCATTGATCCTGATCTGGTAATACCCAGATTTGAGATCTATCTTTGTGAAGATCTGGGCTCCATTTAGCCTGTCCAGAAGCTCATCAATTCTTGGAATAGGATACTTATTCTTAACTGTCAACTGATTTAGACCTCTGTAGTCCACACAGAGTCTAAGCGTTCCATCTTTCTTTTTCTAAAAGAGAACTGGCGCCCCTCAGTTAGCTCTACTAGGAATAGATCATCAAATTCATTTAACCATTCTGGTTCTTTAGCGTTAAGCTTTGAGTCTACTCAGTTCATTTTGACAACATAAATTTGCTGCTTCTTTCTAAGTCCTTTCAGCAACCTAGAAGCTTTTACTAACTGAAGGTCTGGGGATCCAGAAACTCCAGTTCCTTGAACTTTGTTCCCGTGAAGGTCATGGAAGGAAATGGTTCCATTGTGACAGTGTATATCAGCTTGATTTTTGTGGAGCCAATCCATTCCAAGGATCCCGTCAAAAACTCCCAGAGGTAAGACTTTGAACTGACAGTCAGTTACATTACCATTTAGATTGAACTGGATAAGATCTGTCTCATGGTGGTGAGTGAAAAGAATCTTCCCACTGGCCAATTCAACTTGCATAGGTTTCCCTGATTTCTGTTCTAAGACTAGCTTACGCAAGCATCTTGGGGAAATGAATGAATGAAAACTACCTGAATCAATCAAAAGCTTAAAAGGCTTACCCTGATACTCTGCTGGAGTATGGATGACTGAGAACTGACGGTTAGGCCCTTGGTTTTCAATTGCAGCATATATCTGCCCTCTTTCCTCTTCTACTAAATCTGAAATTGTGATTGCTCTGGCTACTACAATCTGAGGTGGAACTCTTTCTCTTTGGTTGCCCCAATTCTAGGAAGGAGTTTTGAGGTTACTCTGGACAGAAGCAAATGGCTGAGCTGGAGTTCTTTTGGGGTTTCCCTGGCTTGGACGAGACGAACACTGATTAGACTGGTATGAAGCAGTTGGTCTCTGAATTTGGGGTCCTTGACTTCCCTGTCCCCTTGACATGGCAGGAGTCGGGCAGTCTTTCAGTTGGTGACCAAAACCTTGGCATCCAAAACATCGGTTTTCACTTCTGAGCTCATCCCTCTGATTTCTTGAAAGAGGTGGGGCTCCTGAGAAAGTATTCTGGGGGAAGGGTCTTCCTTCACTTCGAAATCTTCCTGCATCCTGATTTTGATTCGGCCCTTGTTGCCTCCTCGGGGGTGGAAAGTTTGAAGTACTTCCCTGGGCTTGGAATCTTTTAAAGTTAGAGGGTGCAGGCTTTGGCAGGACCTTTACTACAAAGGCTTTGGCAAAATCCTTTGCCATTCTTACTGCTTCAGCCATGGACACTAGTTTGGCATTTTTGACCAGTGTACACGTCCAAGGGTTCGTTCATTCCCCGAATGAACCTGGCCATGAGTTGTTCTTCATCTAGAGGTGGTGAATATTTGAGTAGAAGAGCAAAGGCCTGGTGATATTCCTCGATGGTTTTGCTCCCCTGCTTTAGCTCGAAGAATTCATTCATTTTGATTTCCAAAAATCCAGGGGGACAAAATCTCTTTCTTAAATAGGTTTTTTGGTCATTCCAAGACTGAGTATTTCTGTCCAGACGGTTGGTGTCACAGTGGTTCCTCCATGCTACCCAGGCTGTTTCCACTATTTTCAACCGGGCAAGAGCCATTTTGCTCCGCATTGTGACGTCAAAATATTCTTCCATGGCTTCCACCCATTTCTCCACAGCCTCGCCCAGGTTCTCCCCTTCTCCTTTGAAGGGTCCTGGCTGAGTCCTATATGAAGAGCCTTGCTGCGAACATCAAGGTCAATCTCATCATCTTCAGAGAGAGGGTCTAGCTGACGGCCACGGTTTCCTCGTCTCATGATTCTACCAAAAAATTATATATTATTAAATTTTTATTTTGATATCATCCACGAGATCCTAAGACTTAAGAGGTTCGAAAAATAATTTCTTAAACAAGACAATGATCTTATTGGAGATCTATGACATATGTCCCGATAATAGATTTTTCTTTATCAGATCGTCCGTAAACAATCACTTATACAACAGGGAATTTTTCTCCAGAAAACATTTCTATATTTATATAAAAGTTGCAATATGTACATAGAGCAGCTCGGCTCTAGAATCATTGCCTCAGTCGTAATCGTATAAAGAAGCGAAACTGCGAAGAAGACATACCATGGTACACACGATTCATTACACAAGAGGTGCTGTAATTCTATTTCTAGGGATAAAGCGGCTAAGAAATCTAAAAAATCGGCATGAAGTTCTGAAGTTCCTGGGTGAATGATCAAAGAGTTGAACATGCTGAACAAGCCCTAGTCTTATCAAAATCATGGCCAAGGAAATATTTTGCCTGAGCCTCTAACGTTGACTGGTACTGATATTAATACACCGTCCTCCATAGAACCACATATACTGGCATCAAGAGGATTAGGAAAGTAGAGACTCTGAAAATGGCGAGCGAGTCTCACTCTGCTCATTCGGGTCGTAGCAGAGTTGATGAGGTGATCAAATGCAAAAGCTATCATATCCTGACTCTGAGAGAGTCCAGGAATTCCAGATAGGTTCGGGGTGTCCATCTATAAATTTCCAATTCAATTTTTGAAGTTCATTCACATAGTATTAACAAGTGAAAAAAATTTCTTTCCCAGAATTCTATTAAAAATTTAGGTAATTTTTGCTGATGATACTTAAATTTACAACAGCGCTCTGATACCAACTGTGAGATCCCTCTGCCCCCTCGGACTCTCGGTAGCTGACAGCAGCGGAAGCAGCCCCCTCATGCGCGGAGCAGGGTTTCTCGGGGCCTCGCCCACGAATGTCCGGGCATGAGACTAGTCACTAGGCTAGTGTTCCCTCCGCCGAAAGCCGAAACCGGGAAAATTTCCCATGCCTGAAAAGCGGGGACGCTTTCACCTTTTTAAATTTTCTTGACGAATTTTTCTAACGAGATCAAATCTAAACTATCCTTCACCTGAATAAACCGAATAGAAGGAAACTATCACCGATATAATTTGATCATGATCAGGCACAGCCCCGTTGATCCACTCAATTGAGAAATTTATCACGGAATTAACTAACTACTCGAATCCTAGCGTAATCCTAAGATTTTTCAGTTTGATTATTATTAAAACTCCACTAACCCATGGGTTAGCCACCACCCTACCAGTGGAATCGGTAGAGCCAAACAAGTACTCACCCACCCATAATTGAAATGCCTTTCTTAACTTTAGCTTTAGAAAATAGATACGCACACACTCCTCTTTAAAACTTTAATATAAAAATAGTCCATTGACAAAACAGATATGGTCACAGATTTCATAATTCAAAATTTCCATTCAATCCCTTGTTTCACAAAAACAGTACCACTCTGGACTCTCCGTTGAGACCAGCTGGTCAGCAACGAGATCCAGTAAACAGATTACAATAATCATTTCGTCAACATACATATATATATCTTCCACGACATACGCATGGGTGTCCTAAGCACCGCGAGCCCGTGCATCGCCTGGTCAGAACCCTCCAGGATCCTCCTTAGGTGTCCTGCTACTTCACTCATGGACCGCTTCGTCGACCCTCACCCATCATACCGAAAGCACACCATTTTTCACCATACCCAGGCTGGTCAAGACCTGGGCAGGTTTTTGCCATGTGAGCTGTCCCTTGAACACTCCCCGCGAGCTGTTGCAACCGAACTTCCCTTAGATAAACACATATGCCAAATGCTCCCTCCAACCAGCATTCTGGCGTAAGACAGTCCTTTAAGATAACAGGGTTTCTATGCAAGTTTTCAGTTTTGATTTTGTTTTTGAATACAATGGTTATATCTTAATTCCGTATCCCAATACTTCTAGATCACAGGTCTGGATTCCCAAGCAGAATTCCTCGAATTCTGTAATCTTGATCCTCAGATCAAAATCAAAGGTCTCAACTTAGTTTCCGATTCGGTGGGTGATTTGAGTGCATTTTTCCTAAACTGGACACATCGTCATTGATCGAAAGTGACGAAGGAATTAGGTCTTGGTCAAAAGTCTGAATCAGAGTTTGAGTCTGGAAAGGTTCTTCCTAAACTATCTTTCTTGAAAGGTAATATTTCAATTTCTCTTTTTCTAAATTTCTTTCATTGAATATTTGCTTCTAGATTTCTAAACTAAACATGAATTCCTATGAGGAATAAAATAATCATTTATCTCGATCTTCGACTTCGATAGTTTATTTGAATTTTCTCATTACCATCTTAGTGAATATGAAACTGTAGAATTTCCTCTCACAGATTATCTACTTATTCATTTTTCTAATTTTTGCAAAAATCAAACAGAGGATTAAAGAGAACCCTTATTTAAATATAAAAATTCTATATGCATCTATTTATGCATAAAATCCAATTCTGATGAAAGTCACACTTTTATCATCATAAAAATCATTTATGATGAAAGTCACTCTTTTAATATCAAAGAATTTCTTTTATGCATTCATTTATGCATAAAAATCATTTATGATCAAAATCACACTTTTAATATAAAAGAATTTCTTTTATGCATAAAAATCATTTATGATGAAAATCACACTTTTAATATAAAAGAATTTCTTTTATGCATCCATTTATGCATAAAAATCATTTATGATAAAAATCACACTTTTAATATAAAAGAATTTCTTTTATGCATCCATTTATGCATAAAAATCATTTATGATGAAAATCACACTTTTAATATAAAAGAGTTTCTTTTATGCATCCATTTATCCATAAAAATCATTTATGATAAAAATCACACTTTTAATATAAAAGAATTTCTTTTATGCATCCATTTATCCATAAAAATCATTTATGATGAAAATCACACTTTTAATATAAAAGAATTTCTTTTATGTATCCATTTATGGATAAAAATCATTTATGATGAAAATCACACTTTTAATATAAAAGAATTTCTTTTATGCATAAAAATCATTTATGTGAAAATCACACTTTTAATATAAAAGAATTTCTTTTATGCATCCATTTATGCATAAAAATCATTTATGATGAAAATCACACTTTTAATATAAAAGAATGTCTTTTATGCATCCATTTATGCATAAAAATCATTTATGATTAAAATCACACTTTTATTATAAAAGAATTTCTTTTATGCATCCATTTATGCATAAAAATCATTTATGATGAAAATCATACTTTTAATATAAAAGAATTTCTTTTATGCATCCATTTATGCATAAAAATTATTTATGATGAAAATCACACTTTTAATATAAAAATAATAATCGTTTATGCATACAAATCATTTATGATGAAAATCACTCTTTTAATAAAAGAATAATCTTTTATGCATATATTTATGCATAAAAATCATTTATGATAAAAATCACTCTTTTAATTAAAAAAATATCTTTTATGCATTCATTTATGCATAAAAATCATTTATGAAATAAATTACACTTTTAATATAAAAAAGATAATCTTTTATGCATATGTTTATGCATACAAATCATTTATGATAAAAATCACTCTTTTAATAAAAAAATATCTTTTATGCATAAAAATCCATTTATGATAAAAATAACACTTTTATAATCAAAATAAAAATTTCAATATGCTCACTTCTATGCATAGAATTTAATTCTAAAGAAAGTAACATTTTTTTTAAATAAAATATTGTTAGTACGCATTTTTCTATACCTAGGATAAAAAATAACACTTTAAGAATACATATACGATGGGAATTACTCTTTTTGAATTTAAAAAAAAGTAAAACTTATTTTTCATAATTTTAGGAAATTTTGCCATAACCTCCTTTGTATGGCTGACCATTTTTTAATTTTTAACTCTCTAAAATTAATTAGAAGTTCACCAAGAGTATTTAAATCATTCTAATGTAAACATTTTCTACTTATCAAAAAGAAACATTATGAAAAACTTGATTTTATCCATTAATCATTCATCTGGGATAAAGAATGGTTGGATTTACTAAAGAAGAGAGGGGAATGCCTTTTTTTCAATGAGGCATAACATCATATTCAATTTAGAGAAGATAAAAATCATTTAAAAAAACCATAAAATGAATAGAAAAGAGAAGAATCTCCAACTTACGAAGGAATTTGAGAGCTTTCCTTTGGCTTGATGGTTTGAGGGTTCTACTCTTGTTTGAAACAAGAGTGGCCACCAATCTTTAGAAGAGGGAAGGTCAAAAACTAATGAATTATGAGTAAATTCACAGTTTTTGGACCTTGGGAGAAGTAGGGTAACAGTGCAAAAACACTATTAAGCTTCAACAAAGGAGAAGGCTTCTATTTATAGGAAAAAGTGAGCTTCTAACGAAGCCAACTGATTCTAGAATTTTTCAGCTCAGTTTGGTCAATTTTTCACCATTTTTGGGTCAGTTTAGTCCACTTTTTGGATTTAGTTGAATCAGGAGAGAGGAGAGATAAAAATATCTCATTATTTGGGAGTTTAAAACTCTCCCACACATGTGAAATAGGCGCCTCCTTCATGAGGGGAATTCCCCCATACTGAGGTGTCAAAAATGCATCATTTCTTCTAAATATCTCTCTTTTTTAACTATTAACCTTGTCCTTAGTCAACTCTTCATCTTATGTGAGTATTTACTCATTTTTGGGAGATTTTCTTTTTATTTTTCCATTTATCTCCTCCCTACATTTGGATGAATCTTATTCGTTCATAGGAACCTTAATTTAAAATTTCAAAAAAATCTTGACCCCTAGAATAAGGCCTCTTGAACAGATTATACTTGATTTCTAATGCACCTTCTGAAAATCTTTTTGAACTTCTGTTTCGGGGGAATTTATTTTAATAAGATGAGATATTTTTCTATCCAAAAATATTTAAAAACTGAATTACCACTCTCTAGAAGATTTTCTCTCTCTAGGCCAAAACTGGTAGAAATAAGATCTTTTATATTTCTGAAGAGGGATTTGATTACAGGGGAAGATGCTGGACATCTTGAGAGGCTGGGGAGGAATGTTACACCCATTGTCTTGATTAGTGGCTTCCCACGAAAAAGATGTGGTTTTGATAGAGATTTGTGTGTGATTTTGTGAGAAATAGCTCTCTTTCTTGTTTTTTCGAAAGGATGATTTATTGGCTTAAATGTGTTGTTTTGTTAGTTTTAATCTAGTTTTTAGTGTTTGTTAAGTGTGCACATAGTGTGTGTTAGGTTCAGTTTTTGCATCCATTGCATCAAACAATGTAATGGATTGTAATTTTGTGATTTTTTGCTCTCTTTAGAGTTAAACATAGAGCTAGAATCATTAAATTTTGCTTGAATTGTGTGTTTTTTGTTTGATTTGTATTATGCATTACATTGTTAGTAAGTATTAGGGGTAGCTTAATCATTTGAAAAATTTTACAAATACTTTAAAAAACTCTTGAAATTGACTAATCTTCTTTAATTGACTGGTTTTTGTCATTAAAGGGTGATTAATCCAGTTCAAGAGGTAAAAAAACTAGAAAATGTGTTTTTTGGGATTAAAAATCGATCATGTAGGGTGTCAAATTAATGTTTTTAGGTGTTTGGAAGCATCAAATTCTTCACCAATTAGAAAATTCTTGCTCTCTTTGGCCTAATTTGCATAAAGAAAAGAGATAAAATTAAGGGCTTGATTAATCTTTGATTATTAGCTAATTTATACTTTAGATTAAGCACAAAACTTAGCAATCCAAGGACCTATCCACCAGTGATATGCTCAATGGTGTGAATTAATTAAGGATTAGTGGTTAATTAGAGATCCTGATTAATTCAAAAGAGAGAAAGATTAGTAAAAGGATTAATCTTGGATTAGTTCTTAAGCATTTTTTTCCATATTAAGGCTAATGAGCATTGAATGAAAAGATGCCCCTTAGTTGGCAAAAGGCCACTTTTGGGAGTCAATTATGAAGGGTTCATAAAAGTGTTGACTTTTTATTCTCACTTACCTTTTTGAGAAAATGCCCATATCTTCCCAATTTAAAATTCAAAAAATATTCCCTCCACACAAGGAAACTCGAATTTCCCTCTAGACTCCCAAAAAAAAATTTGTGAAAAAACCCACTTTCACGTCATGAAAGGTCCTGTACTTTCACGTTGTGAAAGTTTCCCACGCGCAATAAAAAATAAATTCTTTCACGCATGAGATACATTTCATGGCGTGAAAGTTCCTTGACTTTCACGGCGTGAAAAAAAAATCTTTCGCGTCGTGAAAAACCACCATGCACTTTCATGTGGTGAAAGGTCCCTGACTTTCACGGCGTGAAAAGGGTCCAAGGAGAGAAAACATTTTCTCTCACGTGTGAGATATATTTCATGGCGTGAAAGTTCCCTGACTTTCATAGTGTGAAAAAAAAAACTCACGTCGTGAAAAACCACCCTGCACTTTCACGGCGTGAAAAGGGTCCAGAGGGGGGGAGTATAAAAAATAGCCCTGTTTGGAGGTGGCTCATATCTCCTAAACCGTGAGCCCGATGAACGTGTTCTAACACTCATCGGAAAGCTTGCATCGAGCTCTTCAAAATTGATCTGCACCATTCGAGGAAAAATTCCATCTTTTTGGCCTTCAACCAACAATCTCAAAATTTGACCCAAAAATCGAGGCAAAAAAAACGAGCTTAAAAGCACTAAAAATCGCCCAAAATAGCCCAAAAAATACAGTGCACCATATTCAAGCTACTTTTGAGTGTCTAAGTGACAAAAGCACGAAAAAGTCAAAGAGAAAGTTGTAGTACTCCAAAAATACTATAACTCTCTCATACATCTTTTTTTCCAAATTCCTTTTGGAACACATTAAAAAACGGTCTGCAAACAGGAGAAATCTTTCCGAAAAAAAAAAACTTCATCTTAAGACAGTGATGGAAAATAGGTTTTGAGACCTCCTCTTCTATCTGGGATGCTAATGGCGTGCACTTTTTCTAGAAAAGTTTATCCTAAGGGCATTCACATGTGCTTTTGAGACCTTAGGAGACATTGCTGCACACACTTTTTTCAGAAAAATATCTCTAAGAGGTCGTTCACATGTGCTTAGTGCCTAAGCAAATTAAGGCAAACGAACCCTCGTTTAACCTAGAGAAAGGTGTGCCAGACCTCCTGAGCCTGAGAACGGGCTCTAAGAAAACCTTTTTTTATAAAATATGTATGCTTGCTCAATAAGGAGCAATTGGTAACGTCAAGATATGGCAACGATAGAGGGATTCTGTGGGTCCATACGAAAATTAAACCCAATGGCTAAAATCTTCAAGCCATTGAGATCCATGCCCCAAATGCACCTCCCAATACCATTTGCCATGCCGACAACAACAAGCGTGTCATCCTCCTATTACATCAATCCCTCCGGGATTTGGTCCCTTGCCTAGCACTACCATAAGTCCTAAACCTTTAGAAGGGCTAGATACCAACCCTTTGCAACCCCTAAATGCCCAAACCTTAGACATATTAACTAATCTAGGAAGGGGGGTTTTCCAAGGACTAAATGAGGTCCTAACCACAAGAGCACCCACACACAGCCTCAATGACTCATCCAAAAACAAGGCCATATACAGTTTCCAAAATCATGCGCAAATACGATGGAATGACTGATTATGTTCAATTTATGTAAATGTTTGAACACAGATGTGAAGCCCCACCAACGTACATGCGTTGAACCTTTTCTTAGTGGGAAAGGCTAGTCGATAAAGAGAATGTGGGGGAGAGGGAGAGCTTCAAACCCTAGCAAGCAAAACACACACACACAAGAGAGAGCAAGACAAAAGAGAGAGATGGATAGATGAATTTTCTTCTATCTTCTTCTTCTCTACTCAACCAACATAACATAAAGATAAGAGTACATACTATATGGGTTAGTACTCAAACATACAAGGGTCGGTCCATAATGTGAACCCGACTAAATGAGCTGGCGCTATAACTATGCCAGTCTTTAGTAATCCAAAATGGCTATCACACAGCCTGTCATCCCACTGGCCGCATATCACCCATAATCTCACCCACCATGCCAGTGGTATAGATGCGAAAGCTATCACCCAGGCGGGTCATCAATGTCCGCCGTAGCACTAGTTGAGCTTGATATCTCAACACTCCCCCTCAAGTTCAACTCCACACACTGCACTCCAAGTAAGATCCTAAACCTGTGGAGCTTCTCTCTGCCCAATGCCTTCATTAAGATGTCAGCCACCTAATCTTCTATGCTAACATATACCAGATCTACATCGCCTGCTCTAGAACCTTCTCCCTCACAAAGTTATAATGCACCTCAATGTGCTTCGTTCTAGCATGATATACGGGGTTACTGGCCAACTGTATGCTGCTCATGTTGTCACAATATATGACAACTGCCCTATCCACGGGCTCTCTCATGTCACCAAGTAGCTTCTAAAACCAAGCTACCTCACAAGCTCCCATATAGTAGCACCCCTGTACTCTGCCTCACAAGCTCCCATATAGTAGCACCCCTGTACTCTGCCTCTATACCTCGACAAGAAGGCAACTGTTGGGGCTGCTTCTTACTGCTCCAACTCATAGCAGCACTCCCAAATGAGAACATAAAACCACTAGTAGATCTCTTGTCTGTAATACTACCAGCCCAATCAGCATCTGTGTACCCATGCAACTAAACCTCTGTACAGCCTCTCATAGAAGAGTCCATAATCAACTGTGGACTTTATGTACCTAAGGATCCGTCTAGCTACATCCAAGTGTGGCTTCCTAGGGGCCTGCATAAACTGACTCACAAGTCCAACAGCATAGCTCAAGTCTGGCCTTGTAAATGGGCATGTAGACCAAACTACCCACTATGCACCTATATGTAGTGGGGCTCACCAAAAGCTCACCTATATCTGCGGAAAGCTTTGTGTTCTGCTGTTCCAATGGCACTGAAATAGGCTTACAGCCTGTCATACCATACTTGGATAACATGTCCAAGACATACTACCTCTGCAATAGCAAAATGCCATGAGGTGATCTCACCACCTCTATGCCCAAGAAATACCATAGCTCACCCAAATCCTTCATCTCAAACTTTTGCTTCAAAAGTATCCTGACATCGTGTATGTCTGCATCTCTATCACCAGTGATAATCAAGTCATCCACATAGATGACTAATAGCATGATCCCTCTATCTATATTTTTCACATGTAGTCAAAAATCTACATTGGATATCTGAAATCCAATGGTAACAAGATACTCCCCAATCTTATTTGGCCATGCTCTCGGTGCCTGATTCAAGCCATACAAGGCTTTGCGTAACCTACACACAAAATTTGGATGCGCATCACTCTCATAACCTGGTGGCTGCATCATGTACACTTCTTCTTGAAAATCACCATGCAAGAAAGCATTCTTTACATCCATTTGATGTAAAGACAAACCCTTTGCTCTGCAACCATAGCAATGACAGCTCTCACGGTTGCCATTCTTACAATCGGGTGGCTAAATGTCTCCTCATAGTCTATGCCATAAGTCTTTACATAGCCCTTGGCAACCAATCTTGCCTTGTACCTACTCCACTGAACCATCAGCATTGTTCTTGACTTTATACACCCACTTACATCCAATTTCCTTCTTTTCCTTAGGCAAAGGCACTAACTCCCATGTTGCATTTGCATCCAATGCTGCCATCTCCTCATCCATGGCATCTTTCCATTTCTTATTTCCAATTGCCTGCTCAAAGCAAGTGGGCTCAACCTCCTATATTGCTTTTACCATGTAAGCATAATGATGGGCTGTATATCCATCATATCTCAACCTGTCAACAGGGTATCTAACCCTCATAGACCTGCGTACACCTGGATCACTGCCAGGTGTCCTCAAAACAGCCCTGGTTCTCCTTACACTAGGAGTAACCACAGACGGAATGCCAAGCCCCTCATCAAGGCTCTGCTCAAAGCCACTAGAGTCACCATCCACATATAAGTGACCTACTGACAGCACAAAAGGTTGATCTACCTTTTCCTTCCCTTTTCGTGATACATGTGTACCTACATCATTCCTCAACCTGCCTTACCAAGGGCTAACATTGAATCCACTGCTCGAGGACTCCCCAAGTTCACTCAGCACCTTGATTGCTGCTCTGTGATGCAACATCAGCACTTCTTACATCTACATCTTCTATTGCCTTCACTACTGGTGCATACCAGCTAATCATCTCATCGAAGCAACATCTCTGCTTACTCGCATCTCACGAGTGGTAGAGTTATAGAATCTATAACCTTTTTGCTCCATAGCATAACCAATGAAGATGCATTTCTCTGCCTTTGGATCCAACTTTGTTCTCACTTCATCAGGAACATGTACATATGCCAATGTACATATGCAATACACCCAAACACTTTCAAGTGAGACACATCCAGTCTTATGTCTGTAAACTTGTATTCAGGAGTCATACCATGAACAGCTGTAATGAGTGTCTTGTTCATAATGTACACAGCAGTTGCTACTGCTTCTACCCAAAAGTAATGTGGCATTTTCTTTTCAGCCATCAAGGCACATGCCACTTCTGCAATGTGCCTATTTTTCCTTTCTGCAACACCATTCTGCTGCTCCAGAGTGTACCTGCACATAAACTACCTTCTTGATTCCCTGCTTTCTCAGGAAATCGCTGAACTCATTGGAGAAATATTCTCCCCCACCATCTGATCTTAGGAATTTTATTTGCATGCCTTTTTCCTTCTCGACCAAGGCTTTAAATCTCTGAAAGTGAGCAAACACCTCACTTTTCTCCTTCATGAAATAAACCCACACTTTCCTAGTGTGGTCATCAATGAATGTAACATAGTACCTACAACCTGCAATTGTTGCAGTCTTGATCGGTCCCCACACATCTGACTGTATGACATCCAATGGTCTTGCACTGACATGCTTTTCATGTGGGAAAGCATGTTTGGCCTACTTACCAAGTTGGCATGCTTCACATACCTTATGCATACCGTCAACCTTAAACTTTAGCAAACCTGAACAATATTTTGGGCCTGCATAGACTGCAGTCGTCGCTATACATTCACATGACCAATACGCTTATGCCATATGTCAATATGTGCAATATGCCTCAAACATGGTTGCCTTTATCTCAGGCATGTTCACATCCAAAGTAAACATCCTGCCATTTCTGTTACCCTTTGCAATCAAGCGACACTTATTTTTGAAGTCTTCCACAAAACGTCCTTGAGGATTAAACCTCACTTGCAGACCCTTCTCAACCATCTATCCAATAGAAACCAAGTTCTTTGTAATATTCGGAACATGAAGTACTTCATTTTGCCATCCTGCATAGATAATGGCACTTTACCAACATGCACAACGGGATGCGTAGTATCATCACCTATTTCTACATAACCTGGTTTTTCCCTTTTCTACATATCTCTAAACCACTCAGCATGACTGGTCATGTGGTTAGAGGCGCCAGAATCCACATACCATATATCTTGCAATCTTGACACATCCCCTCTAATGGAACTAAGCATGTGCTGCATCACAAACAGTTCTGTCATCACCTTCATTTTTGCTAGCATAGTTGCCTTGGTATAACTTCCCACTTTTAATGTCATTCTACTTTTTGTAGTAGTCCTTTTCCATGTGTCCTAGTTTTCCACAGTAATAGCACTCTATGCCATTTGCATTTTGATTTCTTTGCCAATAACCGAGCAATAACCTCAGCCTCTTTGGCTCCCCCTGCTGGCCTCTTCCACCTATGTATGATTACTGTTGTGAATCATTGGACTGTTATTGTCCAGAATTCTGATTTCCTTGTCGGCCCCACCAACTTGGCCTCGACCCCATAACCTCTACCTCTGCCTCTACCTGAATTAGAGTAGAAGGCCTGTTCCATTGTGTTCTTGCTTTGTGAAGAAGAATCCTCACCTAAAGCCTTTTCTTCTATGATCAGCATAGATATCAAGTCCTGAAAGTTGGGAATATTCTCCCTAACTACAATAGAGGTCTTTAATGGCTTGTACTCTTTGCCAAGCCCATTTAGACAGACACTCACCAAATCATCATCCTCCACTAATACATTAATAGACCCAAGGGATTCAACAATGGCCTTGATCTTTAAGGCATATTCATTGATGGACATGCTTTTATTTTCCACAATATGCAACTCTTGCTTTAACTATAACTTCCTTGCCTTTAGTTAGTCTGGAACATCTGAACTAGATTCTGCCATGCACCTGTTGGAGTGTTTGCATCCTGTATGTATCCTATCATAGTGTCTGTGACACTAATTGAAAGCCAGTAGATGACTTTTCTTGCACCTTGATTCCAATCTTGGAATGCCTTTATATCTCCAGGAGTGGCATTC
This sequence comes from Cibotium barometz, assembly GCF_041138505.1. Taxonomy (NCBI): domain Eukaryota; kingdom Viridiplantae; phylum Streptophyta; class Polypodiopsida; order Cyatheales; family Cibotiaceae; genus Cibotium; species Cibotium barometz. Next base: position 33,304,417 of record NC_141047.1, read on the forward strand.
TCCTCAGACAACTCTGGAGGCTCCTCATCGTCTCCTTCTACATAATCCCAAAATCCTAAATTGGTCATTCTGAACTTCCAGCAAGCATGGAATTTATTATTATCCAGCTTCTCACTAACAATCTAATTAATTCTGACAGACATGTTTTCCTACAGCAATCAAATAACCTGCACAAACAACTTCTGTATGCAACCTGTAATACAGCAGTATCTCCTGTACTCCTGCAGCAGCAATGGTACTTCAGAGCACAGCTTGTGTGTGACCAAATGTGACCAAAGTACATGTACATACACCCAGTATCAACAATACATGTGCAAACCCTGTCTGCACTTCCAAAATGCACTGGTGCACTACAATAACCAAATTTCGAGTAGGAACAGTTCTCTACCAGAACTTCCAAAAAACTACCAAAAATACACTGCAGTGACAAAAACGGGGCCTGTACGCACCCAAAACGCGAATATGGCTGAAAAATCTATGTCCAATAGGGCACTATCCAATAGGAAAATAGACCTACCCTGTAGCTCCACTCCCACAAAGACAGCTCCTCAATCAAAGATGTGTAGCTCCCAGAGGTACTGAGGGGGTGTTGTACCTAAACCAAGAAGGGGAAAGAGATGATGGTGCTCTTATCCATGTAGTACCACTTCCTTCCTTGCTTGCTCTTGCCTCTTGCTTGCCTCATTAGTTCTCACAATAAGCCAGGCTTTGATACCATAAAGAGAATGTGGGGGAGAGGGAGAGCTTCAAACCCTAGCAAGCAAAACACACACAAGAGAGAGCAAGACACAAGAGAGAGATGGATAGATTAATTATCTTCTATCTTCTTCTTCTCTACTCGACCAACATAACATAAAGATAAGATTACACACTATATGGGTTAGTACTCAACTACTACAACATACAAGGGTCGGTCCATAATGTGAACCCAACTAAATGAGCTGGCACTATAACTATGCCAGTCTCTAGTAATCCAAAATGGCTGTCACACAGCCTATCATCCCACCGGCCGCATATCACCCATAATTTTACTAACAATGCCAGTGGTGTAGATGCAGAAGCTATCACCAAGGTGGGTCATCAATGTCCACTCGTAGCACTATTTGAGCTCGATATCTAACAGTCGATACCTACGATTAAGGTGAATTTCATTGACCTTGAAAATAGCCTTTATCCACAGCTTTTCAAGACGAGGTGATCAGTGGAGTATAGCAACCGAACTCTATTCTATTGAGCAAAAACAAAATGAAACCATTAGAGATTTTATCCTTTGGATAAAAATCTTGGACTCTAGATGTGAGCCATGGGAGAAACTAAACGATGCTCAATTGAAGAGATGTTTCATGATGGGCATAAAGAAAGACAACTTACACAACTTGATCATTGTATCCAATCCAGAAACATTTGATCAATGTTATAACGAAGTAATATGTTTAGATGATAACATGATAGAGGATGATCGTGATATGGGCATGCCTAGCTCATGGGTCTTCCGAGCTAATGCCCTAAGGAAGTAGTGAAACCGTCTTAAAGACTGGAGACGAGATGAAGCTTGACAAAAGCGTTTCTCTGTTCAAGTCTCAAAATGAGCTTGCTTGCTTTTGACCCTGGCTTTAAAAAAAAAACAAAAAATCATGATATGAGATGTTCCTCATCTAAAACAAGTGAAGCAACAGCTAAAGAAAAATTGATCTTGGAATTGTCATTCCCTAAATTCTATACAGCCTTGCTTAAAAGCTTTGAACCAGAATCTCTGAGAGAGAGTGAGCTCCCTCAAAACCAAACATCCTTAATGCCTCTCAAAGTGATGGGCGAAATGCCTTGTGTTAATTGCCATCACTACGTCTATCCCAATCCCCAATGTGCGCACCCTAGGCCTATCTTTTTGTACTGCATACATTGTAAAATCTTTGGTCTCACGACACACCCCAATGTTCCTATTCACCTAAAATTACCTCAAAACCTCAATCTCCCGTGCCCCAACAAACACAGCTCAAAGGGTTGAAACTGCTCTCACACATGAAGTAGTTAAGCAAACACTTCAATGTTTCTATTGTCATGGACCGCACAAAGTGGCAGATTGCACAGTTTGGAATAATTCTATGCCCACATTCATTGACACTTTGCAACCCATATGTGAACGGTGTCGCATCAATCACATATTCCCAAATTGCCCAAAGGCGAGTTGCTTCAATGCAACATGTCTCATAGAATACAACTCTTAACATCTTGAGTGTACAAAACGGGCAATTGTCCACACTACCCTTGAATGTGCTTACATGCTTAAAAGCCAAGGCATGAGAAACAGTCAAAAAGAATACAAAAGAACACACTTCAAAATGGGTAGAGGAGCATGTTTTAAATAGAAAAACCAAAAGAGAATGCAAAACCTTCTAAACCAAAGAAAAAAAATAACTAACAAATTGTCGAAACCAAGGTGGAAATAAAGGATGAGAAAAACCAAAAGAGAATGCAAAACCTTCTAAACCAAAGAAAAAAAATAACTAACAAATTGTCGAAACCAAGGTGGAAATAAAGGATGAGAAAAAGAAGCTTGCGGTGGAGGACCTAATCCCAAAAGAGACAAAAGTTGCCAATGATGCAAATGCATCCACCTCAAAGGCTACCCCTCAAACCACAAAACCCACATGTGCGACACATGATACAAAATCCCAAAAGAAAGTTTGTTCTCATCGCATGGGCAAATAGAATGAAAACCTGATGATGCAAGGAAATTCAAAATATAAAACAAGTTCTAGTACATCACTTAGTGAGAAGGAAACAAGTTCTGATTCATCACTAGGTGCACCTCACAGTCTAATCAAGAAACTAGAACCCGCCCAACCACACTATATTAAAAATCATGATCACATGACATATGCAGAACGCAAAAAGCAAGCTTAGGAGAGCATGCTTAGCATTATTGAGTGTCAAACAAGATCACCGGTTGTGATTGAACCTCATTGTGTCAAACCTAAAAAAGCAACCAAAATATAAAAATCGAAGGAGTATCGCTTCCGCTTTCAAGAGAAAGACGCACTCTCTACAGAAATGAACTCATCAAGCCAAGAAGTCATCAGAGGAAGATTGCACGAATGATGCCATTGAAAAAGCACGTGAGGAATTTAATGAATCCCTTACGAAATTTAAGAAGTCTCTTAAATCCTCATTTGGAGAAATGGTCTTCTCTCATGGTGAGGCTATCATAGCTTTAACCCTTACACCTTTAATGGCTAATCATGAGTTATACTACCAAGATACTAAAGAGCTACATAGAACAGGACTGTATGGATTCATAAGTTTCCAAACAGATGTTAATTAAAGTTTCCAAACAAAAGGACCAAGTGTGCCATTGTACACATTGGGCACTCTTGAAAAAGATGAGGGCCAAGAAGAGGATGAAAGTCAATGGGAATATGAAACCGAAACATGAACTAGAGCTTAAAAAAAACTGAAATTTCCATGGTTCCACTTGAGGATTCTATCATGGTATGGTTAGATTTCCATGTGGGAAATAACATTGAGTGGAAGCACACATTGATTAGCCCTTGAGCAAGCCATAACCTTATGACAATAAACACTTGGGTATCATTGGGCCAACCTCCAATCATCCCTAAAGAAAATTCTCTTGCAAAAGATGCCAATGGAGAAACCATTGACATTCTAGGTTGCTTCAGCTATGCTACTCAAACAATCGGTCGAAATGTGGAATTTGAATTCCATGTAGCCCCAGATTCCCTTAAATATGATGTCATCCTTGGTGGAACTTGTGTACATGACTCGTGGTATTCAATTGGCGAATCTATGAAAACAGTCACCTTGGACACTCTTGCGGGCATTGTGAAATTCCTCCTACAGGAGGAAAAGACCTTGGAGGAGCTGGATCTCCCAACATATCTTACTCAAAATATCCTAAGGGTTATAGTTGGATTTGAAATTTACAATAAAATCAACACACTCCAAGCACAACTTTATCCACAACGAGAACACAATCTCATGACCCTCAAGTTATGGGATTTGTTAGGTTAACCAACACTTAACGCTCATCCAGAGAAAACTCCATTCACAAAAGACATAAACATGCCATGTTTGGGATACTTTGAACAAACAATGTATATAGAATATAACCCCCTTACGTGTAAGTTTTTTATGGTTGAGTATTTGTTGAAAGAAGATTTGATCTTGGATGGATTATTGCTGCCCAAGCACCAGTGTGCTTTGCTAGCGATTGAGTCATCATGATGGTCAACAACACAAAGTTGACAATACCATACTGCAAGGAAGAGGATCCAAGCCTAATGGATTTCTATGATGCTGAATGCAAAAAGCTATAAGCCTCTTCCTCGAAAGCCCTCTACATGAAAACATACCTTCTATGACCGACTCACACAAAGCATCTACCCCTTTAACTCCATCCTCACCAACAAAGTCTAATGCCAAAACCTCACAATCAACACCTATTCCTGAAGAAGCCTCCCAAGCACAACCATCTATCTGTAAAAAGGAACTCAAAGGAGAAGCGTCAACCTCGACAACTCCTCATCGACCAACCTCACCACAAGAGATAGTTACATGCTCAAATGCCTCAACATCAGCAGCCACCACTCCACAAGAGACTCAATCCTCATCGTCAACAACGCCCATGAGTTTCAAACCCACAAACTCATTGCCAACCAATGTGAAGGAGGGCCCCAAACCTTCCTCTTCAACCAAAAAGAAAACCCACCACGACAGAAAAAATCAAGGTATCTTAATCGTATCAAAATATGGGTGAAAAAGCAGCTACTTGTAGCTCAAGGCTACTATGAAGGTGCTAATCCAATTTGGGTGCCTCGATCATCAAAGCCTCTTTCTCAAATTCAAAGGCCAAAGAAGACTAAAAGTACTCCAAAACGTCATCTACAAGAGCCTATGCGAGTTCCGCGCAAGAACTCCTCTACCACTCAAGTGTGGGCACCAAAAAGATTATTGCAAGCTCAAGGGTACTACCAAGATAATACCAACGCTTGGATTTCCAAGCGCAACAAGAAGTCACCTAATCCTGCACAAAGAAAGAAACCTCAACACTAAACACATCAGTCACTCACCACAATTCATAATGTTCATCAAAGATGGGTGCCTGTGCAGGTGCTAAGATTAAACAAAGTGAAGAAAGCCTCACCACCGACTTCAATTCCAAAAACTTCATTTAAAGTTTGACAAGAATGGAGGCCCCAAACCTTCCTCTTCAACGAAAAAGAAAACCCACCACGACAGAAAAAATCAAGGTATCTTAATCATATCAAAATATGGGTGAAAAAGCAGCTACTTGTAACTCAAGGCTACTATGAAGGTGCTAATCCAATTTGGGTGCCTTGATCATCAAAGCCTCTTTCTCAATGCAAAACTCAAAGGCCAAAGAAGACTGAAAGTACTCCACAACGTCGTCTACAAGAGCTTATGCGAGTTCCACAAAGAACTCCTACCACTCAACAAGTGTGGGCACCAAAAAGATTACTGCAAGCTCAAGGGTACTACCAAGATAATACCAACGCTTGGATTTCCAAGCGCAACAAGAAGTCACCTAATCCTGCACAAAGAAAGAAACCTCAAACACATCAGTCCCACCAATTCATAATGTATCAAAGATGGATATTATGATGGAAATCCCATCATATGGTTGCTAAGATTAAACAAAGTGAAGAAAGCCTCACCATCGACTTCAATTCTAAAAACTTCATTTAAAGTTTGACAAGAATGGAGGCCCAAGCAACACTGAGCAAGCCACTCAACCCCTCTCATGCATACAACACATACACAAGAGCTTGTGTATTTAATCAACACCACTGGGGCAACCAGAAGCTTTACCTATCGCCTCAACAATACTTGCACCAAAAATTCAAGAATCAATCCCCTTGTCTTCCCAACTAAGACTTATGGGCGCATCAAGGACAAACTCACAATGCTCTTTTCACCCCTTTGTATGAGAAACATGAGTGCAGAAGCTACGTGGTAGACATAAGAACCTATTCTCTCAAAAAGGAGAGTAGCCACTACAAGAACCTATTCCTCGCAAGGTGGTTTTATTTTTAAGAGAAAAAGACAAAAACACAAGCGAGTCACACAAATAGCCTACATAAAAATGGTAGAATATCACAAGAACCTCCCAACGATCTTCAATAGCCAATACATTTTTGTTAAGCTTATTGCTTACTATTCTTTTGGCTAAGTTAATGTAACAGCTGCTCCATGAGTACATATCCATACTCATACACTCGATAACATTTGCACCAAAGCCTCACCATTGCCCCGATAACTTTTTAGGTACATCTCTAGATGGAGGGGGGGCATTGTGGGCAAAATCCTAATCAATGGTACAACCCATCACTTGGAATTTTCCTTTGTAATCGCATTTACTTCTTGCTCAGACAGTAATCAATTACCTTCATACACAACAAATTGATAAAGATTAAGATAACAGCATGATAGATTTAAGACAAGTATGGAAAATTTGCACAGAACATCACAGAGCAGATTTGATTGATTGATTCATACATACAATTACATCCATATATAGGAATAGTATCCTGTGATCCAAACAAACATATCTTCCTATGACATCCTCTGGAATCCCTAGCTGATTATTGCGCATTACGTTTTACCCAATATGGTTACAAGAATGCGGTTGCGGTGTGCAGTTAATGCCGCAACATCCTTCAAATTGTAAACCTCTCCAAATGAAAACTAGAGTCTTCACAACACATTAATCTTTAATCCTTGGTGAAGTTGTCTATATTCGCCTTGCAAGTCACCGTAATTCTTTCATGCCTCACCAACAAGTGGCTAATTCAATAAGCAGCAGCTCAATAAGAGTCTATTTAACTCATTTAATATACTTCATGTTTATTTACCTCATCGACCGAGTACTTAAATATACATAAAAGCATAAAAAGAACATGGGACGAAGCTTGCAGGAATAGGTCCTACTCAACAAAATTTGACAAGAATTCCTGCCACAAAAAGGGACATCATCGGCCAAATTCTTCAAGTGATGAATGTCACTTTAATGAATCAGATAAGGATCTGAGAATCCCTTTCTAGTTCTGATGATTTTCTCTACGTTCCTCTTGATCCTTTCTTCTCTTATCCCTCATTATTAACATCTCTTAGATTTTCCACTAACACCAATAACATGTAACTCTACTTATGATTGCCAAAAACAAAGTGAGCAAAAAATATACCCACAAAAAAATGGTCACAAAGTGCAATCACTCGCAAAAACCCCCACACCGTTAGGAATTCCTGTTAATCTCTAACATTTTTATTTACTAACTAGCCTTTCTCATTCCTTCCAGAGGAAAAAGGACCATTGAACGTCACTCAACATCAAAAGCCATCAACAAAGCTTGTAGATCCTCCCCACACAAAGGTCTTCAAACGCAATCACAAGGACATGATTGGCATTAGGAAGGGGAGAACATTAACCCATTTCTAAGGTTAACAAGAGCTACTACCATTATCTTACATCAAGGAGTCAAGGTAGATACACCAAAAGGTCATACATTCAAGATATGAAGCAATAGTGTCGATATCTACAACTTGGATGGGCATCCGTAATGGTCCAATGGAATCTTATGGTGATTTTCACTTCAAGAGCTTGAAGTAGCAAGTTAGGATGAAGTCTCAAGTGATGTACTTCATGGATATATTATGACAGTAGTCATTGTAATAGCATTAGGCCTCTTATGTGGCTAAAGTGCCCAGCCAGCCATAGTTTAAGTGAGTGTGAACACATATGGCCATGTATATAAGTGAAAATCTCTCATAATACAAATAACTCTCCCATTGTACAATAGAGTCTTGCTCTTGCTAATCTTTCTCTATTCCATGCTAGTGAGTGTGTGTGAGTGAAGTGAGGTGAGACGAGGGAAGAGTACACGTAGTGCAATGCGGCGGTGTGACAACGCTCGCAGGAGGCACGAGGTGGAATTGCTTCTCAAGGAGTTGTGGAGCTTGCAGACCTCAAGGGTTACGAGCTCGGACAATGGAAAGATCCCCCATAATAATTGTGGTTTCCCAAGTAATCTTCTTTTCAATGTGTTTTGACGAGGGTTTGGGCAAGCCATAACAATGTGAGACGTGCGGGCTTCTTCGATAGTGGCCGGGAGTGATCAAGCTCAACAATGCATGTCGTCCTAGCATGGTCATGGGTACAAGGAGATATATGGTGACAATATGACACTGATGTGTTACCTTGTGTTACGTGATTGAAAATTTTAAATTATGCATGATGGTATGAAAAGAATTTGTATGATGTTATGTTTTTCTTTTATGAAAGGTTTTTTTTCAAAGGATTGCATGTGTGAACTTGTTTAAGTGGTGTGTGTGAGTAAAATGGCAATTTCAATTATGGGTGCATGAGTTCACACTAGCTCTATAGGGAAATGGTAGGACAAAACACTGGGCCCATATGATTGGACAGGGCTAGGCACTATAGATTTGGTTTAAGTTAAAAAGGGATCACACATTAGACAGTGGGTGGCAAGACCATTTAATTATATTTTTGATTGAGAAAATTGGGATAAATAGTCTAGAAAAGAAAATTGGGTGAGTACCATTTTTCCATTAGTGATGATTGCTTGCATAATGCACATTTTTAAAATTGGGATGAGCAGTCTAGACGAACAAATTGGGATGAGCACCATTTTACATTAGGGATGATCACTCGCATGATGCACATTTTGTACAATATTGTTTCTCCCTTCATGATGGATTTATGAGGGATCATGTGGTGTCAGTTCAAGTTTCAAGGCAATTCTATTGGCTATATAGGTGGCAATTCGTGGAAACTTGCAGATAGGTCCAAGAAATTTAGAGATTTTTTAGACTAGCCATGGGAAGGGGGAGTATGTCGGTGTGTGGGTGAGTGTGTGAGGCATGCTTTATGGCATCACCAACTTTGGCATGATCCAAAGTGGTTTAGAGATGCAGAGAGTAGGTACTGGAGTGGTGTACAAGGAACTTGAGTGTGGTAGCATGACCTTTTATTATCCCTCATGTGATGCAAGGATGGTCAAGATATTTTTTTGTTGTGTGGATGATAGCATTGTCGATAATCACTTGGTGGCATTTGACTGCTAGACAGCTCTAAGAACTTTGGGATTCCACTCCATTCAAAGCACCTCTTGTAGAGTAACCCCACTATCTTCACATGATGGTTTGCATGCTTTTGTGAAGCATGCATAGATGGTGACTAGGGTGAGTGTGTCATGTCTACAGATCCTTGGAGCAAGCAAGTGATAACACTAGACCATGTTGATGCACATCGGCACATGATGCTGGTGCCATATTTGTAGTTGATTATGATGAGCTTACATATTTATTGACCATGGATGATGTCTTTACTATCATTTCCTTGATGAAAATCAGGAGCATGTGGAGTACTATTTGTTGAGATGCTCTATGAAGAGCACTCCAAACGAGAATGCCATCTATGGTCATGGGGTTCACTTTGATGCACATAGCATGTGGCTACTATTTTCAGTAGGTTTGTAGGCACACGAGATACATTCAGTTTTAGCAGTGTGAGGTTGATGAGAGGACTACATCTTCTCTCATCTAGTGATTGTTAATCAAGCTTTGTCTTGATCGAGCTCAAAGCTACAAAAGTGGTGCTCGACCTCTTTGGTGACTTCATGTAGATGAGCATGAGTGTATATTAGATGTTTTGAGAGTTAGAGAGGATACTAATGATTAGTTCTCTATCATTATGAGTTATATTTTGGCTTTTTATTATTATATTATTGGTGTCTCACTTTCTCTCATCGTAATTTGTCTTCTCTATTTAATTGTTGTATCTTTTGGTTTCTATTTTTTTGGTGGCACTGCCCCGCAGATTACAAGCAAAGGAGCTTGGATGGTGACCAAAATTTGCAAACAGTGAGGGTGGGTAAAGAGAATGTGGGGGAGGGGGAGAGCTTCAAATCCTAACAAGCAAACACACACACACAAGAGAGAGCAAGACACAAGAGAGAGATGGATAGCTGAATTTTCTTCTATCTTCTTCTTCTCTACTCAACCAACATAACATAAAGATAAGAGTACACACTATATGGGTTAGTACTCAACTACTACAACATACAAGGGTCAGTCCATAATGTGAACCTGACTAAATGAGATGGCACTATAACTATGCCAGTCTCTAGTAATCCAAAATGGCTATCACATAGCATGTCATCCCACTGGTCGCATATCACCCATAATCTCACCAACCATGCCAAAGGTGTAGATGCGGAAGCTATCACCCAAGCGGGTCATCAATGTCCGTCATAGCACTACTTGAGCTCGATATCTCATCACTCCCCCTCGAGCTCAACTCCACACACTGCACTCCAAGTAAGCTCCTAAACCTATGGAGCTTCTCTGTGCCCAATGCCTTTGTGAAGATGTCAACCACGTGATCTTATGTGTGCTGACATATACCAGATTTACATCTCTTGCTAGAACCTTCTCCCTCACAAAGTGATAATGCACCTCAATGTCCTTTTTTCTACCATAATATACTGGGTTACTGGCCAACTGTATGCTTCTCATGTTGTCACAATATATGATAGCTGCCATATCCACGGGCTCTCCCATGTCACCAAGTAGCTTCTGAAACCAAGCTACCTCACAAGCCCCCATAGCAGCACCCCTGTACTCTGCCTCTGTTCTGACAACATGGACATATACACCACAACAAAATGAGATTTTCAAGATGAATAACAGAGTGAAGTAGCAAGGGCTATCCTGAATGAGCATGATTGGTTCTTATTATATTAATGAGGTAGTAGCATGCTCAATCTAAATCATGAATAGAGCACTACCAGTGCAATGCATATCATGACTCTGAGTAAGAATTTAGTGGATAGAAGCTAGAATATTACACCTAAAGATATTTTGCTACATTGCTATGTATGCATCCCATATATTTGGCTATGCATTATATGTGCACATATCAGATGAAGAGAGAACCAAACTTATGACAAAAGATGAGAGGTACATCTTTCTTGGATATTACCACTTCCCCACTGTAGGTCCCGTGTCTCCCACTTCATTAAATGCCCATGTGGTTTAGTGCCAATGCCTGTCAAGACCACCACGTACTTCTTGAGAGAGAGAGATAATGATCTCATGTGTATGAGAATAAAACTTTCTGACTATTGAGCTTGTGTGTGAGAATAAAAAATACACCCTTTACGTCCTATATAAGCAAGGAGTGGGCATTACTTAAGCATGGTGAGACACCGTGTAACTTATAGAACCGAGTCCACATAAATAGCTTATCAAGCTCTCCCAAAAGTCTAGGTCAACTTAGAACAACTTGGTTAACTAGAATCCATCCTTTTTCTAGAAAACGCTTCAAGCCTTTTCCTTAATAACCACTCTAGTCATATAGCACCACGTATAAAGAAATTGTGCTAGCACAAGCAGCTTGCCAACCTTGTGCAATGCTAGCAATGTAAGAGAAGGGCTTTTGGATAGATTATTCCAGTGTAAAAGAAACATCAAAAGATAAAAATTCTCTAGAGAATGCAATTGGTCAATATCAAACCAAGTGGCCTTCCTATGAGCTCGTAACTTAGATGATAAAGGCCATTGGTAGAAATTAAGTCTCTATCCCAAACTCAAAGCATCATGGCAAAATTGGTAAGAGCTTAGGAGTGCTGGTGACATATGAAAGGGTAGAGAACATTGTGGGAGGATATAGATGCACCATGCATGCCAATGCACCTTGATAATAATGTCGTGTGCATCAGTTCATCATGATGATCATGGACATGTTTATTCTCACTAGTAAGAATATGGGAAGATTTAGGGGTGGATTTGGACCTAACTTTGCAGCCCTATAGGCACCCAAAAGCCCTCTCAACATGCAGCCATGCATGGATGGGACACATTCAGGGCATGGTTTATACATATAATATGACTTTCTAGGCATAGATTTGTGGGCAAAAAATGGGAAACCGACTTGTATAATATGAGTTTGCCCCTTCTAGCCTATAAAACGAGGCATGAGGCTTCAATAATCATCATCAAAATTAAAGATCAAAGAGGATCCATATGCGCTAGAGACTGCAAGAAGACAGGAAGGGCAACATTGGTGTTTTGGCAAGAGCCTTTCTTGTGCTTTAGCAAGTAGTCTATGACTGTATGTGTTAACCCATTTTAGGGTTAACAAGGTTTGCCACACCTAATTATATGGTAAAGCATGAGTATTCTACATCAAATGTCAAGGATGGACATACCAAACTCATGTACAAATAAGCCATGAAGCAATGGTGTCCAAATCTCAAACTTGGAGAGGTGCCCATAAAGGTTCGACAAATAATTAATGGTGTTTCCCGCTCTAAGAACATGTGGTAGTAAGCTAGGATGTGCTCTATAGTATTGTAATACATAAATATATTATGAGATAAAGTAATGTACAAGCAATAGGCCAAATAGAAGCTTTGGACGATGCATGCCCAGTCATAGTTTAAGTCTATGTGAGCACTTATGGCCATGTATATAAGGTAATTTCTCTCATAATGCAAGAAGACTCTCTCATTGTGCAATTGAGATTTTCCTCTTACTAAACCTCTCTTTAATATTCTCTCTAATGCATGCTAGTGAGTGTGTGTGAGTGATTTGAGGTGAGAGGAAGGAGTAGTGCTCGTAGAGTGCAACGTGACGGTGTGACAACGTGCATGATGGGAAGAGGCAAATGGTAAGCTTCCCATGGTGGTGTTGAGCTTGAAGACCTCAAGGGTTACGAGCTTAGCCATCGAAAAGATCCCCACGACACATTGAGGTGAGTAGAGGAGGTGAGTGATTCCCTCTTTGATATCACTTAGCCCTAACATTTTTAGCGTCACAGAGCCACGGAGAAATCCCTTGGCTTTATCATATATTTCTCTCTAATCTATGGTTTACCCATTTCTCACACTCTTGAATAGTAGAGTACCACAAATGAGAGTTGAATTTGATGGAGATTTGTGTGGAAAGGGTGTGATTTTTGTTTTATTTTTGCTCTCTTTTATGTGTTAACTGTGAGACACCTGCCCCCTCCGCGCACCAAAATCCGGGGAGCTAGCAGCGAAAGTAGCAACCTCTCACATGGGGCAGGGTTTTCCACTCAGGGCCTTGCCCACACAAATGTCCACCAGACAAGAGCCTAATCCCTCGATTCTTCCAAAACCAAACCCGAAAAAAACTTCCCTCGCCCAAAAAGCATAGACGATTCCTCCAGGAGAAATCTTCTAACATAATCAAGGGCCTTAACTAGCCTTTGTATTTTGACCGAACCCGCAAGTCACATGGCGGAATCAAAGGAGGAACTTGCACTTGGTTCATAGAGATCAATGCTTTTTTCCTCGTCTCAAAATATGCACAGCCGTTGATTCTTGACAGACCACTTACACACCCAATATGAATTTGCCTTTTCTCTAATTCAACTATTTCCAAAACAGATTTGCAATAAAACCATAGTGTTTCCATCCTAATCCTCAGTATTCCATTTCCAGATCCAATTTCCAACTTTTCCACTTTCCAACCATAAAATCAAATTTCAGTCATTCCTTCCTCAGCGTACCTATGGCATCATCGACAACCAGAACGCTCACCACCTGCTCACTTAGGGGCCTTTTCAATAGTTCCTAGCCCATAGTATCTAGAAGTTTAATCACATAAAAACCATATGGACTCTCAGTTGGAGATCAGCAAGATCAACCAACAAGATCCATGTAAAAGAGCCATGAACTCATCCGTTGCCAAGGCCAATCAACGAGATCCATGCCCATGTTCAGAAAATAGCTCTAACTCATTTTTCTTCCTCGTCACACACATGTGGGTATCTTGGGTCCGAGCATTGTATGGTCAAGACCCTCTAGGTTCCTTTTCACAGATCACCTGGCGCTTCACTCAATAGGCCGCTTCTTCCTTGGTCCCTCATCCACTGTACCCGGAAGCTCACCATTTTAATTGAACTGAGGCTGGTCAAGACCTCGACCAACCTTGCCATGTGAGACGTCCTCATTGACTCTCCGTCAACTGTTGCAACTATTTCACTTAGGTCACCACTACCTCATTCCACAAGATAGTCAAAATGCTTCCCTAGCATTATTGACATAAAACAATCTTTAAAAATACAGGTTGCACATACAATTACAGTTCCAACAAAATTTTCATCTTTCCTCATCATTACACCTTCTTTCACATCATTCCTCATCGTCCCATATCATTTCTCATCATTCCATATCATTTCTCATTATCCCACATCAATTTACATCCAATCACATCACTCCCACATCAACTCACATCCAATCTCATCATTCCCACATCAATTCACCTCCAATCAGATCATCCCACATAAATCCACATCTAATCACATCATTCCCACATCAATCCACATCTAATCACATCATTCCCACATCAATCCACATCTATTCATATCTTTTCCACATGAACCCACATCTAATCACATCATTTTCACATCAATCCACATCTATTCACACCTTCCCATATCAATCCACATCTAATCATATCATTCCCACATCAATCCACAACTATTCACATCTTTCCACATCAATCCACATCTAATCACATGATTTCCACATCAATCCACATCTTCCCACATCAATCCACATCTAATCACATCATTCCCACATCAATCCACATCTATTCACATCTTCCCACATCAATCCATATCTAATCACATCATTTCCACATCTTCCCACATCAATCCACATCTAATCACATCATTCCCACATCAATCCACATCTTCCCACATCAATCCACATCTATTCACATCTTCCCACATCAATCCACATCTAATCACATCATTCCCACATCAATCCACATCTTTCCACATCTAATCACATCATTTCACATCCATTTTTATCTAAGTGAATTATATTTATAATCATTTTCATAATTCATCTAAAAAATTTATGCATAACCTTCTTTATTTTTCAAGAAAATGAATAATGCTCAAAACTCCACTTTTAGCATAAAATTTATTATGCATAAATTTATTCTCTAAAGATATAATTTTTTCTATAGCTTCCCCACATTTTCTAAGAAATGATAATACTCAAAATTTCACTTTTGACATAAAAGTTATCTATGCATAAATTCTATTTTCCAATGATAAAGATTTTACCATAACTTTTTCATATTTTCTATGAAATGAGGCTTAAAATTTCACTTTTAGTATAAAAATTAATTATGCATAAAATTTATTTTTTTAATAATAAATTTTCTGCCATAGTTTCCTCCCATTTTCTACGAAATGAGAATATCCAAAAGTTCACTTTTAATATAAAAGTTTATTTATGCAAATCTTTCATTTTCTAATGATAAAATTTTACTATAGTTTTCTCGCATTTTCTATGAAATGAGAATGGTTAAAATTATAGTTTTAACATAAAAATTAGTTTATGCATAAGTCTAAGCTTAAACATAAACATAAGCACCTTATTTATTTAAGAAAAGTATCCAATATGACTTCCATATTATAAGAATGTTAGCCCAAGCTCTCTTTCACTTTAGAATGAATAAATATGAATTTTCCTAACATAAAACAAGCATAAATGAACTAATTCTCATTGATTAGCTTAAAAAATCATAAAAAAGCTTAATCTTTATCTCTAGCTTGTTAGGCCTAGAGATTTGGTTTAAAAAATAAGATTAGGACTAAGATCTATCCTTCCAAGAAGGATTAATCCAATAAAGGTGAGTATTCTTACCAAAAGAGAGATTTACAAATCAAAACATTACTTTTAAGCTTAAAAGATTAGCATTAATCTATTTTTAACAACATAATCAATAAAAACATGGTTTTATAAAAGAAAAACCCATAGATTAAAATGCTTTCCAAGCATTAGAGGGGTTGGGAAGAAGATTACCATTTAAAAAAACACCATTATTTAGGCTTACCCTTGGTTTTTGGCTTGATTCTTTAGGGAAATGTGAAGCCCTCAAAGAAGAAGCTTGGCTACCAAGTAAAAGAGGGTAATCTCCAAGAGAAGAAGAGGATTAATGAAGCTCTAAAGCTTCACAATAATAGAAATATAATAAACTAAAAATTACACGAGCATATAGTTACTCCAATATGAAAATACAAAGAAATGGGGGTTTATTTATAGGTGAGGGAGGCCACCAACCAAGTCCAACTAGAATCTAGAGGCTTCCAGCTCCAATTTGATCCATTTTGGACAAGTTCGGACTAGTTTAGCTCACTTTTTTTATTTGGTTTGAAGGAGGAGAGATTAAATATCTCACTTTTTTGAATTAAAAAATACCCTCTTGATGTGATTTCTAGGCGCCTCCTTCATGAGCCATTCTTCCCATCTTGAGGTGTCAAAAATTCTATTTTTTTACTAAAAAATCTCATTTTTTTACTAATAAACCCTGTACTAGTCAACTCTTCATCTTATGTGAGAATTTACTCATTTTTGGAAGATTTTCTTATATTCTTTGCCTTTTTCTCATCCCAACACTTAGATTAACCTTATTGGCCCTTCTTGACACTCTTTAGACCTTAATAAGAATTTTTTTGAAATTATATACCCCTAGGCCAAGATGTCCAATTCACATATTCAATTAATGTCTAATGCACATTGAAAAACTCTTTTTAAGATTCTGCTTCAGGGAATCTCTTCCTATTGACTTGGAGAAAACTCTTATCCAAAAATATTTCAAAACTGTATTATCTCTCTCTAGAATATTTTCTCTCTCTAGACCAAATTAGGGTAAAATAATATTTTCTTGCATTCAAAATTAGGGGATGATTACAAACACTAAAGGGGAGGTTCTTACACCTTTACATCTCAAAAATTAGAGGGAGGAATCTTACATTAACATAGAGCTTAGATGCTTATTTTTTGTATGTTATCTAGGTTTTTTATGGTATTTGATTACATTAGCATGTTCACATTCATACCAAGTAGCTTAATCAACCCAAAAAAAATCATAAAAAATAAAACAAAACTCTTAATTTTTGCTAATTTTCACTAATATACTAGTTTTTTGATTAGTGAAGTCAAGAGACAAAAATCATTAAAAAAATTAAAGTTTACAAGGTAGATTAAGTCCCTTTGAATACATGTTCATGATCTTCATGCTTAGGAGACCCATACTGGACAATTTAGTCAAGCAAAAACATAAAAACTTTTCAAAAATCAAATTTTGATTTTTTTACAAAATCAAAATCACATTTTTGGATAAAACATACATAATCATGGTCGTGGTTATGCATCCATAGCCATGATTATCTTCCCGAGAGTCATGTCATGATTTTCGGGATTACAAGGCCAAAAAATAGTTAACCTTATCTTATCGATGTGATTTTGCACTCTACAGAATTACAACATGTGATCGCTATGTCACCGATCACACACTGTCACATCATCCATCACGATCCACATCATTGCCACCACGATCGTGATCACAGCCCCACATTATCGATCATAGTCACCATGTCATCAATCATGCTCGAGTGTAATCACAATCGCCACATCACCAATCACGCCTATGATCATGACTGCCATGTCAATAATCATGACCACCACGATCTTAATGTCACTGATCACGACCACCATCATGACTACCATATCATCGATCATGTCTGCCACATCAATCATGCGTGTAATCATGATCACCACGTCAGCGCGATCACCACCACCATGTCACCAATCACATGGCCATCATGTCACCAGTTATTAGGATTGTCATGTCACCACTCACGCCAGTTATTAGGATTGTCATGTCACCAGTTATTAGGATTGTCATGTCACCACTCACGCCCATGATCACGATCGTCACGTCACCAAAATCACGATCATTATGTCACCAAATCACAATCGCCATGTCACCAATTACACCTACAATCATGGCATCCCCACCACCAATCATGACTACCACATCATCGATCACGATTGCCACATCAATGATCATGCCCCCCGTGATCACCAATCATGATCTCCACACATCATCGATCACGACCGTCATCGCTACGTCACCATCACGACTACATCATCGATCATGCCTAAATCACGATCGTCACCACATCACCAATCACAGTTGCCATGTCACCAATCATGGTCACTAATGAAAAACAGGTAGAGGGAGAGGAGACACACACACAGGTTCAAACCCTAATGTATATTGCAAACCCTAACCATAGAGGGAAGCCATCTCCATATACACACAATGCATAAAGCCATAATCCATAATACACAAGACACACTATGAGTTGTGTCCACACACTACTAACCCTAGCTAATGTCCACACACTATGACCAGCTGGACGCGGTCATTTATGTCTCACACATGCTGCTACCTAACATGCCAGCACATAGCACAGCTGGCACACACTGACATCGAGCTTGAATCTCAACAGTCACCACATCATCAATCACGAATGTCATCACATCTTGCCACATCACTAATCACAGTTGCCACATCACCAATCACATCCGTCACATCATCGATTATGCCCACATTCATAGCCACCATATTACCAATCACAGTGGCCACATCACCATTGCCACATAACCGATCACAATCACCATGTCACCAATCATGATTGCCACATCATCGATCAAGACCACAATCACGGCCACCATGTCACCAGTCATAGCTACCACATCATTGATCATGGCCACATCACCAATCACGCCTCTTGAATTGGCCGTAAACTTAAACCTACAAAATCACGATGTGCAAGAACAAGGTTAAAAGTAGGTAGATGGAGCCTAAAATAGTAAAAGAGAGTGGGGAGAGAAGCTAAGGAGCTTACACTTTGGCTCAAGAATCCCAACCTGTGTGAAAGCTTCCAGAGGTCCTATTTACACCCACAAAAAGTTCATTTTTTGTCATCTACTATGGGTCCAAACTGACTGCCTCCTCAACAAGTGCTACACTTCTAAATTACTTATAGTTGTAATTATGTTTTCTATGAAATATTAGTGCAAGTTTAAGTTTCAACTCTGTCACTTGGAGGTATCTCAAAGTTGTGTCTCCCACTTACCTTTTTGGAAAAATGCCCATATCTCCTTAATTTTAAATTCAAAAAAGTATCCCCCCCAAAAAAGGAAATTTGTATTTCCCACTAGACTCCAAAAAAAAAAAATCGGTTCACGTTGTGAACCATTTCTGCACTTTCACAGCCTAAGGTTTCATGCCCTAGAAGTATGCGCCAAAAAAAAATCAAAAAATGGTTCACACTGTGACCATTTCTGCACTTTCACGGCCTAAGGTTTCATGCCCTGGGAGTCCGCGTGCCGAAAAAAAAATCAAAAAATGATTCACGTTGTGAACCATTTCTGCACTTTCATGGCCTAAGGTTTCACGCCCTAGGAGTCCGCAAAAAAAACGGATTTAATGTTCTCGTGAAGTCCGCTTCACGGCATGAAACACTCCATTCACGTCCCCGCAAAAAAAAAAAAAATTTCATGAAGTCCGCTTCACATTGTGAACTGCATCCTACTAGTTCATGACGACGTGAAGGGGGCTCCGTCGGCACCAAAAAAAAAATTTTTGATAAAATTTGTGAAGTTCGCTTCACGTCGTGAATTGCACCCTGCTAGTTCACGACGTGGAGGGTCCGTCGGTTTTTTTTAAGATAAAATTCGTAAAGTTTGCTTTACGTCGTGAACTGCACCCTGCTAGTTCATGATGTGAAGAGGGATCCATCGGCACAAAAAATAAATCAAAAATAATAAAATTTGTGAAGTCCGCTTCACGTCGTGAACTGCACCCTACTAGTTCACGACGTGAAGAGGAGTCTGTCGACCAAAAATAAGCAAAATTGATAAAATTCGTGAAGTCCACTTCACGCCGTGAACTGCACCCTACTAGTTGAGGACGTGAAGGGGGGTCTGTCGGCCAAAAAAAACACCCCTGTTGGAGGCTTCTATCTCCTAAACCGTATATCTAATGTAAAGGACTCTAGGGACGGAAAGCTGACATCGAGCTCTTCAAATTTGGACTTGGTCATCCTCCGAAGTTAAAATCAATCGTTTTGGCCTCCGACCATTAGCCTCAAAATTCAACCCGAAAATCGAGGTAAAAAACAATCCAAAAACTACGAAAAACTAGCTTTAAAAAAAAGTGCAGAAACGACGTTGAACCATATTTGGGCTACTTTTTGAGGATCTAAACAACAAAATATCGAACGACTCAGGAAGACAAAGTTGTAGTACTCCAAAAAAACTACAACTCTCTCATATAGAGTTTTTCAAAATTCCTTTTGAAAAATGTGCTACAAAACAAGAAAATAATTCTCGAAAAAATAAATTATCTTGAGACAATGATGGAAAATAGGTTTTAGAATCTTTTCTTCCATCTGGGAAATTACTAGCATGCACTTTTTTTGAAAAAATATCTCTAAGAGGTCATTCACGTGCGTATAGTGCCTAAGCTAATTAAGACAAATGGACACCCATTTGACCCAATGAAGAGAACGCCAAGCCTCTTGAGGCTGTAACGGGTTGTGAGAAAATATAAAAAGTTAAAAAAAAGCATGTGTGCTTGCTCATTAAGGAGTAATTACGTAATCAGACATGGTAACAATAAAGGGATTGCCAGGGATCATACAAGGACTAAACCCAATGGTTGACATCTTTGATGAGCCATTAAGATCTATGCTACAAATGCACCTCCCAATACCATTGGCCATGCCTATAACAAGAGTGTTATTAGGCTTTATACTCCTTGTCACTTCAATTTCACCTTACTTTGGTCCCTTACCTAACATTCCCACCAATCTTATAGGTAGTATCAACCCTTTTCAACCCCTAGATGCCCACACCTTAGATATACTAACTAGTCTAGGAAGGGGGGTTGCCCAAGGACTCAGTAAGTCACTCCCAACACGAGCACTCACATACGGTATCAGTGACTCATACAAAAATACGGCCGTACAGATTTCCAAAATTATGGGCAAATACGAGAGAACAACAGACCCTATTCAATTCATTCAAATGTTTGAACAGAGATGTGAAGCCTTTGGAAATCCCAACAGTCCCACCAAGGCACATGCATTGAACATATGCTTTAGAGAGAAAGGCTAGTCAATGGTTCATCACATTGATGTCGACAATCAAGACCAACTTCAGAACCTTGAAAATAGTCTTTATCCTCCACGACTTTTCCAGACAAGGTGATCGATGGAGTGCAGCAAAAGAACTCTATTCAATTGAATGTAAACCAAATAAATCCATTAGAGACTTTATCCTACTCCGGATAAAACTCTTGGACTCACGATGTGAGTCATGGAAAAAATTAAATGATTTTCAATTGAAGAGATGTTTGAGGATGGGATTAAAGAATAACAGTTTACATAACTTGATCATTGTATCGAATGTGGAAGCATTCAATCAATGTTATAACAAAGCAATACGTTTAGATGACAACATGCTAGAAGATGATCATGCTACGAGGTGTTCCTCATCTAAACCAAGTGAAGCAATGGCAAAAGAAAGATCGATCTCGAAATTGTCATTTTTTGAATTCTATACAGCCTTGCTTAAAAGCTTTAAATTGATATCTCTAAGAGAGGATGAGATCCTTCAAAACCAAACATCCTTCTAAGAGAGGATGAGATCCTTCAAAACCAAACATCCTTAATGCCTCTACAAGTGAGGAATGAAATGCCTTGTGTTGAGTGCAATCAATGACCATCCCAATCCCCATTGTGCATGCAAGGCACCTATTTTTCTATACTGCATATATTATAAAACCTTTGATCGTGATACCAAAAACTGTCCCACTTCATCCACCATTGACTCAAAACCTCCATCTCCCGTGCACCAAATAGAAATAGTTCAAAGGGTAGAAACCGCTCAGGAAGCGGATACTCGAACACTTCAATGTTTCTATTGCCGTGGACCTCATAAAGTGACAGACTGCACAACTTGGAATACTTCCATGTCCATAAGTCACTGACACTTTTCAACCCACGTGTGAATGATGTGGCATTGATCACATTATTTCCCAAGGCAACTCGTCTCACAAAATATAACTCTTAACATTTTAAGTGTACAAAACGGGCAATTGTCCACGGTACCCTTGAATGTGCTTAGACGCTGACAAGCCAAGGCCCAAGAAACGGTCAAAAAGAATGCAAAAGGCAGAACCCAAAATAGAAAACAAAACCTTCTAAACCCAAGAAAAACAAGGGACAACAAACTATCAAAACCAAGGTTGAATTGAAGGACAATGAAAAGGAGCCTGTGGGGAGGACATAAACCCAAAAGAGCCAAAAGCTACATATGATGCAGAAGCATCCACATCAAAAGCCACCACACAAACCACAAAACCCATGTGTGACACAGGATGAAAGATCCATGTCCCCTGCGTGCAACGAATTCGGGGGGGTGCTAGCAACGAAAGTAGCACTTCTTGCACAAGGCAGAGTCTCTCACTCGGGGCCTCACCCACCTCGGATATCCAGACAAGAGACTAATCCCTTGGTTCTTCCAAAACCGAACTCGGAAAAACTTCCCTCGCCCAAAAAGCACAGGCAATTCCTCCAGGATAATCTTACTCTGACGTAATCAAGAGCCTTGACTAACTGAACTGATCCGACCGAACCCGTAAGTCCCATGGTATCAAGGAAAAGACTTGCACTTGGATCATAGAGACCAACGCTTTTTTCCTCATTGAGAGGCACAGCCGTTCATAGAACAATTTTTATCTGGGATTTACTTCATCTATCGTACTATAACAAAATTGAGTCTCATTTTAGGGATCCATCAGTCCAGCCAGTCCCATGGGTTAGCCAACCGCCCAATCACTGGTGATGGGATCCATTTAGGAATTTGGCTAGGTTTTGTCCCTGTACCAGCAGGGAAAAGAGTTCCTAAGTCCCCTAGCCGGATCTTCATACAAACTTCAAGGTAGTCACACCACTTACACACCCAATATGAAATTGCCTTTTTCACCAATTCAGCTGTCTTTAAAACAATCTTTTAATGAAATCATAGTATCATTGATCATAATCCCTCCAAAATATCCGGTTGATTTCTAGTTTCCAATCATTCCTTCATCAGTGTACCTATGGCATCATTGGCAACCAGAACGCTCACCACCTGTCCACTCAAGGACCTTTTCGATAGTTCCTAGCTCATAGTACCCGACAATATATTCACTTATAAAAATACAAATGGAATCTCCATTGAAGATCAACAAGATCAACCAGCAGATCCACATAAAAGAGTCATGGACTCATCCGTTTTGAGGACCAGCAAGGTCAATCAACCAGATCCATGCCGGGTTTCAGAAAACAACTCTAACTTCTTGTTCCATTATCTTCCTCGACGCACGTGTGGGTATCTTCGGTGACCCAAAGCCCGAGCACCATGTGGTTAGCACCCTCTAGGATCCTTCGCAGGTCACCTAGCGCTTCACTCATAGGCCGCTTCCTTGGTCTCTCATCCACCGTACACCGGAAGCTCAAATCGAACCGAGACTGGTCAACCTAGGCCAACCGTGCTACGCGACGTCCTCTGTTGACTCTTTGTCAGCTGTTATAACTTTATCAGTTAGGTGTCCACGACCTCATTCATCACAAGACAGTCAAAATGCTTCCCCAGCATTCTTGACATAAAACAATCATTTACAAACATGTCATAAATACAGTTTCTATAACAAACTCTCATCTTTCCACATTCTTCCACATCAACCCACATTACTTAATCCAGGTCCAATCATATGTATTCTCATCGTCCTTCATCCATTCTCATCCAATCACATCATTTTCCATCTCATCCAATCACATCATTTTCCATCTCATCTCACATCTTTCCACATTTATACTCATCACATCTCATCCACTCGCATTTACCTATGTCCACATCTCATCACATCACATTCATTCACATCTCATCCAATCATATCAACCCCGATCCACATCACATCACATCACGTCACATCTATTTCACCTCACATCTCATTCATTCACATCTATCCCGATTCACATCCTATCACATCTCATCCATTCACATCACATCTCATTCATCCACATCTATTATTCCGATTCACATCACATCACATCACATCACATTCATTCACATCACATATCATCCATTCACATCTATCCCAATTTACACATCTCATGACATCCAGTTCACATCACATCTCATTCATTCACATCCCGATTCACATCACATCTCATTCACATCCCGATTCACATCACATCATATCTCATCCATTCATATCCCATATCATTCATTCACATCCCCATTCACATGACATCACATCTCATCCATTCACATCCCATATCATTCATTCACATCCCGATTCACATGACATCACACATCATCTATTCACATCACATATCATCCATTCACATCTATCAACACCATATTAGTGAATTTGGGAATTTCCCAATTTCCATTTTTAAATACTTAAAAAAGGGGACATGGATAACATGTTTATAAGTTTCCCAAAACCCTATCATATGACCTATCGTTGGAAAGCACTTGAAAAATGGAATCTAAAGAGTTATAAAGCGCTCATTTTGGATTAGTGGTGTTCAAGTTATGGTTAATCCAAACTTTTGACCACGTGTCCCAAACTTGTGGGAAATTCCCATATTCCCCAATATGGTGTTTATCCCAATTTACATCATATCACATCACATCCATTCCACATCACATCTCACCCATTCATACTTATCGGACTCACATCACATCACATCCACATTCATTATATCCCCATCCCATCACATACATTCTATCCACATTACATAAAATCCACATATCTCATTCATACACATCCCATCTCATTCATCCACATCCATCCAATCATTCACATGCACGACTATCCACATCTATCCATACATTCACATCTATCAGTTCACATCCACATATATTCACATCACATTACATCTCTTTACATCACATCACATCTCATCCACATCCACATCACATTCAGATCCACATCTCTTCACATTATAACACATCTCATCCACATCTACATCACATTCACAGCTACATCCCTTTACATCACATCACATTCTTTCACATACACATCCACATCCTTTCTTTCACATACACATACATATCCATTTACATCACATTCTTTCACTTACACATCCACATCCATTTACTTCTCATCTCAGCCTCTCATATATTCTCTCATCTCATCATTCACATCCACATCCCTTTACGTCACATCTCATCCACATTCATTTTCATTACACCACATCCTATCACATCCCATTTACATCTTATTGCATCCCATTTACATCTTATCGCATCCCATTTACATCGTATCTCATCTATTCACATCCTATCACATCCCATTTACATCTTATCACATCCCATTTACATCTTAGCACATCTATTCACATCATCATCCCATTCACATCTTATCACACCCCATTTAGTAGCTTTTTCTACTTCGATACCGATAATGAAACTTTTTCTAAATTTCTACCAATTGCTTGGCCTAGATAAAGGTTCTTTTTCTTGACGACTATTTCCATATTCTTTCTCAATTTCTCAAATGAATTATATTCAATATTCCTCTTTTGAATAAAAGAATTCATGGGATTTACAAAAATCAATTCTATCCATATTTTCACTTTTGATAAATAATCATAAATTGAATTATACTAAAAATTTCTCTTTTTCCCATTTAATTTCTTGGAGCTCAAATATCATGGGAATTCCTCTTTTTGTATTTAATTATTTGCATTCCAATGTCATGGGAATTCCTCTTTTATCATAAAATAAATCTATATAAAATATCTATTAATTCAATATGCCAAGAATTTCACTTTTTTCATTTAAATGATTGAATTTCAAATGTCATAGGAATACCTCTTTTATCATTTAAATATTTCTCATGCATAAAAAAAATTATCTAAAATTTATCTTTGAATTTAAAATAAAATATCTATTAATTTCAATATGCTAAGAATTTCACTTTTCCTATTTAAATGATTGAATTTCAAATGTCATAGGAATTCCTCTTTTATCATTAAAATTTTTCTTATGCATAAAATAAATTTATCTAAAATTTATCTTTGAATTTAAATAAAATATCCATTAATTCTAATATGTTAAGAATTTTAATTTTTATATTTAAATGATTGAATTTTAATTATCATAAGAATTTCTCTTTTATCATTTAAATATTTCTCATACATAAAATAAATTTATCTAAAATTTATCTTTGAATTTAAATAAAATATCCATTAATTTCAATATGCTAAGAATTTCACTTTTCTTATATAAATGATTGAATTTCAATTGTCATAGGAATTTCTTTTTTATTATTTAAGTATTTCTCATGCATAAAATAAAATTATCTAAAATTTATCTTTGAATTTAAATAAAATATTCATTAATTCCAATATGCTAAGAATTTTACTTTTTCTATTTAAATGATTTAATTTCAAATGTCATAAGAATTTTTTTTATCATTTAAATATTTCTCAATGCATAAAATAAATTTATCTTTGAATTTAAATAAATTACTCATTAATTTCAATATGCTAAGAGTCTCACTTTTCTTATTTAAATGATTGAATTTCAAATGTCATAAGAATTTTTCTTTTATCATTTAAATATAATTATCATAATTTTCTCTTTTCTTAATTATTTAATTATACATAAATCTTAAAAATTAGTTTTTCATTGAATGTGATAAAAAATATTCTTTTAGCCTAGAATATTCAATCCTAGAATATGGTAGGAAGTCCTCTTTTCACGTTATGCATAAGAATGAATTATGTATCAATTTCTTAAAAAATTTACCATAGCTCCGCTGCTATTACTGGTAAATTTTAATATTTTTAAAAGAATAAGACGTAGTAATATGATAGTATAACTATCTTTTAATCTTATATCTAATTTATGGATTTATCTCATAATATTACCATAATTTTCAAACATATAAGTATAAAAAATCACTTTCTTAACCTCTAGCTTCATAAGCCTAGAGTTTGATTTGTGAATTAAGAATTTCTCCATGAGAAGCATCAATTGAATAGAGAATTGGTCATAGCAATGATCATTCTTTGGGGGAGAGAGAGATAAACATAAAAGCATTCTAATTTAAGCATAAATGTAAACTTTTCTTAATTATTCATTACAACACTTAAGAAAAGCTTGATTTGTATTATAAACACTTAATTAAGAAACTTCTCAAGCTTGAGAGGGGTTGAGAAGTGAAAACATTAAGAATAGTAGAGAAAAATCATAAAATTACACTTTACCTCTTGTTTTTGCTTGCTTCTCTATCATAGAAGAAGCTCCCAACCAATCAATTGGTTTGTGTGTTGAAAGGAAAGCTCCAAGGATGGTTGAAGAGAGAGAGAGGCTCCACTCTCTTCAAAAGTAGAGGATTTTTAAGGGATAATAATATCATTATTTTAGTATAATACTGGCATGGTATATAGTTCACAAATTTTATTACAAAGGACTTAGGATCTATTTATAGGTGAGGGAGGTCTCTAACCAAGTCCACCTAGGTTCTAAAATTTTCCAGGTTCAGTTTGGCTGAATTTGGACAAGATTTGGACCTAGTTTGGCTCCCTTTTTATTTGGTTTGATCCAGGAGAGAGGAGAGATAAAAATATCACAATTTTTTTGAGCTCCACCACATGTGTGAAATAGGCGCCTCCTTGAAGTCCCCCCTTCTTCTTACCAAGGTGTCAAAAAGGTATCATTATACCAAAATATCTCATTTTTTTAGTAATATCTCATAGTTTTTTACTAATAAACCTTGTACTCAATCAACTCTTTATCTTATGTGGACATTTACTCATTTTTGGGTTTTTTGTTTTATTTATTGGATTTATCTCCTCCCCACACTTGGATTGATCCTATTGGCCCATAGGAACCTTAATTGGACCATAATCCAAAAATTTCTAAAAATCTAGACCCTTAGGCTAAGATCTTTTATACACATTTTCAATTAATTCCAATTGCACATTGGAAAGTTCTTTTTGAATTTCTATTTCAGGGGAAACCATTTTAGACACTAGGAGGATTTTTATATCCAAAAATATCTCAATTCTAGACTACCTCCCTCTAAACATATTCTCTCTCCAGGCCAAAATAGGATCTTTCTTCTATTTCAAAGAGAGGGGAATAATTACAAGATCAGAAGAGGAGGTTCTTACACCTGTACACCTCAAAAGCTGGAGGGAGGAATCTTACATCCTACCCCACTTAAAAAACGCAAGATGTCCTCATCTCGCAGCTGGAGGACAAACTCTTTCCCTTAAGATCCAACTGATTCTAGGATTCCTTATAGTCTGGTCAACCCAACAAAATCCTGGGATAAAGATTCCTTACACATAGAACTCATTATCAGATAAGATCATATCATTCATATCCTTAACACAATAATGGTCCATCAGACTGAAAATTTTATGTGAACATTCCTCAACGGGAATTTCAGTCATGCTGCAGGTTCTCAATTTGTCATCCCTTAACTTGATCCACTGGGTCGTGTTAACAGTAGTAATCTATTAGCACAATCCACTAATCTCATAGTAGGGATTTGCTGAAGTCATAATCATCATTCGAGTTATTATCATCATCACTAGGATTCGTCCCATTCATCCTCATTGTGGCTTTGTTCAACTTATCGCTTTTCAACCAAAATTCAGGAATCATCATTTTTCAATCAGAATCCAAATCAACTCATCAATTCTCAACTATAATTTTAAATATCTCATTATACCAAATATCTCATTTTTTTAGTAATATCTCATAGTTTTTTACTAATAAACCTTGTACTCAATCAACTCTTCATCTTATGTGGACATTTACTCATTTTTGGGTTTTTTGTTTTATTTATTGGATTTATCTCCTCCCCACACTTGGATTGATCCTATTGGCCCATAGGAACCTTAATTGGACCATAATCCAAAAATTTCTAAAAATCTAGACCCTTAGGCTAAGATCTTTTATACACATTTTCAATTAATTCCAATTGCACATTGGAAAGTTCTTTTTGAATTTCTATTTCAGGGGAAACCATTTTAGACACTAGGAGGATTTTTATATCCAAAAATATCTCAATTCTAGACTACCTCCCTCTAAACATATTCTCTCTCCAGGCCAAAATAGGATCTTTCTTCTATTTCAAAGAGAGGAGAATAATTACAAGATCAGAAGAGGAGGTTCTTACACCTGTACACCTCAAAAGCTGGAGGGAGGAATCTTACATCCTACCCCACTTAAAAAACGCAAGATGTCCTCATCTCGCAGGGAGGACAAACTCTTTCCCTT
This sequence comes from Cibotium barometz, assembly GCF_041138505.1. Classification (NCBI taxonomy): domain Eukaryota; kingdom Viridiplantae; phylum Streptophyta; class Polypodiopsida; order Cyatheales; family Cibotiaceae; genus Cibotium; species Cibotium barometz. The sequence continues at coordinate 33,333,672 of NC_141047.1, forward strand.
AAGATCCAACTGATTCTAGGATTCCTTATAGTCTGGTCAACCCAACAAAATCCAGGGATAAAGATTCCTTACACACAGAACTCATTATCAGATAAGATCATATCATTCATATCCTTAACACAATAATGGTCCATCAGATCGAAAATTTTATGTGAACATTCCTCAACGGGAATTTCAGTCATGCTGCAGGTTCTCAATTTGTCATCCCTTAACTTGATCCACTGGGTCGTGTTAACAGTAGTAATCTATTAGCACAATCCACTAATCTCATAGTAGGGATTTGCTGAAGTCATAATCATCATTCAAGTTATTATCATCATCACTAGGATTCGTCCCATTCATCCTCATTGTGGCTTTGTTCAACTTATCGCTAATCAACCAAAATTCAAGAATCATCATTTTTCAATCAGAATCCAAATCAACTCATCAGTTCTCAACCATAATTTTAAAATCATATCAACCACATTCGAATTCATCATCTGGATAGCATTTTTGCTTTTAATTTCAAGGTCTTAGATTTACTCGTATATACTACCAATAAAGAGCTGCAGTTATACCCTCGATATATACGGGTAGTCACGGTCCTTGGAATTACAAGGTAAATACCATCATGTCTAGGCCTCAAGCAAGTCAGGGATTCCATACAATTGCGGTACTTCATCTGAAGACCCAATTACCTATTTATGAATCTCCATTCCTGAATATCAATTTGGATGAATTTCATCACACAATTACAACCTTTTACTGCTACTTCATTAATTTTTGACATTTTTGGCTTCTCGGTTGATTCACTTTAGCCAATTCGCTCTGATACCAGCTAAAAGATCCCTGCCCCCTCCGCGTAACGAATTTTGGGGTGCTAGCAAACGGAAGTAGCACTTCTTGCGCAGGACATAGCCTCTCACTCGGGGCCTCGCCCACGGATATCCGAACAAGAGACTAATCCCTCGGTTCTTCCAAAACCGAGAACCCAAAAAAACTTCCCTCGCCCAGAAAGCACGGGCGATTCCTCCAGGATATTATTACTCTAACATAGTCAAGAGCCTTAACTAACTGAACTGATCCGACCGAATGCGTAAGTCCCATGGTCAGATCAAGGAAAAGACTTATACTTGGATCATAGAGACCAACGCTTTTTTCCTCATTGAGAGGCATCGCCATTGATTCTTTTCCATAGAACAATTTCTATCCGAGATTTACTTCATTTATCATACCATAACAAAATTGAGTCTCATTTTAGGGATCCATCAATCCAGCCTAACCCCATCCAGTCCCATGGGTAAGCCAACCACCCAACCACTGTAGTGATGGGATCCATTTAGGAATTTGGTTAGGTTTTGTCCTTGGTACCAGGGAAAAGACTTCCCAGGCCCCCTAGCCAGATCTTCATGCAAACTTCAAGCTAGTAACACCACTTACACACCCAATATGAAATTGCCTTTTTCACCGATTCAGCTCTCTTTAAAACAATCTTTTAATGAAATCATAGGATCATAATCTCTCCAAAATATCCGGTTGATTTCTAGTTTCCAGTCATTCCTTCATCGGTGTACCTATGGCATCATCATTGGCAACCAGAACGCTCACCACCTACTATCGACTCAAGGGCCTTTTCGATAGTTCCTAGCTCATAGTACCCAGCAATATATTCACTTATTAAAATCCAGATGGAATCTCCGTTAAAGATTAGCAAGATCAACCAACAAATCCATATAAAAGTCATGGACTCATTCGTTGAGGACAACAAGGTCAATCGACCAAATCCATGCCCAGTTTCAGAAAACAACTCTAACTCCTTATTCCATTATCTTCCTCGGACGCACGTGTGGGTATCTTTCGCAGCCCAGAGCCCGAGCACCGTATGGTCAGCGACCTCTAGGATCCTTCGCAGGTCACCTAGCGCTTCACTCATAGGCCGCTTCCTTGGTCCCTCATCCACCGTACCGGAAGCTCACCATTTAAATTGAACCGAGGCTAGTCAAGACCTCGATCGACCATGCTACGCGAGACGTCCTTCATTGACTCTCTGTCTCCTGTTGTAACTTTATCAGTTACGTCTCCACGACCTCATTCACAAGACGGTCAAAATGCTTCCCCAACATTCTTGACATAAAACAGTCATTTAAGAACAGGTCATAAATACAGTTTCTATAACGAACTTTCATCTTTCCACATCAATCCACATTACTTAATCCAAGTCCAATCATATGTATTCCCATGGTCCTTCATCCATTCGCATCCAATCACATCATTTTCCATCTTATCACATCTTTCCAAATTTATACTCATCACATCTCATCCACTCGCATCTACCCATATCCACATCTCATCACATAACATTCATTCATATCTCATCCATTCATATATACCCCGATCCACATCACATCACATCCATTTCACCTCACATCTCATTCATTCACATCTATCTCGATTCACATCCCATCACATCTCATCCATTCACATCACATCTCATCCATTCACATCACATCTCATCCATTCACATCACATCTATTCCGATTCATATTACATCACATCACATTCATTCACATCACATATCATCCATTCACATCTATCCTAATTTACACATCTCATCACATCCATTTCACATCACATCTCATTCATTCACATCCCGATTCACATCACATCACATCTCATCCATTCATATTCCACAACATTCATTCACATCTCGATTCACATGACATCACATCTCATCCATTCAAATCCCATATCATTCATTCACATCTCGATTCACATGACATCACATCTCATCCATTCAAATCCCATATCATTCATTTACATCCCAATTCACATGACATCACATCTCATCCATTCACATCACATATCATCTCCATTCACATCTATCTCAATTTACATCATATCACATCACATCTATTCCACATCACATCTCACCCATTCATACTTATCTGACTTACATCACATCACATCATATTCACATTCATCATATTCATTGTATCTCCATCCCATCACATATATTCTATCCACATTACATCACATCATATCTCATTCATACACATCCCATCTCATTCATCCACATCCATCCAATCATTCACATGCACGACTATCCACATCTATCCATACATTCATATCTATCACTTCACATCCACATATATTCACATCACATCACATCACATCTCATTCACATCCACATCACATTCAAATCCACATCTATTTACATTACACATCTCATCCACATCTACATCACATTCACATCCACATCCATTTACATCACATCAGATTCTTTCACATACACATCCACATCCATACATCCATTCTTTCACACATACACATCCACATCCATTTACATCACTTTCTTTCACAAACATGTATCCATATCTATTTACTTCCCATCTCACCCTTTCACATATCCTCTCATCTCATTCTGATCTCATCATTCACATCCACATCCCTTTACTTCACATCTCATCCACATTCATTTTTATTATACCACATCCTATCACATCCCATTTACTTCACATCTCATCCACATTCATTTTTATTATACCACATCCTATCACATCCCATTTATATCTTATCACATCCTATCTCATCTATTCACATCCTATCACATCCCATTTATATCTTATCACATCTATTCGCATCCCATTCACATCTTATCGCATCCCATTTAGTAGCTTTTTCTACTTCGATACCGATAATGAGACTTTTTTTAAATTTCTACCAACAATTGCTTGACCTAGATAAAGGTTCTTTTTCTCGACGACTATTTCTATATTCTTTCTCAATTTCTCAAATGAATTATATTCAATATTCCTCTTTTGAATAAAAGAATTCATGGGATTTACAAAAATCAATTCTATCCATATTTTCACTTTTGATAAATAATCATAAATTGAATTATACTAAAAATTTCTCTTTTTTTCATTTAATTTCTTGGACCTCAAATATCATGAAAATTTCTCTTTTTGCATTTAATTATTTACATTTCAATGTCATGAAAATTTCTCTTTTAATATAAAATAAATCTATCTAAAATATCTATTAATTCAATATGCCAAGAATTTTACTTTTTTTATTTAAATGATTGAATTCTAAATGTCATAAGAATTCTTCTTTTATCATTTAAGTATTTCTCATGCATAAAGTAAATTTATCTAAAATTAATCTTTGAATTTAAATAAAATATTCATTAATTTCAATATGTTAGGAATCTCACTTTCCCTAAATGATTAAATTTTAAATGTCATAAGAATTCCTCTTTTATCATTTAAATATTTCTCATGCATAAAATAAATTTATCTAAAATTTATCTTTGAATTTAAATAAAATATCCAGTAATTTCAATATGCTAGAAATTCTACTTTTTCTATTTAAATGATTGAATTTCAATTGTCATAAGAATTCCTCTTTTATCATTTAAATATTTCTCATGCATAAAATAAATTTATCTAAAATTCATATTTGAATTTAAATAAAATATCCATTAATTCTAATATGCTAGAAATTTTACTTTTCTTATTTAAATGATTCAATTCTAATTGTCATAGAGATTCCTCTTTTATCATTTAAATATTTCTCATGTATTGAATTTAAATAAAATATCCATTAACTCCAATATGCTAAGAATTTTACTTTTTCTATTTAAATGATTGAATTTCAAATGTCATAGAAAATTCTCTTTTATCATTTAAATATTTCTCATGCATAAAATAAATTTATCTAAAATTCATCTTTAAATTTAAATAAAATATCTATTAATTTCAATATGCTAGAAATTTTACTTTTTCTATTTAAATGATTGAATTTCAAATGTCATAAGAATTTCTCTTTTATCATTTAAATATAATTACCATAATTTTTTCTTTTCTTAATTATTTAATTATACATAAACCTTAAAAATTATTTTTCATTGAATGTGACAAAAAATTATACATAATTTTTTCTTTTCTTAATTATTTAATTATACATAAATCTTAAAAATTAATTTTATATTGAATGTGACAAAAATCATTCTTTTAGCCTAGAATATTCAATCCTAGAATATGGTAGGAAGTCCTCTTTTCACGTTATTTTTTTACCATAAGAATGAATTATGTATCAATTTCTTAAAAAATTTACCATAGCTCCGCTACTATTATTGATAAATTTTAATATTTTTTAAAAGAATAAGACATAATAATGTAATTATAATAGTATAACTATCTTTTAATCTTAAATCCAATTTATGGATTTATCTCATAATATTACCATAACTTTCAAGCATATAAGTATAAAAAAACTTTTTCTTAACTTCTAGCTTCACAAGCCTAGTTTGATTTGTGAATTAAGAATTTCTCTATGAGAAGCATTAATTGAATAGAGAATTGACCATAGGAATGACCATTCCTTGGGGGAGAGAGAGATAAACATAAAAGCATTCTAATTTAAGCATAAATATAAACTTTTTTTAATTATTCATTATAACACTTAAGAAAAGCTTGATTTGTATTATAAACACTTAATTAAGAAACTTCTTAAGCTTGAGAGGGGTTGAGAAGTTAAAACATTAAGAATAGTAGAGAAAAATCATAAAATTATACTTTACCTCTTGTTTTTGCTTGCTTCTCTATCATAGAAGAAGCCCCCAACCAATCAATTGGTTTGTGTGTTGAAAGGAAAGCTCCAAGGATGGTTGAAGAGAGAGAGAGGCTCCACTCTCTTCAAAAGTAGAGGATTTTTAAGGGATAATAAAAAATATCATTATTTTAGTATAATACTGACATGGTATATAGTTCACAGATTTTTTTACAAAGGACTAAGGATCTATTTATAGGTGAGGGAGGCCTCTAACCAAGTCCAACTAGATTCTAGAATTTTCTAAGTTCAGTTTGGCTAAATTTGGATAAGATTTGGACCTAGTTTGGCTTCCTTTTGATTTGGTTTGATCCACGAGAGAGGAGAGATAAAAATATTACAATTTTTTTGAGTTAAAAACTCCACCACATGTCTGAAATAGGTGCCTCCTTGAAGTCCCCCCTTCTCCTTACCAAGGTGTGAAAAAGGTATCATTATACCAAAATATCTCTTTTTTTTAGTAATATCTCATAGTTTTTTACTAATAAACCTTGTACTCAGTCAACTCTTCATCTTATGTGGGCATTTACTCATTTTTGGATATTTTCTTTTATTTGTTGAATTTATCTTCTCCCCACACTTGGATTGATCCTATTGGTCCATAGGAACCTTAATTGGATCATAATCCAAATTTTTTTGAAAATCTAGACCCTTAAGCTAAGGTCTTTTATACACATTTTCAATTAATTCTAATTGCACATTGAAAAGTTCTTTTTGAATTTCTGTTTCAGAAAAAACCATTTTAGACACTAGGAGGATTTTTATATCCAAAAATATCTCAATTTTAGACTACCTCCCTCTAAATATTTTCTCTCTCCAGGCCAAAACAGGATAAAACAAGATCTTTCTTCTATTTCAGAGAGGGGAATAATTACAAGATCAGAAGGGGAGATTCTTACACCTGTACACCTCAAAATCTGGAGGGAGGAATCTTACACATGATACAAAAGCCCGAAAGAAAATTTGATCTCGTCGCATGGACAAACATAAAGAAAATCTGACGATCCAAAGAAAGTCAGAAGATGAAACAAGTTCTAGTACGTCACTAAGTGAGGATAAAACAAGTTCTGACTCTTCACTCAATGCAACTCATAGACGAATCAAGAAACTAGAACCCACCCAACCACCCTAAATGGAAAATCATGATAATATAACATGTGCGAAATGAAAAAAGCAAGCTCAAGAGACAGATTGCACAAATTATGCACTTGTGATTGAGCCTCATAATGATAATCCTAATAAAGAACCAAAATACAAAGCCTAGAGGAGTACCGCTTTCCCTTTCAAGAGGAAGACATACTCTCTACAGAACATTCATTTGAGACAGATTGCACAAATTATGCACTTGAGAAAGCACGTGAGGAATTCAATAATTCCCTTACAAAATTAAAGCAGACTCTCAAAACTTCATTTGGAGGAATGCTCTTCTCTCATTATGAAGCCAGCATAACATCAACGCTTGCACCTTTAAGAGCTCAACATGAGTTACACCAAGACATAAAGAGCTCCATAGAACGAGACTGTGAAGATTCACAAGTTTCCAACAAACAGACCTCATTTAGAATTGTCAGAGGACCAAGTGTGCTAATGTACACATTGGGTACTCTTGAAAAAACTGAGAGCCAAAAAGAGGATGAAAGTGAATGGAAATATGAAACAGAAACAAGATCTAAAGCCGAAACAAAAACTGAAACATCCATGGTTCCTCTAGAAGATTCTATCATGATATGGTTGGATTTTCTTACATGCAATGATGTTGAGTGTAAACGCGCATTGATTAGCCCTCGAGCTAGTCATAACATCATGACAATTGACAATTGGGTGTCATTGGGACAACCTAAACTTATCCCTATAGACAATGGTCTTGCAAGCGGAGCCGATGGGACAAAACATTGAAGTTCCTAGTTACTTTAGCTATGCTACTCAAACCATCAATGGAGATGTGGAATTTGCATTCTATGTTATCCCACATTCCCTTGAGAGCATGATGTCTTCCTTGGTGAAACTTGGATGGGTGAATCATTGTATTCAATAGATGAATCCATGCAAACAGTCACCTTGAACACTCCTGCAGGCATTGTACAATTGCTATTACGGGAGAACAAGACCATAGAGGAGCTGGAACTTCCAACATATCTTACTCAAAAGATCCCTAGGATTCTGGTTGGATTGGAACTTTCCACAATAAAATCACCACAGCTCAAGCATTGTTGTATCCAACGCAAGAACACAATCTCATGACCCTCGAATTATGGGATTTGTTAGGTCAACCAACACTCACGGCTCATCCTGAAAGAATTCCCTTTACACAAGACTTGAGCATGCCATGTTTGGGGTACTTTGAACATACAATGTATATTGAAACTAATCCCCTTACAAGTTTTTTGTGGTTGAGTATGTATTGGAAGCACATTTGATCTTGGGACATAAATAGACTATTGCTGCCCAAGCACCACTATGCTTTGCTAGCGATAATCATCATGATGGTCAACGACGATAAAGTTGACAATACCATACTGCAAGGAAGAGGATCCAACTTTAATGGATTTCTATGATGCTAAATGCAAAAGGTTACAAGCCTCTTCCACAGAAGCCCCTCTACACAATGACCTACCATCTGCGTCACAACGACCGACTCCGATAAAGCATCTACTCCTTCAACCGCATTTGCGTCACAATGACCGACTCCGATAAAGCATCTACTCCTTCAACCGCATCCTCACCAATGAAGTTACATGCCAATACCTCGCAACAACAGCTATTCCTGAAGAAGTTCCCAGAAGAAGTTCCCACAATGCAACCATCTATCTCTAACAAGGAACTCAAAGGAAGAGCCCCAGAACCTATGCCTCTTCATCGACAAACCCCACCAAAGGAGACAACTGCATGCTCGAAAGCCTCATCATCAACAGCCACTCCACAAGAGATTCTAGTCTCATCATCATCAAAAATACCCGAGTCTCAAACCTGCAGCCTTAGCACCAACCAATGTGAAGGAGGGTCCTAAACCTTCCTTATTATCAACCAAAAAGAAAACTCCACCAAGACAACCAAGATCAAGGTATCATAATGGTATCAAAATGTGGATGGAAAAGCAGCTACTTGTAGCCTAGGGCTGCTATGAAGGTGCCAATCACATTTGGGTTCCTCGACAGTCAAAGCCTCTTCCTAAGAACTCCACCAAGTCAGCAAGTGTGGGTACCAAAAAGATTACTGCAAGCACAAGGGTACTACCAAGATAATACCAAAGCTTGGATTCCCAAGTGCTTCACAAAGCCCCCTACGCTTGCATAAAGAAGGAAACCTCAGTACCAAATGCATCAGCCACCAATTTATAAGGTTCATCAAAGATGGGTGCCTATGCATGTGCTTCAACAAGGATACTATGATGGTAATCCCATCATATGGTTGCCAAAATCAAACAACGTGAAGATAGCCTCACCACCGACTTCAACCCCAACAGTTTCACCTAAAGTTCGACAAGAATGGAGGCCCAAGCAACACCAAGCAAGTCACTCAACCACTCTCGTGCATTCAACACCTATGCAAGATCTTGTGTGAATTCTCCTCCATTGTCGGAGCGGACTTGTCGAACCTGCTGTGTGGTCGCAGTCTCAACCAAAGTCGCCCACTCTTGGAAGCGGGCAAAAGCTTGAGATTTTTCTGCCAAGAGATAAACTCAAACTTTGCATAAGCAATCATCAATAATAAGCATAAAGTACATGGCTCCTCTGTTAGAAGTCATCTCCTGTCTAGTTTTATACACCAGGGCCTTTGTTGTGGGTGTGCCCGCCCTTATGAGGTGTTTTATCGTTTTTCCCCACTCTCCGCATTTTTCCCTTATTTTTCCCATTTATTCTGTGGCTTGGGAGGCAGCCCTGAGTTGGCAGGAGGATCCATTTGCTGGCCGACTACATCAGATGTGTGTACTGGAGCTGGCCGACCGTACTTGATGCAGTCGTGGACCTCAGTGCTAGCCGATTGGCTGCATGGTGCTGGCCGACTGATGATGCAGTCGTGGAGCCTTTTCAGCAGGCCGACTGCTCATCTAGGGGCATATATAAATAGGCCCCCAGTCCCCTTGCCACTTGTGTATCATACCGAGATCTTCTTGTGTATATCAGAGCAGAGTTACACACCTACATCTCTCTCTCTCTTGTGCTGTATTTTTTCTGCATGCGTTTTTGCTCTTGTGTCCCCCAGATCTGGTCATCATCTCCGCTGCGTATTCTGACATGGTATCAGAGCCCTAGGCTCTAGATAGTTCTTGGGATTTGTGTGAGCAAGAGGGGGACTATTTTGTGGCTGATTGGTGGACTGTTTTGGACTATTCGGGAAGAGGAGAAGCAAGAGGATGGCGGGCTGATTTGCGGTACAGCCACTTGCAAGTATTAGTTCTTCTTTGTTCTGACCCACCCACCCTTTTCAGAGTACATCCTCGTAATGGCAGATCTGTTTGAGATGGCCGAGAGACATGTGACGATCCCGACACTCCCCACGTTCCCGGTGGACCGTCAGTTGGACGGGAGCAACTACGGCATATGGAAGGTTATGATGGAATCTGTTCTGGAGTCTTACGACCTTGCAGATTTCGTCGTTGTTGGTGTTCCACGGCCGGAAGTTGAGGAAGGGGAGTTACCGTCAACCCGAAAGGACCGGGAGTCTCAGACACAGATGTGGGATCATGTCAACGCCAGGGTCCATTCGTTTATCTTTCTCAACTGCACACCACAGGTAATCAATCATGTAAAACACGTGACGCTGGCCAGAGGTATATGGCAGCATTTGGCCTCAACAGGGTATCGCCCATGAAGAGGATTTCCTTGGAAGTACAGATGCGGGTTATGAACCCTGCAAAGTCATCGACGATGCGGGAGCATATTAACAAGCTGCAGGCTCTTCAGCAGGAAGTTCTTCAGGCTGGGAAGGAGATATCGTCAGAGGACATGGCCATAACATTGGTGTCACACTTGCCCTCTTTGTACTCAGCATTTTACTCGTCTTTGATTACCAGTTGGCAGGCTCAGCACCATCATGTGGGAGGAGCTTGTGCCCATGGTCCTGGACCAAGAGGAACGATTCACGAACCCTCCTTAGGGTGGAGGTTCGGAGGCCTTAACTGGCCAACGGTCGAAAGGCCGTAACTCGGGCAAAGGGAAGGCTTCATCGGAGAAGTCTTCCGAGAAGAAGTCCGATGCTGACCGCGAGAAACTGAAGGCAGAGAGGACCTGTAATGATTGTGGCGAGAAAGGCCACTATTGGAGGCAGTGTCCCAAGCGGAAGACCGAGAAGGGTGAAGATTCCTCAGCAACAATCATGAAGACTCTGACTTTTGTGCACTTGGAGGTAGTGGACACCGCTGTTTCATTTTCTTCAGGCAGGGAGGAGATTGGAGGACTCTCCGCAAACGGATACTCGGGAGTGGATTCTAGATAGTGGTGCTTCCAGGCACATGACTCCTTCCCGTTCCGGTTTACAAGATCTCTGTAGGCTTTCTGGTCATATTCTTACTGGGGATACGTCCACTATCCCAGTTCACAGTGAGGGCAGGATGGAGATAGTTCCCGATGGCAATGGGGGGAAGCATTCCTCCCAGGTGTTGTATGTTCCGTCACTTGGTTTTCATCTGTTGTGAGTGCATCAGGTTTGCAAGACTGGCATACGGGTGGAGTTTGATGAGCATTTTGTTGCTCTCCGGGACAAAGCAACAGGCCAAGTGGTTTGGGAAGGCGGAGTGGAGAATGGATTTTACAAGCTTTCAGCACTCTCTCTCCCATGTCTTTAGGTTTGTGATGAGTGGCAGTCTGGTAATGGCCCACTTAAGAGTGGATATGCTGCAAGTGCAGGCTTTCCAGGACCAGATGGTGGATAGCTTGCCAGTAGATGGCAGTAGTTGGCAGGAACTTTCCATTACTGATGTTGGTAGTTCTTGTGTTCATCAGTCAGAGGAAACTGAACAGGTAACTTATGCTCTGATGTCTCGTCGTATTCGGGACAAAGAACCTCCAGTAGATGAGGATGTTCTTTCCACGGGGACCTTTCGGCGAAAAGCCAGGCAGGTGGCAGGTGATTACGTGCAGAAGGAGGTAGTTATTCCAGGCTTTATGGTTCCGGATTCAGAGGGGGTGGTTGACAGGTTTCAGAAGGCCTTGCGTGGTCTTCATCAGGTTTCCAGGACTAGTTTTTGCACCGTAACAGGTGTGGATCCTTGTGAGCAGTGTGATGCCTCTATGACTCAGAAGCTGTATGGTTCATTGATCTGGTTGATGGACACCAGATTGGACGGGAGCTTCCTGATGAGGCATTTGAGCTCATGGTTGCGGGGATGACTCTTTGGGAGGCAGGATTGCGTTTCCTGTGGTTTCTGCGGCATGCGAAGGATCATGGACTCTTGTACATAGGAGGGGGATTGTTGGATGGAGTCCGACTCCACGGTTGGAGTGACTCGGTTTGGGGAGGAGATGCGGACACGAGGAGATCTACTTCAGGCCCATGAGCAGGTAAGAGACAGTCATCTTTTGCCTTGTCGCGCGGACAGAGGCAGTAAGAGACAGTCATCTTTTGCCTGGTCGTCGCGGATAGAGGCAGAGTACCGGGCTGTTTGTGATGCTACTTGTGAAGTGGTGAGGATGCACAGGTTGCATTGCAGGTTTGGGCTTCCACTAGAGGAACCCATGGTCATCCAGAGGCACTTTGTTCGTGAACAGATCGTTGCTGATGACATCTTGCTAGAGTTCTGTTTTTGGAGCAGTAAGAGACAGTCATCTTTTGCCTTGTCTCGCGGACAGAGGCACAGTACCGGGCTGTTTGTGATGCTGCTTGTGAGGTGGTGAGGATGCACAGGTTGCATTGCAGGTTTGGGCTTCCACTAGAGGAACCCATGGTCATCCAGAGGCACTTTGTTCGTGAACAGATCGTTGTTGATGACATCTATCTTCTTTTACAAATTGGATTTATCTCCTCCCTACACATGGATTGATGCTATTGGCCCATAGAAACCTTAATTGGACCATAATCCAAAAATTTCTGAAAATCTAGACCCTTAGGCTAAGGTCCTTTATACCCATTTCCAATTAATTCCAATTGCACATTGGAAAGTTCTTTTTGAATTTCTGTTTCAGGGGAACTTATTTTAATAAGATGAGATAATTTTTTATCCAAAAATATTAAAAATCTGAATATTCTCTCTCTAGAATATTTTCTCTCTCTAAGTTAAAACAGTTAGAAACAAGTCTTTTATATTTCTGAAGAGGGATTGATTACAGGGGAAGATGCTGGACATTTGGAGAGGCTGGGGAGGAATCTTACAATGACATGATGGAATGATCGTGACAATGTAGGCATATGCTTCATTGTGCCTAAACTTCTAAAAGCTATTCATGGAAAACACAATTGAAGATTTTAAGCTCTTCGTGACAATCCTAATTCCTCCCTTATCACCTCTTGTTTACTGGTTACACAAGGTCACTCTAAACTAAACTCTTTCAACTCACTAGCTTTCTACCTCTAGAATTATGCTTGATTGTGCCTAATCTTCTAAAAGCTATTCATGGAAAACGTAATTGAAATTTTTTAGCTCTAGAATTATGCTTCATTGTGCCTAATCTTCTGCCTCTAGAATTATGCTTCATTGTGCCTAATCTTCTAAAAGCTATTCATGGAAAACATAATTGAAATTTTTTAGCTCTTCATGGTGACAATCCTAATTCCTCTCTATCACATCCTCTTTATTGGTTCCATAAGGTCACTCTAAACTCAACTTTCTCAACTCACTAGGTCCACTTCCTTCTTTGCTAGTACACACGATATTTAAACTCAGCTCACCAACTCCACTTCCTTTCCATATCTCACTCTATTCCTCCTCTCAAATATTGTGGTTTCAAGAAACAGGATTGATCCTTCACTCAAGAGAACACTATGCACGCTACCTCATACATATAAATAACGTAAAGTTCATTCTCAAGCAAAAGTTAAAACCCAAAAAAAACACCCAAAAAACCTACACCTAGGAGCTCAAATGGTAGTTAAGATATGTGTAATGGATCTTGTAAAACTATGAAATCTTTTCACAATTGAGAATCCGCAAGTTAGGAAATAAGAGAGAAGCTCACAAAGCAAGATAATGCATGTAAAGTCTATTCAAACGTAGAGAAGCTAACTTCAATGCATGTAAAGTCTATTTGAATAGAAAAGGTGACGTACATACATGACATATGTACACCTTGATAAGGTAAGTTAAGGGCTCTTCACATTTCCTTAGCCCGAAAATCACTTAAACCTTAGTCTAGTCTCTATTAACTAAAACTCAAATGTATTATCATACATGGCATATGCTTGTGCTCTCATGGGATGTTATTACCCAAAACTCACTTATACCTTAGTCTATTATCTATTAACTAAACCACAAATGTATTATCATATGCACATTACATGGTATATGCTTGTTCTCTCATGGGATTTTATGGCTGCAATCACCCACTACATTGGAAATCCAAAAATTGGAAATCCAAACCAAAGTGGATTCCCATCATATGGTTGGGTCATGTTGTTGGGTTCCACTCCTTATTAGTTCTATGCTTTCTTGTTTCTCCTAATTTAGAGATGGAATTTCTACTAAGAAATCAAAGAGACCCTTCACAATTACCCCTCTTGGGAAATGATGTGCTAGTAATGAGTATTAAGAGGGACTTGATTCATGTAGATGTGTGAGGACCAACACAGGTAGCCTCACTTGGTGGATGTAGCTTCTATGTGTCATATACTCTAGAAAGACTTCATAATGGTCAAGTTTGATGTGTTTCACAACATGCCACTATGTAGGCATGTAGTGGAAAGAGTATGAAGCAAAATAGAAGATTAATCCATTATTCCTCAACTTCTTCCTAGAGTTTGAATCCCCATCTTTCGGTATGATCCCAATAGAGGATTGGATGTATAGGCAAATTACACAATTCAACAATTCCTACATCACCATCCAAGCATCCATCAAGTTTTTAGATACCATCAGGATTTGCCTTGAAGACTTCAACAGAAGAAGGTTAAACCTTTTCTCTCACTTCCCGTATGACCACTATGTGATTTGTTATTACTTTGGTAGAAATCATGATAGAAAGTGTACAAATCGGACATCAAAATAACGTTTTTAAATGGTGACATTCAAGAAGAAGTTTATGTGAGTCAACCAGCTAGTTTTGCCCAATCTAGTCGAGAAAAGAAGGTATACAAGCTTATTAAAGCTTTATATGGTTTGAAGCAAGCTCCCAGAGCTTGGTACTAGAAGATTCATGCCTATTTAACTGGATAAAGATTTCAAAATAGTCCTATGGAAAACACTTTATGTGTAAACAAGGATAAGTAAGATTTTCTTGTTGTCATTCTCTATGTAGATAACATTCTAGTGATAATGCTAGTGATAGGCACCAATGAGGATTTCATTATAACTGACCTTGCCTCAAATTTTGAGATGTCAGATCTTGGTCTTTTGCACTATTACTTGGGTATGCAGTTTATACAACAAGGTGATGGTATAGTTATTAAGCAGTTAAATTACATCAAAGCACTGCTCAAGAGGTTCAATATGGAAAGTTGCAAACTAATTTTTACACCATTGGAACTTGGTGTAAAACTTAGTCTACAGGATGATGGTGAACCATTCGATAGAACCGCTTATGATGATGAAGCTATTGGATGCCTAATCTATTTGTGCAACTCACAGCCAGACATCCAGCATGGTTTGTCATGCCTTTCAAAGTTCATGCATTGCCCAATCACTAAACCTTGGCAGGTAGTTAAATGTATCTTGAGATACTTGTGAGGCACTCTAGACCTTGAATTGTTCTATGCTGAGGGGGGTGATTTAGAAACCCCCGACCAAGCCAAAATATGACATTAATTAAATATGAAACTTGACACATTGCCATATATGCTGAGAGTGCATATGTGTGAAGCTCTTGGAACATGTTGGTCTCTCATTAGGAGGTTTGGAGTAGTACGTGAACATGAATGCATGAAAATTCCTTTAGGATTACTGCACATAGGTTTTGAGGAGTGTTGGCATCGACATATCTACATCGGCTTCATAGCCATGGAGATGTGAGGGGGTGTTAGATTGTGTGTGGGGCATCCCTTGTTTGTGAATCCCTATGAGGGACAATTATTGGAGATCTCATGGTGTGTGTCTTACAGGGAACATAGAAAACATCTTTTAATAATTGATCAGGCTTTGGTCATAGATGTAAGTTGGTCATCTTTTTAAGATGCTATTTATATGAGGATTGCTCAAGCCTTGTAATCACATCAACATTCTTGTAACTTATTAGAGTACCAATGATTTTTCAATCTCTCTTTCTAATTTTTCTTTGCTTACACTCTTCTACATCGGATCCTTTGCTCAAACATCTCCTTGATTGGGTACCACATAAGAGATCACAAAGGTCATTATGCATGCACCTCGATAACTCCGCCACCTTAACGAGGCATGATTTTGAGAAAGTATTAAAGTCTTTAACTAATTTAACAACTTCTCAGGAAAAAAGTACTCTTAACCAAAAAATTTACATATATGTAAGAGTATTTACATCACCCAAGACAATTTAAAAGCTTATTTATGTACAAAGATCCCTTCCCAACCTTTCTAGAAATCCCTCATATACCATAGAAACCTAATGTTTTTTGGGAATAAATATCTTGTGGGTAGGAAAGAGCTACCTAAGATTGGTGAGATCTCCCTACAAATGTCATCATTTTCAGAGGAATTATTGATGTCTATGACCCAATAATAATCCACAATGACAAATGATGACATCCAATACAAGCATCTTAATACCCCCCTACAGGGATCTTAATAAGACAAAGATGGCACTGGTCATTCCATATTCGGGTCCAACAGGTCCATCCACCATGACCCTCAAACAACTCTACTTCATGATTTAGGATCAAATGAACAATGCGGATGAGGCCTCTCGCATGTAGGTTAGCAATCCACTCATTGTAGAGAACCTCTAAGAAATGTCACTTGGTATCCTAGTTATACTTCTTGAAAGATTAATGACCAATGTTCTTAGTCTCTTCATTCTCTTTCATGAAATAAATATTATGACTATAGGTCGGTTGTAATACCACCTATGAGCCCCGAGATGACCTACTCCCTTGATTGCCTCAACCAGTGTGGGTTGCCTCCTTTGGTCTCAAAATTCAATTTATCAAGCCTAAGCAGGTAACTAATAGGACAAGAATCCGCATGAACATAATTTAAAAAAAAAAATCATTGACATCATTGCTTCATTAGGAATTTTTTGGACCCAAAGAGGGCCTCTTGGATTAACTTTTGATTAGGAATGGACCAATAGGAAGAGGACTGGGTGCACATTTTTTACTTCTTTGACCCTAGGGGGCCTAGGCTTTGGTTTGCTAATGGGGCCTAATTACTACTCTTGTCCCCCTACCTCTTGGGCCCAAACTTAGAGGTTCTCCCACCTAGAATCGTGCAAATTAAAAACCCTAAAAATTGAAAATTTTTAATTTTTTTTTCCCAAAAGTGTGTTTTCCCTCTCAAACTTCCCCCCAACATACTCTAGGTTTGGAAAGCTCATTTTGAACCTCTTTCTTCCTCTTCTAAGCTCTCCATTGCTACAAAAACTCCATACCTCTCAAGCTCTCCCTCCTTGTCAAGCTCCCTTAGTCTCAAGCTCCCTCTCCCTCTTTCCTCCTTTTCTAAGCTCTCCATTGGTGTAGAAACTCCATCCCTCTCAAGCTCCCTCTCCCTCTTTCCTCCTTTTCTAAGCTCTCCATTAGTGTAGAAACTCCATCCCTCTCAAGCTCTCCCTCCTTCTCAAGCTCCCTCCCTCTCAATCTCCCTCCCTCTCTCTCTCTCAAGCTCCCTCCCTCTCCATTGTTGCAGAAACTCTATCCCTCTTTAGTTTACTCTAGGTTGAGGAAGCCTATTCTCAAACTCTAACCCTCTTTTAAGCTTTCCATTGCTGCACTGAAAACCCTAAACTTTCTCTCCTCTCCACTCCTCTGTTGTAAAACAAGCTTTTCTTTTCCCTTCTTCTCTTTTCTCATCACCATGGCCTCTTCCAGTAATGTGAGAAGACCTAGGGAGAAGGTGGAAGAGCTTGTGCTGCATAACACAAGAGATGAGAATGGAGTTTGAGCTCCAACAAGATTCAAGGTTGGGGCTTGGGTCTACATGTAGCCAAGCTCTAAGGGACCACATCGAGTGCGTCAACTGGGGAATATGCTACATCATTGGAAGGGGCGGCTACAAGGCTTCAAGCATACTAAGAAGGAAGGACTGGTTGCCATAGTGCAACATGTGTATACCCTTGGAGACCTGTACATTCAAGGCCAACGTACAAGGTTTCCTTCAAAATGTCAGTGTAACATAATCACAGCTTTAACAACATGCTAATATTGGATTTTTGTTTCAAATTTTCTTATGATCCTCCATTTTCTTATGTCTCTCTGCAGATATTTTCCCCTCTAATTATGTTGAGGAACAACCACTCCAAAGCCTCACTGGAGTTTTCTATGCTATGCATGCATCCATTGGAGAGGCAATGTTTGTATCTCAAAGCCCAAGTGATCTTGTATAGAGCAATATCTTTTTCCTTTCTCACTCACATTTTGTAGATAAAAAACTAGGTTTATTTTCTCACTCCCAACCCCCCTCTTAACAATTCCGAATGGCCCAAACTTGATGCTTGGACCATCTTATGCTTAAAGTTTAAGATGGTAAGTGATATCAAGACATCACTCAAGTTTTCAAAGGCATCTAGGTCAGTAGGGCTAAATTGGTTTTGTCCTTTACATGTTTTTGTGCACATGTTCAATTCCATGCCAATGCACCAAACAAAAACAATGTATATTTGTAAGGAGGTACGGTCTGACCTCATTCAAGGATTACTAGGAGAGGGTTGGGAGGTTAATGAGGGGTCACATCAAGGTGATGTGTATAAGTGCAATGTAGTAGATTCTACAGTGTCTTTCAGGTTCTTGAAGGCACGCTCTATTTTGTACATGCATCTGCAACACTACCAAAGATAGATGCAAAAGCACGGGACATGGATCCCACTTCAAGCCTCAGAAGAAGAAATTATGCCTATTGAGGTAGTTGTGATTATGCCTATTGAGGTAGCTGTGATGATGCAAAAGCACGGGACATGGATCCCACTTCAAGCCTCAGAAGAAGAAATTATGCCTATTGAGGTAGCTGTGATGATGCAAAATGGATGGATTGAGTGAGTGGCAGCAAGCAAGCATTGGAGCCTAGCAGACCTGCGTCAACACTTTAGCATCATGGGCTTTGACAATGTGGAAGAGTCAAGTTTCAAGTTGATGAGAAGAAAGGTATATCTGATTCCACTACATGTCTAGAATTAACCCTTCCACTTTCTTGTTATTGTTACACTTTCTATTCTATATTCCTCACCTAGATAGTGTTATATTACCACTTGGAGAATCTATCGCAGAGATAATTACTTTGGTCAAGGAAACTGTGGTTGAGACCGCGGAGCAAGCCCTAGTTCCAGAGGAGGAATTCACAACCTTACAAGACAAGCTAGAGGCTGAAAAGGATACCCTTGCTACTGGAGTGATGGAGGAGACCAAAGCACCTAAAAAGGATAAGGCTAAGTCCTCAATTGACCTCTCCGCCCCCACCAGCACTTTGGCAAAAGAAGACATTGAGAAAAAGGTAATAATCGACCTTTTACAACTTAGAAACATTTGTAATTATGTATAGGAAAATATTTTGATTTTTCCTTTGATTGTAGAGGGTGGTTGAAATTAACGCATTTGCTGGGAGAGGCGGCAACAGCAGAGACCAGGCCAAGGTCCATGGACATGATGCTGCGTTGGCACACTATCTTGGTCGACTTCCTGTGGATGGCATCGCCATTATCCACAGGGACTACACCCCTCAATCTGCCTTCACTCTCTTCTTTTGAAAGCCCTCTCTAAGGTGCTCTGTGTAGCCTCTATGGCACAAAGGACCAAATGTATAGTTCTGATTTAAAAATCCCTTGCCTTTGATGTTTTTGGTTCTGGATTTAGGGGTAAGATTCTTGCTTGTATAGGTATAGCCAAAAGCATAGGCATAGAGGATCCTCAAGAAATAGCCCAATCACTCCTTGAGCACACTCTGCCCAATAACAAGAGAAGGAAGCTCAATATTGTAAGAAATCTTTTGTAAAGATGATGTATCACTTCTTATTATGAATACAATACAATTTTTGCGAACTTATTTTCATCAAGTATATCATTGTTTTTTCTAGTTTGTACCATCAATGTTTTTGTGAATGCATCAGAAATGACCCTGGGAGCCTAGGGGAGCAGTGCCAGAATAGTGCAAATTTTGAGCCTGCACCGCTGTTGTAGAGCCCAAATTCGCACTGTTTTGGCACAACTTTCCTAGCCCTTCAAGAGCAATTTGATGCATTGGATGACAAATAATGTATTTTTACACATGATTAAAGGTATTTTTATCTTGTAAATTACTATTTTTCATAATCAATGTACTCAACTTCATTACTAAATGCATCAAAAATGAATCTAAGTGGCTGGGGGAGCAGTGCCAGAACAGTGCGAATTTTGAGCCTACACCGCTGCTGTAGAGCCCAAATTCGCACTGTTCTGGCATAGCTTCCCTAGCCCTCCAGGAGCAATTCTGATGTAGTGGATGACAAATAATGTATTTTTACACATGATTAAAGGTATTTTTATCTTGTAAATTACTATTTTTTATCATTAATGTACTCAACTTCATTATAAATGCATCAGAAATGATCCTGAGTGTGGCTGGGGGAGCATTGCCAGAACAATGCGAATTTTGAGCCTGCACCGTCGCTGTAGAGCCTAAATTTACACTGTTCTGGCATAGCTTCCCCAGTCCTCCAAGAGCAATTCTGATGCATTGGATGACAAATAATATAATTTTACATATGATTAAAGCTATTTTTATCTTATAAACTATTGTTTCTCACAATTAGTGTACTCAACTTCATTATATGCATCAGAAATGATCCTGAGTGGCTAGAGGAGCAGTGCCAAAACAGTGCAAATTTTGAGCCTACATCGTCGCTGCAGAGCCTAAAGTCGCACTGTTCTGGCATAGCTTCCTCGGTCCTCCAGGAGCAATTCTGATGGATGATAAACACTGTATTTTTACACATGATTAAAGGTGCTTTTATCTTGTAAACTACTGTTTCTCACAATTAGTATGCTCAACTTCATTATAAATGCATCAGAAATGATCCCGAGTGGCTAGGGGAGAAGTGCCAAAACAGTGTGAATTTTGAGCCTACATCGCCGTTGCAGAGGCCAAATTCGCACTATTTTGGCAACACAGCTTCCTCAGTCCTCCAAGAGCAACTCTAATGCCTTGGGTGACAAACTCGCACATGATAGACACTCCATGTTAAACAAACATGATGACACCGAGACATTGTAAGAGAAACTTAAAATTTTAATTATCAGAAGGTTACAAATGAAAGCCAGATAGGCTTGTTACAAAGGGGGGTTTGAAACAAAAGAGTTGCTTCAAAAAGAAGGTTAACATCTAAGATCTCTAGATCGTGTCTCGCTCGCCTCAAATGCATCGAGCTAGTTGCATGTCCTTGGCAGATATGGTAATCCTCTTTGCATGTACTGCAAGGAGATTGGTGTCTTCAAAAAGCCCAACAAGGTAAGCCTCGCGGAGGCTTCTTGCAATGCTTCAAGGGCAATTCCCTGCACACGGAACTTTGAAGTAAAGTAGGAGAATCTCCTTCACTCTGCAAGGGGCTCTTCTTATTATCAGCAACTCAATGTTCCTCTGATAAAACTTGATTTCTTGTAGAGCCCTATGCCCTTGGCGCATCCTTCTCCTTGGAGCTCTCTGTGTTGTGTTGGTGCATTGGCGAGGTTGAGACTTCCTTGGCTTGAAGAGCTTGACCTTTCTACGCTTGTGTGCACTTGCAGGAACCTCATCTTGGTCTCTCTCATAGTTTGAATCCTCCTCCTCCTGTTGCTGTGGTACCTATGTATCAAGTTCCTCCGTGGTAGGTAGGGGACCCTGTCCTGGTAGTAGGGTCTTGCCACCTATGGTGTTGCGCAATGTAGGAATGTTTTCAAGTTCCTCCCGGGTAGGTAGGGGACCCTGTCCTGGTAGTAGGGTCTTGCCACCTATGGTGTTGCACAATGTAGGAATGTTTTCACCAACCGAGTCGAAGAACTGCTCATCATCGGCCTCTCTATCTTGATCTCTGGGGTGGCTGCATTGTGGGGTCTTCTTCACATGCTTGCTCCCACTAGAAGGGCCTGCATGTGTGTGCGTTGGTGTTGCTGTGGGTGGAGGGTTGGACTCTGGTGATCCCATTGGGCGTGTCCTAGAATCCAAGGGGTCACTCTCTTCTGTGGTGTCGCCAATATGTGGTCGTTGGGTGCCTTTCACTGTGTTTTTTGAAGGCATGGTAACACGTGCAGTGTTCTTGGTGCGTGCCATATCCATGTACGACTATGCTAACGTGGTGATGTGCTAGTGTCTTTACGTGGGTGCCTACATAGATCTTGAGCTCAAGCTCTCTAAAAAAGTGAAATGAAAATGAAGTGAGAGAAGGAACTATTAATAGTTTTTTTTAAGGGCAAAAAAAAAACCTAACTAAACTTATTTTCTTAGCCTTATTACATCTAGATTTATGCTAGTGTGTGCATAACCCAACGCCTCCCTTGTCTCCTCATTCGTGCACGCCAAGCACCGTGCCTATGAGGAGCATTGGTCTGCAACCATTCAAGCTCAGCATGACTTTTTGCAGCCTTACATGCCTTTTGCGCAAGCTTAGATTGTTGGGCCCGCTCCCTAACCAATACCCTTCCAAAGGTTGTGCGATAAAACCAATTGAACATCTCTAGTAGATAGTTTGTACGTGTTCCTCCTGCAGAAGCTCCACCTCCATGTCTTGTATTTTTGAAATAAACCCTTATTGCTTTATAATGTGATTTCTCCATCCCTTGGGTACTCCACATGTCTTGTATTTTTGAAATAAACCCTTCTTGCTTTATAATGTGATTTCTCTATCCCTTGGGTATCCACATGTCGAGCGATCCATACTTGTTCATGAAATGCGCACCATGCGCATAAACTATGTGCTGTACACATGACAATAGAATTTAATTAGAAAAAGTCAAGGTTAAAATACCAGTTTATTTTTTTACTGTACAACTTACCATATAGTGTGTTACTTTACTCTCTCCCCAAGCACCTAGCACACTTTTGGTTAATTCTATGATATGTTGTTGGAATGATGCTCGTTCTCGGGCAGTTGTGCTACTTTGAACCATGTTATTGAAATTTATCCAAAGATGTTTGTGCATATTTACAAGAGCTCGCATTTATCGATGTTATTGAAATTTATCCAAAGCTGTTTGCGTATATTTACAAGAGCTGGCATTGGACAATCTACATTTGTGGTGATTGCACACAGGTCTCTCCAGAGTCTCCAAGTCTTCTTTGAATTCTCTATGTTTGCTGGCTTCTCCAAAAATCTCCTTGCCTTTGATCCAGTCATGGAGACCTTTTGAGCAACCTCGTATGACATACCAGAGGCCTGCTTATTCACTTTAATTTTCACGTTTTTGCCATGGCAGCCCAGAGAATTCAAAAGATGCTCTAATTTACCAAGGGCTGCAACTTTCCTTTCTTGTGTAGGCATTGTGAATGCATACTCGATATGGCACTTAAGCAATCGATCAAAGATTCTCATGAATGCATGAAGTGTGCAAAAGTGAATATTCTTTAGTGGAAAATTAATGATGGGGCTCCAATTTGAATTCCTGTTTGGTTCTCCTAGCATATCAGGAGACATGACACCTTCCACCCATCTTGCATTTGGTTGTTCCTCATCTTCATCATCACATCAGTTGGTTGTTCCTCATCTTCATCACTTTAGTTGACTCGGTTGGATCTACTGCATCTTCTTGTTGCTTCTTCCCTTTCTTGGGACCTTTCGAGGCATCCTTCCCAATAGAACCAACCTTTTGTATACCTTTTCCATTTGTCTTTTTCTACCTAGGAATATCAATCTGAGCATTGCAGTATGGACAATAAGGAATTGCTTAAAATACTAATTTAATCATAAAATCAATGAGAAGAGGGAAGAATCTCTACAAGTTTCCACAAGCAACCTAACATAAATATGCACTTTTAATGAGGCATATCTTCACACAAATCCAATCCCATAATATGGGTGCCAAATTTTCTTTCGTATTAATTAATTAGTTGAGAGAAGAGAACCTTAGGAGTAGGGCATTTCAAGTGATAGAAGAGAACCGTAGGATTGAAAAAATGAAGTTACGTGGCGTTTGAAGAAAAAATGAAGTTGCTTGACGACAGCTATTCTCTCTGTCATGCGGGCAGCGATTCAAAGCATATATTTTTTCCCTTGCGTGTCTCTCTTGCTTTGTCGTGCAGACGATGTGGAGGTTTCTTTTTTTTTTCTTTTTGTTGTATCTCTCGCTCTCTCTCGTGCATTGTCTCTTTCTATCTCTCTCTGTGCTCTGCATACGATGTGGTTGAGAGAAAAAAATTATGCTATGTCCGTGCTCGTGCATGTGATGAGAAGACATCTCTCTCTCCGTGCTCTACATGCGATGTAGACAAGAGGAAGAAAATTATCTCGTCTCTGTACTCACTTCTTCTCTCTGCCTGTTGAGTGTCTGTCTGCCTGCGTGGGAGAAAACGTCGCGCGAGGAAAGAGCGAGCCGAGGTTTCGACCTTAGTGTAGGTAAGGTTTTTTAATTAATTAACCAAGCCGGAAATGTCGCGCGAGGAAAGAGCGAGCCGAGGTTCTGACCTTAGTGCAGGTAAGGTTTTCTAATTAATTAACCAAGCCGGTTGGATGTCGGCTTGTTTAATTAATTAGAAAACCTTACCTACACTAACGTCGGAACCTCGGCTCGCTCTTTCCTCGCGCGATGTTTTCTCCCATGGAGGCAGACAGACAGACACTCAACAGGCAGAGAGAAGAAGTGAGCACAGAGATTAATTAATTTATGTATGTCTAGTGAATAGGGGCCTACAACGAGTGAAAAAAGAAAATGGATTAATTAGTGAAGGAGATGCTTTTTTTTCCAAGGTCTTTGTGCCCCTATTAGTTGCAACGTCTTAATTAAATGCTTGAAAAAAAAAGCTTTTGAAGTTTGTGTGCTATGCTGCTTATACACCCCAGCACATGGGGGATTCGACCGACGGTTGGATCCCTGCTCAGCATTATGTCTCTAATTTAGCTTAAGAAGGGGGAACCGCCCACGGCCAACCCATAGCAGGCCCAGAGATGCCGGCACATGCTAGAAACCGTAACTGAAGCAATCGCAGTGCTGTGATGCTATTGAAAACGTGAAGACATGTAAGTAAGAGCTCTCTTGTTCCTACGAAAGCTAAATAACAATTTCCAAAACCAAGTAGACACACATGCCGATGCAATTTCCTTACACTGCCAAGTAACAGGTTCTCATGCAGTGTCATGCACATTGCCATCCGTAATATGAGAATGGTCATTTCGATGGAGAACCATGTACATTACGTTGTATGGCCATGCGGATTACCATGTGTATGGTTAGGCATTCTATGGATTTCGATAGAAGTATGGGTGTGGTTATCCCTATCGCACATCATGTATAATACAATAGACCATGCGTGCATTTTGGTGTACAGTTGTGCACCGTGATGGATGGTCATGAGGATAGAGATTGCCCTCTATGCACAGCTAGTAGACCAATGGATGGTCATGAGGATAGAGATTGCCCTCTATGCACAGCTAGTCGACCAATGGATGTCTCTACATACAAAAAGAGCTCTGTGCCCATATAGAACAAGCCCGGCTGCTTGTCTCCCTCATTGTTGAGTCATGCTTCTTCACAAGAAGACCCCAAATGATTGCATTAGTGACGGAAAAAAGTGCATACAGCTTCGTTGCAGCTCTTAAAACATGTGCTAGCAAAGGAGCCCTAGAGCTGGGCAAACTCATCCATGCTGACATTGTGAAAGACAAGCTGGAAACAAATCTGTTCATCGGAAGTACTTTGATTGACATGTATGCAAAATGTGCCAGCTTATCAGATGCACACGATGTGTTTGTCAAAATGCCAATACATGATGTTGTATCATGGTCTACGATGATCTCAGGCTATGCTGAAAATGGGCATGGGTGGACAGCACTTAAGTTGTATGAGGGAATGCAACAGAAGTGCTTAGAGCCAACTAAGGTCACATTTGTGTGTCTTTTGAAAGCTTGTGCCAGCACATCAGCTCTTGATCAAGGCAATCTGATCAACATTCATATCATCAAACAAGGCATTGAATTGGATGTCTTTGTGGGAAGCTCACTGGTCAACATGTATGCCAAATGCGGCAGCCTAGAGAATGCACGCCATGTCTTTGACAAGTTACTGCTCCGGAATGTCGTGTCATGGTCCGCTATTATTGCAGGATATGCAGAGGGTGGGTATGGTGAAGAAGCCTTACTGCTTTTTTGGAGAATGCAACAAGAAGGCATAGACCCTGATGAGATCACGTATGTTTTCATCCTCAAAACATGTGCGACTGCAGCAGCTTTAGGCCAAGGGAAGATGGTACATGCAGATATACTGGAGCGAGGGATTGAGTTGAATTTACATGTTGCATGTGCTCTGATTGATATGTATGCTAAATGTAACAGTCTTGAGGATGTGCAAGGTGTGTTTGACAAGCTACCCGTGAAGAGTGTCGTGCTATGGTCTGTGGTCATTGCCGGGTATGCTGAACATGGGCATGGTGAAGAGGCTCTTCAATTATTGAGGAAAATGATACTTGATCGAAAGGAGCCGAATAAGGTCACTTTCATATGCAGCCTCAAAGCATGCTCCAGCATCCTGGCCGAACTGCAGGGCAAGCTTATACATGCTAATATCATTAGACAAGGTCTTGAGTTGGAGCCTACAGTGCAAAATGCACTGGCTGACATGTATATCAAATTTGGCAGCATGAAAGATGCACAGAAGGTTTTTTCCCACTTCTTGATACGTGATGTCGTGTCATGGTCCACAATGATTGCAGGATATGCTGAGCATGGTCAGGGTGAGGAAGCTCTTGAATTATATAAGAAAATGCAATCAGAGGGCATAGAAGCTAATGAAGTAACCTTCTCATGCATCTTGAAAGCTTGTGCAAGCACTGCAGCTGTAGAGGAGGGAGAGGCTATACATGCAGAGACAGTAAGACGAGGGTTGGAGACCGATCTAATCATTGGAAACTCCTTGATTGATATGTATGGCAAATGTGGCCGTGTATATGAAGCAGAGTCAATGTTTGAAAATTTGCCAGTACGAGATGATGTATCATGGAATGCAATAATTGCAGGCAATGCTAGCCATTGGAACACAGAGGAATCTCTCAGGTTGTTTACGAGGATGGTACAAGAGGGCATAGAACCAAATCAGGTAACATTTGCGTGCATTCTCAAAGCATGCTGTAGCTTGGCAGCTCTAGGTCTTGGAAAGCTGATTCATGCGAAGCTAATGAAAAGGGGACTAGATTCAAACTTGTTTGTTGCAAACAGTCTGGTTGCCCTGTATGCAAAATGTGGCACCCTTGAGGATGCACACAAGCTATTCGATAGTTTGCTTTCACGAGATGTGGTTTCATGGAATACAATTATTGCAGGGTATGCTGAACATGGGTATTTTATACTGGCTCAGCACTACTTTGAGAGCATGCAGCGTCAAGGAATTGAGCCTGATGACTTGACGTTCTTATGCCTTTTGTCAGGGTGCAGCCATACGGGTCTAGTACAGGAGGGATATTTTTACCTGAAATCCATGCTTGACTATGGTTTAGCTCCGTGTATGGAGCACTATGCCTGCATGGTTGATATTCTTGGACGTGCTGGACACTTAATTGAGGCAGAAAATTTGATCCTGAAAATGCCTAGTCAACCTGATTCTGTTGTGTGGGCGGCATTATTAGGTTCATGCTCAAAGTATGGAAATGTGAAGGTAGGTGAAAGAGCCTTTGCTTACCTTGTGGAAGCCAATAGCAGAGATGGTGCTTGCCATGTACAGATGTCAAATATTTATGCTGCCAATCACGTATGGCCGGCTGCAGTGAAAATAGAAGACTTAAAATGACACTAAAAAAGAACAAATGGAATTCTTGCAAGGGTTAGATGCAGGAGGCAGCACGGATGCATGCACGTCTATAAGGTGAAATGCACTACTTTCCAAGCAAACCATCATGAGATTATGCTGCTAGTGTCTTGGCAAGGGGGGGTGGGTGGCTTTGAAAGAACAGCTTTCCTCTCCTAACTCCTTCAGTAACATGTGTGAGCGTCAACCTGTTGCCAGCAGAAGACGACATAGTTAACTCCTTACCTGGAGAAATGATGGGTTTTGTTGGAGAGGAATCACAAAGGCTGTACCCTCAATATGGGTGCAGCTGCAAATACTTTGCTCTTGGAGGCTTTTCATGGTATGGGATTCTCTTACTCCTTTGAGTGACTTGTGAGCTTGAGAGATTTTGCGTGTTATCTTATTTTTAAAACAGGATTTTGTATCAAGAGTACGACTTTTGAGTTGGACATTGTTAAAAACTAGTATTTTTAGTGCCTAGTTAAGGCACTTTCAGTTTGATCTGATCATTAATAATGATTAACTCTTTTGTGTTCTTAGTGAAGCAGTTAGAGTCATGGAGTGGAGGGATTTCACCATCACTGGAGGAGAGCTGCACAGGTAGGGATTTCTCTCTTTCAGAACTTATTTATTTTAGAGATTTCTTGAGATGAACATAAAAACTTTTGGACTATCCTATGGATTGGATGGGTGGAAAAGGAAATTGGAGATCACTAGGTTTGTTGACTATGTGAAGAGCCAGAGTGTTATGGATAGAAGAAGACACGAAGACATTACCATGGGGCACAAGCCGATAGTGGGGATGTCGTAGTATCTAGTCCATACTATGCATGATGTAGTTGATGGTTTATTGTCTTGTGGATGACTACCATGAGGTTATAAATTGCACTTTCTTATAAGGTGAATTTGGGCATGTCCCTGGATTCATCTAGGTATATCTTTATGTTGTATTAGCGGACATGCAAATTTCACATTATGAAGTTTTCGTCCAAGTTGCAGCCAGTTGATATTGTATTAATTCTTTCTATCTCTAGTGGTGCATATATCAACTACCTTTTTGTTGTAATAATTCTTTCTATTTGTTATGATCCTTGGTGCTAGGCTTCATTATGGCTGAGTCTGCCGTGTATCTCTGGAGCTCTGACAGAAACTCAGTACACAGACCTTTGTATGAATGTATGCTATGTGTGTGCGTGGGGTGTGTGTGTGTGGGAGCATATCTTGATACCAAGTTCTACACCCACTATTGGGCACTGATGGTTTATTGTCTTGTGGATGACTACCACGAGGTTATAAATTGCACTTTCTTATAAGGTGAATTTGGGCATGTTCCTGAATTCATCTAGGTATATATATATATGACTTATCTAATGAAGATGTGGCACTTTTGTAGGAAAGCTCACATAGAAACTAGTGAAGTTGTGTTCGAAAAGACAGTTGATACTATAACAGGCCATGCCTCTCTAGATATCAAATTATCAACTTAAGACAATCAAAACAAGGAAGATAAAAAGATCAGAACACACAAAGGTGGAGTTGTGCATGCTTTGCATCCATTCATACATAGACATGTCGATTTTTTTAAATGATTCATCCATTAATTGGACTTGTTTCAGTGACAAACAATTGCTATAATTAGATTTACCCTAAAGTTTGTCCTAGAGTGTAATTTTGGCCGAATTATTACCATTTAAAAACCTTATATGAGTCAAGGTGATCTTCTGTAAGCCTATGAAAGAGGGTATGCTTTGTGCATTTTAGTTAATGAGAATCTGAATGTGGGCTTTTGTACTCATTGCCCAAACATTTTTGTAGGCTTTGGGGTAATTATTTCATTCATAATTAGGTGTATATGAGAGGTTAATATCTTGATTTATCAATAACTGTTGCAATTTACTTTTTTTTGTCACATGCACCCATGCACTGAGGTGCAATGTGACACACTGGCTCATCATCAGTGCCATACTTGTACAGAAGTACTAACTTTTTTAGGATTATTTGTGATACGCCATGACTTGGTGACCCCATTGTGAGCCCTAGTCCAGGGACATGTTATGCACAAGCTACGTAGGTCTTTCGAATCCTTAGGTGTGAGAGTCTGTATTTGTCACTTAACCCACTGGGAGAACACTCAGTGCATATAGGTTACCCCAGCATAGCAAGCATTTAGAAGCATGTAGAAGTGGTTTAGCAAAGAGAGTCAAGGCTCTGGGCAAGCCCTATGGCTAGCCTATGAGCCTTGCTTGTGGGCCACACCGAAAGGGGGCATACAAGAGCCGTGCACCCAGTCGGCAGCCTTACAGTGTCTTGAACAGCCAGTTGACCAGCTTCAGTGCAGTTGGGCAGCAGCCAGGACAGCCTGAAGCACATGTGTGAAACGGTGATGAGAAGTAATAGCATTTAATGCTAATGTCAGCAGTTGTGGGCATTATCTACTGGCTGACAACAGTCTACCTGACCGACCAGAAGCCTGTGAGCATATATAAGAAGCCCCTCAGTCCTTGCATAAATCATCTCATTCTTCATAGAATTCAGCAACAAAACACTGTAGAAGTATGTGTGCTTGAGACTTTGGTCTTGTGCATACATCAATTCAGCCAAGCACTCTTTGTGCTATGGTCCAAGGCAGCCCGAAGCTATTCGACAGCAGTCTACCTGACTGACCAGCAGCCTGTGAGCATATATAAAAAGCACCTCAGTCCTTGCATAAATAATCTCATTCTTCATAGAATTCAGCAATAAAACATTGCAGAAGTATGTGTGCTTGAGACTTTGGTCTTGTGCATACACCAATTCAGCCAAGCACTCTTTGTGCTACAGTTCAAGGCAGCCCGAAGCTATCTCAGCATTCAGCCGTCAGTATTGCATCTCCCTCAGCAGATCTCGGTGTGCATACGGCTCTCGAAGTAGCTTCACAGTTGTCTTCAACCTGTTTGATGGTTCAGCAGATGTTTGGTCTACATCGTCCTTGCATTTGATAATCCTTTGTGAATCGTCTTCAGTAAGTTTTTTGCATTGTAAAGAAGTTCTCCAAAGCAAGCAAATTTGCAAATAAAAATCTGGTTCTTGACTTGCACTCTTCACCTTGGCTGAAATAGGGCTGTCTTGGCCCTTGGAACACAACCTTTTTGTGAATTATGAGATGCTATGACTGGATTCATGCTTGGCTGTTGACATTGGTAGCATTTTCGTTCCCTTCTAGGCTGTTGCATAGATTTCCAGATGGTCCCGATGATCTCCTTGGAGCAATTGTAGGCAACCTTCTAGATTGAGGGTTCCCCTTTGAGAAAACCTTGGCGAAATCTTCCGCCATATGCATCGCTTCAGCTACAGAGTCTGGCTTAGCATTTTTAACTAGCTTATCTATAGGTGAATCAATCTTTTTGGCAAATCTGTTGAGTAATGTGGTATCATCCATGGATGGAGCGAACCGCATCAGATTAGCATAAACCTGATGGTACGTATCAATAGACTTACCATTTTGGGATAGTTCCAAGAACTCCTTCACCTTATCTTCTTCATACCCTGGTGGGCAATATCCTCAGAGCAAATGCATCTTCAGATCATCCCACTTTAGTTGGTCTTGATTAAGGTGGTTGGTCCTGAACATGGTTCTTCTAGCCTGAACGAGCCGAACCACTGATCTTGAGATGTGCCAAGGCCATCTTGCTTCGTTCATTGTAACTGGTGACAGAAAAATACTCATCCATTGCATCAATCCAGTTACGAACAACTCAAATTATTCCCTTCACCATAGAAAGGTGCTGGTTGAGACTTGTGCAAGGCTTCATGAACGTCGCTGTCAAGCCCTTCCATCGAGTGGGAAGATTTTGTTAGCAGTGTCTGTATATTTACACCAGGGCCTCTGTTGTGGGTGTGGCCGCCTGATTTAGGTGTTTTCTCATTTTTCCTAACTCTCCATATTTTTGCCTATTTTTACTAGGTGTGGGAGGCTGTCCTGTGCATGTCGGCTACCTCTGTGTGCTGGCCGACTGTTGGACTGTTTTCTCTGACATGGCCGACTGGTTCTACTGCTCCTTGACCCTGTGTCTGCTGGCCGACTGATGGTGGAGCAGGTCGTGAGCCTTATGGCTGCTGTCGGCTACCTTTTGTGCTGGCCGACTGGTTCATAGGGGCCATATAAAATGGCCCCTTTCCCCCACAGTATGTATTCGGTATTCGGGATTTTCTTGTGTATATAGCAGAGTTACACGCCTCTCTCGCTCTCTCTCCCTCTCTATTGCTGTGTTTTTCTGCAGTGCACTTGCTCTTGTGTTTTCAGATCTTGTCTTCATCTCCGCTGCATATTCTAACATGGTATCAGAGCTCTAGGCTCTTGGAAGATCTTGGGAACTGTGTGAGCTAGAGGGGGGCTGTTTTGTTGCTGATTGGAGGACTGTTTTGGGCCGTACGGGAAGAGGAGAAGCAAGAGGAAGGCGGGCTGATTTGCTGGACAGCCACTTGCAAGTCTAGTTTCTCATTTTTTCCCACCTACCCTCCCTTTTCAGTTACACCCCCGCAATGGCAGATTTACTTGAGATGGCTGAGAAGCACGTGAAGATCCCGACACTCCCCACGCTCCCAGTGGACCGTCAGTTGGACGGGAACAACTATGGCATATGGAAGGTAATGATGGAATCTGTTTTGCAGTCTTACGACCTTGCCGATTTCATTGTTGTTGGGGTTCCATGGCCGGAGTTAGAGGAAGGGGAGTTACCCTCGATTCGGAAGGAACGTGAGGCAGAGGCAGAGGCACAGTTATGGGATCGTGTCAATGCCAGAGTTTGTTCTTTCATTTTCCTCAATTGCACACCACAGGTAATCAATTATATCAAGCATATGATGCTGGCCAGAGGTATATGGCAACATTTGGCTTCTCTTTACAACAGGGTATCGCCCATGAAGAGGATCTCCTTGGAAGTACAGTTGTGGGTGATGAATCACGCAAAGTGGTCGACGATGCGGGAGCACATCAAAGGAAACACGTGTACACCAGCAAGGCTATGCTGAACTGGCACAAACTCATAGACCCCCTCTGTTGTTGAGAAAGGATTAATTGTCTTCCACACACCTTGAGGATGTGAATCCAAGTGTGCATCCATGAGTCTGAAAACTCTAACAAAGCAAAGATTGGCCGAGCAAAGGCTCAAGGCCATGTGGGAAGGCACCATTCCTGGAAAAGAACACCTGCCTCCACTGCCTCCAAAAATGCAAATGAGATAATGCAAAAAACACTGCTGTAGCTAGCCGGTAGCACGTGTACCAAGAAGAAGAGAGGGAAGAGGAAAACACAGCACCTTCAGCACCTCCTCTGGCTGCCCCAGATTTGCAGAAAACGCAGCACGTGTATCTTCCATACTCGCTGCCCCATATCTGCAGAAAAACGCAGCATGTGTATCTCCCCTACCTGCTGCCCCATATCTGCAGAAAACACAGCATATTCTGACATGGTATCAGAGCATATTAAGCATATTACGCCGGCCAGAGGTATATGGTAGCATTTGGCTTCTCTTTACAACAGGGTATTGCCCATGAAGAGGATCTCCTTGGAAGTACAGTTGCGGCGGGTGATAAAACCTGCAAAGTCGTCGACGATGCGGGAGCACATCAACAAGCTGTAGGCTCTTCAGCAGGAAGTTCTCCAGGCTGGGAAAGAGATCATCGGAGGATATGGCCATAACGTTGCTGTCACATTTGCCCTCTCAGTACTCAGCATTTTACTCTTCTTTGATTACCAGTGGTGGCAGGCTTAGCACCATCACATGGGAGGAGCTTGTGCCCATGGTCTTGGAACAAGAGGAAAGATTCACGAACCCTCCATAGGGCGGAGGTTCGGAGGCCTCAACTGGCCAACGGTCGAAGGGCCGTAACAACAAGGGCAAAGGGAAGGCTTCACCAGAGAAGTCTTCGATGAGACAGTCCCGGTCCTCCATCGAATATAATCTCTGTCCAAGTCTTCCCGATCCTTGTAACAACAGTCAAATTCTCCAATTTTTTCGTAAGTGTAAGGTTTCTAAGGTTCATTTGCTCAAACTTTTCCTACTTTGTTACTGAAGCAAATTTTCAATTTCCGAGCACAAGACTCCTAAAGGTCAAAAGCTATTAATCCCTTCTAAAACATTTTATGGTCACAAGCCTTCCAAGAGATATTGTATTTTCATTGTTTTTTTTCAGAATCTAAACTTTAAGTTACTTTTCTAACCTTATAGTACGAAGGTCTTAAACATCTGACTATTCAAGCTTGATGTTCATGATTTTTACTTGGATAGATTCATCTTTAAAATCCCTTTACTCTCCTTGAGATCTTCCCTTACCTAAGCTCTTTTCTTTATCCCTTGAAAAGTCCATCTAATCTTTTAATAGAACTCTGTTCATTCTTCTAAGTAATTAGGCATTTTACATTGCTGAGACAATTTCTATATAGGGTTCATATGGTATTCTAGCACTCTCTCTAAGACCTGATTGGACCTTTGGTTTAGTCTCCAAGGGTCTTACTTCATTTGATTTACTTTTTTCCAAGGGTCTTACTTCATTTGATTTACTTAAACTCAAACCTTCGTTAGCCTTAATTTTTTATCAATCCGTGATTCTCTCTCTCTAAGGTTTCACTATCTCTTTCTAGCTTCTTTATCTCTCTCTATGTTCCTATTAGACATTTTATTTTTTTTCTTTACTCCATTGTTTTATAAATTTGGTTTCTTCATAGATATTTCTACCCCTATTCATTAACTTATCTTTAATCCAATTTCGAAGGAGATAAATTCCATTAGTAGGGGCATTTTCTCTCTAAAATGACTGGGCCTTTATTGGTTTTAGTGACACATTCACATGGCTTCATTTCCATAATTTGTTAGAGATTCTAATGTAGAATAATCCGATTATTTTACTAACTCTTCTAAAGATTGCTATGGGCAAAATTTAGGGCATGAGTTCACATGCACAATTGTGTTATTTGGCTTACACCTTTTTAGGCATGCTTGAACCTCATCTTCCTAGGCTTAGCCTCATCTTTCTTTTGAAAATTTCCACGAAGTCTAAGGCCAGACTTAGAGTTTCTTCTGAGCTAAAATTAGCACTTCCTAACTAGGGTAAAAGACTTTAAAAATCTAGCTGGAATGGGAATAACAACTATCTTATATGCATTTTCTATGGTGCACAATTAGAGGATTTGACCCCACACAAGATCTTCTAAATCCATCCAATTTAATTTATTCTTGGGCTAAATTCAAAGACTAAAATAACGTATGATCTTAGTTTAACAAAAAGGATCAAAACTAAGGGAGGGTTGTTGGGGGGATATAACTAGTTTAAGTGCACATTTCTTTTATTCACTTAGAAACCCCAATTTTAAGATACAAAATAATTTCCCTTTTATGGCTTCAATGATTCCAGACACCTAAGATTATTCTATCCCTATTCCAAGTCAAATTAAGGTATGCCCATTTT
Organism: Cibotium barometz; assembly: GCF_041138505.1. Taxonomy (NCBI): domain Eukaryota; kingdom Viridiplantae; phylum Streptophyta; class Polypodiopsida; order Cyatheales; family Cibotiaceae; genus Cibotium; species Cibotium barometz. The sequence goes on from NC_141047.1 coordinate 33,368,850, forward strand.
ACAAGTATGCTTCCAAGGCTTCCTAGTAAGATTGTCAAAATATACTCTATGCTTTTTATCCTAAGGTTCACTGCATTGCAGAGAGCATAAATGATATTCAAAATTCTATGCTATCTGATTTCTGTGTATTGTCGAATAAGGTGTTTAGCAATGGATACTCTTTGTCTTTCTTCGTGCAAATACCATTTGCCATAATCTTGTTTAATAGCTTGCATTTTGATTACAAAGCTATACCAGGCCACGTCCAAGTCCTCATGCATTTGCGGAGGAGGAACCGTGTTACATGATGCGACCTATGGAGAACTCTTGGGAATTTCGATGCATGATGCCCAAATTTATGACAATTGAAACACACACTTGCAAAGACTCTTCATTTCAATTCAAAATATATCTCACCCATTTTAACATTCTCAACCTCAATAGCAATGGATGGGGGGGTTGGCTTATCAGTATTCCATAAAATATAGAACCGATCGCGACTACCAGTAGGTATGGCAGGGCATATAACTGTCGGATAGTGTTTATCTCCAGCATTTAATATTCCATTTTATTCCCACTTTTATGAAGTTATTTATTTGATGTAATTGGGTATTTTATCCTACATATTTTAGGCTATTTTAGGCATTTTTATTAGTCGTGGACATTTGTCCTCCAGCCCTACAGGTTGACCTGGTCTCTTGTGATGTATATAAGAACTAGGCATGTTTGCCATATAATTCAATCATTTGCTGAAGTGTTGGATCGCTATTGGATGATTACTGTGTCTTTCCTATTCTATATTGTTTCCGCTTTCTCTTCAACTATCCTCACATGGTATCAGAGCATTTGTGCTTTTGCTAATCGACAGGAGGATTTTTCAGCTTGCGTTTTTTTTCTCCTTTTTTTGTTCCCTTGGTGGCTGCGTTTTGGAGATGTACTTCGAGCACGAATCAACGTTTTTCTGGCACTGATTCGGGGCTGTTTTTTGCCTCGTGGACATCACTTCTTTGCTGCATTTTTTCTCCTACAATAGTACCTTGCTGCGCTTTCCTCTATATCAGCCCTCTTTGCTGTAATTTCTTCTCCATCAGCCCTCCCCCCTTTAAAGGAGGCCCTTCTATCCATTCTTTCTCAGTTTTTACACCCTTGTACCTTTTTCCAAGCCCTCACCTAGCTTGTAGGGAGAGTAGGCAGCCCCCAGGTTCCTATTTGGAGCTTTCTGCTACCGGTTGAAAATGAGGGTTCCATGGCTTCTACACCAACTATTATATCTTCATCCATTCCTCAACTTCCCAAGGAATCCATCTTAGATGGAACCAATTATCTTGATTGGGCACTATAGATGAAGACTCTCCTTCGGTATCATCGGCTATGGGGTATTGTTTCTAGTATTGATGCCTCTCCCGATGCTACTTCTCCTCAGGTTGAGATTGATGCCTGGGCTGACAAAGATGCAAGGGCTAATGCCTTTATCTTCTTCAACATAAAACCCTCTATTGCTCGTCAATTTGATAACAATGATGAGGAAACTGTAGAAGGATTGTGGGATACCATCCAGAGGAGGTATCAGCGTGGGAACTTTGCTTTAGAAGATAGCCTTGGAGAATCAGCTCTCCAACATGAAGATTCCTGACACTACTAACATCATGGATTTCTGTTACGGAGTTCATAACCATTCAGAAGCAGTTGGTATCTTTGGGGAGCACAGCTACTACTGACAAGGACTTTGTCAATTGCCTCCACACCAATTTGCTTGAGACTCTTTGCTTTTTGTGATACTATATCACTTCTTCCTTCTACTCCTGATCTACATACCATTGTTGGCATGCTTCAGAATAGGGCCATGAGAGAAAGAAGAATAGCTAGGATACTTTCGAGACCCTTCTTCATGCTAGGGCAAAAGAAAATGGCAGTCCAAGGTTTCCACAAGCAACAAAGGTGACCACAAACCTGCGATTAAACTCGATCATAAATAGCTTATTTGTCATTATTGTGGTCTCAAAGGTCACATTCAACCTGATTGTGGCAAGAAGAAGAGATCGTGGTTCTACTAAGAAACCCCCCAATCAAACCTCTTCATCCACCAACCAAACTCAAAAATCCTCTTCCACCAAGGAGATTGTCTTCATCGGTATTGAGGAGCTTCCCTCTGACTCTCCTATTCCTTCCACCTTATGTCTTGCGAATTGGGTGGTTAATAGTGGGTGTACTACTCACATGACTCCTGATAGGGTCTTCATGACATTAGTCCCTGCTCTTAGACGGTGTCTATTGGTGATGCTTCCAACTTGGAGGCCTCTTCGGTTAGTAATGTGCGACTTAGCGCTTCCCCTGGCCAGCGTTCTACCATTCGGGATGTGCTTCATGTTTCCAAGCTCTCCAGCAATCTCCTTAAAGTTTTTCGAATTTGCGGAGAAAGGATATAGTGTCTACTTTGACAGTTTTGTCCTTGAGATCATCGACACCAACACCTTGCAGATTGTTGCCACATGTATCCAGCAGGAAGGTGGTCTATCGATTGAAGGACTTTGGTGGCTCTTTGACTGAGTCCCAATCTCATCTGCTGCAACTTCTTCACAGCTATCGCGCCTTGGTAGCTCATGTGGATACGGATTTGTGGCATGCTTGCTTTGGGCATATGAATTATACTTCTCTACTGTGTTCGTTGCCATCTTCTCAGTAGATGGTTGAGGGTCTTCCGCCATTGAAACCCTCCCACTCCACTTGTGTGGCTTGTCTTCATGGCGAGCAACACGGAGGCTACTCATTGAGATTCTCATATTCTGGAGCTCATTCATATGGATTTGTGTGGCTCCATGCGGGCTTCTACCCTAGAATACATAGCGGAGATGATGACCAGATCTGGGACACGAGAGCAAAAACGCATGCAGAAAAAATACAGCACAAGAGAGAGATGTAGGCGTGTAACTCTACTCTAATATACACAAGAAGATCCCGGTATGATACACAAGTGGCAAGGGGGCTGGGGGCCTATTTATATGCCCCCAGATGAGCAGTCGGCTTGCTGAAAAAGGCTCCACGACTGCATCATCAGTCGGCCAGCACCATGCAGCCAGTCGGCCAGCACTGAGGTCCACGACTGCATCAAGTACAGTCGGCCAGCTCCAGTACACACATCTGATGTAGTCGGCCAGCAAATGGATCCTCCTGCCAACTCAGGGCTGCCTCCCAAGCCATAGAAAAAATGGGAAATTAAGGAAAAAATACGGAGAGTGGGGAAAAATGATAAAACACCTCATAAGGGCGGGCACACCCACAACAAAGGCCCTGGTGTATAAAACTAGACAGGAGATGACTTCTAACACCCCCTCTCAGCTCCTGGCTGTGAAACCAACCACTGGGAGCTGGGGTGCCGCCTGAGCAAATCGTGAGAGAGCGACTTCGTGAAGAGGTCCACCGTACTGTCCTCCATCGAACAGAACTCTAGCAAGATGTCATCAACAACGATCTGTTCATGAACAAAGTGCCTCTGGGGATGACCATGGGTTCCTCTAGTGGAAGCCCAAACCTGCAATGCAACCTGTGCATCCTCACCACCTCACAAGCAGCATCACAAACAGCCCGGTACTGTGCCTCTGTCCGCGACAAGGCAAAAGATGACTGTCTCTTACTGCTCCAAAAACAGAACTCTAGCAAGATGTCATTAGCAACGATCTGTTCACGAACAAAGTGCCTCTGGATGACCATGGGTTCCTCTAGTGGAAGCCCAAACCTGGTGCAACCTGTGCATCCTCACCACTTCACAAGTAGCATCACAAACAGCCCGGTACTCTGCCTCTATCCGCGACAAGGCAAAAGATGACTGTCTCTTACTGCCTCTGTCCGCGACAAGGCAAAAGATGACTGTCTCTTACCTGCTCCTGGGCCTGAAGTAGATCTCCTCGTGTCCACATCTCCTCCCCAAACCGAGTCACTCCAACCGTGGAGTCGGACTCCATCCAACAATCCCCCTCCTATGTACAAGAGTCCATGATCCTTCGCATGCCGCAGAAACCACAAGAAACGCAAACTTTTGTCATATTTGGATTTCATGCATAGAGGTATGCATAAAAGTTGATTATTTTATTATAAAAGTGTGACTTTTATCATATTTGGATTTCATGCATAGAGGTATGCATAAAAGTTGATTATTTTATTATCAAAATGTGACTTTTATCATATTTGGATTTCATGCATAGAGGTATGCATAAAAGTTGATTATTTTATTGTAAAAGTGTTACTTTTATCATATTGGATTTCATGTATAGAGGTATGCATAAAAGATATTCTTTTTATACTAAAAGTGTGATTTTCATCATAAATGGATTTTATGCATAACTTAGATGCATAAGAGAAATTCTTTTATTCTAAAAGTGTAATTCCTACCAAATTGAATTTATGCATAAGAAGATGCATAAAAGATTGATTTTTAAATTCAAAGTGTCATTCTCATCTAAATTGAATTTATGCATAGCAAGATGCATAAAAGAATGGAATTTCAATTCAAAAGTGTTATTCTCATTCAAATTGAATTTATGCATAGGAAGATGCATAAAAGATGGATTTTTAATTCAAAAGTGTCAATTCTCATCTAAATTGAGTTTATGCATAGGAAGATGCATAAGAGATGAAATTTTAATTCAAAAGTGTCATTTTCATTTAAAATGAATTTATGCATAGGAAGATGCATAAAAGATTGATTTTTAAATGAGATGTGATAATATGAGATAAGATGCGTATGGGAAGTGATAGGATGTGATAACAGGTGTATGAGATATGATAAGATGTGATAAGATACGTATGGGAAGTGATAGGATGTGATAAGAGGTGTATGAGATGTGAAAAGATGTGATAAGATGTGTATGAGATGTGATAGGATATGATAAGAGGTGTATGAGATGTGATAGGATGTGTTAAGATGAGTTAGGATGTATTAAGATGTGTATGGGACGAGGTAGAGAGTGTCTCTGATGGGATAAGATGTATATGGGATGTGTTAGGGCGAGAATGGATGTATGGATGTAGATACGGATGTATGTATGTATGTGGATGTGGATGTATGAATGAGGATGTGAAAATGGATGTATGTATGTAGATGTGGATGTATGGATGTAGATACGGATGTATGTATGTATGTGGATGTGGATGTATGAATGAGGATGTGAAAATGGATGTATGTATGTAGATGTGGATGTATGGATGTGAATGTGAATGAAGATGTGGATGTGGATGTATGGATGTAGATTCCGATGTAGATGTATGTATGTGAATGTGGATGTATGAATGAGGATGTGAAAATAGATGTATGCATGTAGATGCGTATGTATGAATGTGAAATTGGATGTATGTATAATGTGGATGTATGAATGAGGATGTGAAAATAGATGTATGCATGTAGATGCGTATGTATGAATGTGAAATTGGATGTATGTATAATGTGGATGTATGAATGAGGATGTGAAAATAGATGTATGCATGTAGATGTGTATGTATGAATGTGAAATTGGATGTATGATGTGGACGTACGAACATGGATATGTATGTAGAATAATGAATGTGAATATGTATGTGAAATAATGTGTACTCTATATGAGTGGATGGATGAGAATGAGTACACATTGAATGGAATAGGGAATAAGTAATGTGGTCCGAGAGTGGATAATGTGGAAAGACGAGAGTTCGTTATAGAAACTGTATTTTGTGACTATTTGTAAATGACTGTTTTATGTCAAGAATGCTGGGGAAGCATTTTGACCGTCTTGAGGATTAAGGTCATGAAGACCGAACTGATAAAGTTGCAACTGTTGATGGAGAGTCAATTGAGGACGTCTCGCGTAGCAAGGTCGACCGAGGTCTTGACCAGCCTCGGTTCGATTTAAATGGTGAGCTTCCGGTACGGTGGATTAGGGACCAAGGAAGCGGCCTATGAGTGAAGCCCTAGGTCACCTGCGACGAAGGATCCTAGAGGGTGCTGACCATATGGTCTCGGGCTCTGGGTCGCCGAAGATACGCACACGTGCGTCGTGGAAGATATTGGAACAAGGAGTAAGAGTTGTTTTCTAAAACCGAGCATGGATCTGGTTGATTGACCTTGCTGGTCCTCAACGGATGAGTCCATGGCTCTTTTATATGGATCTGTGGGTTGATCTTGCTGATCTTCCACGGAGATTCCATTCTGTTATATGAATATATTGCCGGTTACTATGAGCTAGGAACTATGGAAAAGGCCCCTGAGTGAATAGGTGGTGAGCGTTCTGGTTGTCAATGATGCCATAAGTACACCGATGAATGAATGACGGGAAATAAGGATTCAACCAGAGACTGAGGATTGTCATCAGTGAGACATAATGGTTTCATTAAAGGATTGTAGTTGATGCTGAGAAAAAGGCAATTTCATATTGGGTGTGTAAGTGGTGTGACTAGTTTTATGTTTACATGAACTTCCGGCTAGGGGGCCTAGGAACTCTTTTCCCTGGTACCCAGGACAAAACCTAACCAAATTCCTAATTGGATCCCATCACTACAGTGGTTGGGAGGTTGGCTAACCCATGGGACTGGATGGGGTTAGGCTGGACGGATGGATCCGTAAATCGAGACTCAATTTCTGTTTACGATAGATAAAGTAAATCCCAGATAGTAATTGTTCTATGGATAGGAATCAACGGCTGTGCCTCTTAATGGGAAAAAAAGCGTTGATCCCAATGATCCAAGTGCAAGTATCTTCCTTGATCTGATGGAGTATCTTTATAGGTGCAGTCGGTGGACCAGCTTGATCAGTAATGGTCTTGACTACGTTAGAGTAAAGAGTTATCATGGTGGAATCGCCCGTGCTTTCCGGGTGAAAGAAGTTTTTTCGGGTTCGGTTTTGGAAAAACCGACGGATTAGTCTCTTGTCCGGATATCCGTGGTGGGCGAGGCCCGAGTGTGGGACCCCTGCCCCGCGCACGATGTGCTACTTCCGCTGCTAGTACCCCGAATCCGTTGCGCGGTGGAGACAGGGATCTCACAGTTGGTATCAGAGCGAATTGGCTAATAAAGATCAACTGAAAAGCCAAATATGTCAAAAATTTATTAAGTAGCACAAAAAGGTTATAATTGTGTGATATAATTCATACAAATTGATATTCAAACTAATTTTGTAAATTAGTAATTGGGTCTTCAAATGAAAGTACCGCAATTATATGGAACCCTGACTTGCTTGAGGCTTAGACATGATAGTATTTACCTTATAATTCCAAGTATCATGACTAACCGTATATACCGAGGGTATAACTGCAGCTCTTTACCGGCAGTATATACGAGTAAATCTAAGACTTGAAATTATAATCATTAATGCTATCTAGTTGATGAATTCGAATGTGGTTGATATGATTTTTAATTCTGTTTGGGAACTGATGAATTGATTTGGATTCTGATTGAAAAATGATGATCCCTAAAAATGGGTTGAAATGTAATAAGCTGAGCGAAACCACAATGTGGATGATTGGGACGAGTCCCTGTATAATGATAAATGATGAAAATGATTCAGCAAATCACTATGAGATTAGTGGATTGTGCTGTCAAATTGCTACTGTTAATACTTGAGACGGTAGATCAAGTTAAGGGATGACAAATTGAGAACTTGCTTAACTAAAATTCCCGTGGAGGAATGTTCAGAAGGAAATTTTTCGGTCTAATGGACCATTATCGTGTTAAAGATATGAATGATATGATCTGAATGAATTGTTATTTAATGATGAGTTCTATATAAGAGATATTTATCCCCATATTCTGTTGGGTTGACCGGAATATAAGGAACCCCAGAATAAATTGGATCTTAAGCAAAAGAGTTGTCCTCTACTTGCGAGATGAGGACATCTTGCACCTTTTAAGTGGGGTAGAATGTAAGATTCCTCCCCCAGCCTTAGAGGTATACAGGAGTAAGAATCTCCCTTATCTTATAATTATTCCCTCTCTAAAATAAAAGAAAGATTCTGTTTAAAAAGGGAAGACACTTTCCCCAGAATACCTTCTTAGGAGCCCACCTGTTTTAAGGATTCAGAACGATGAGTTCAGAAGTGAGAACCGATGTTTTGGATACCAAGGTTTTGGTCATCAGTTAAAAAGACTGCCCGACTCCTACCATGAAAAGGGCACAGGGAAGTCTAGAACCCAAATTCAAAGACCAATTCCTTCATACCAATCTAATCAGGGTCCGTCTCTCGGACAAGATTGCTTAACTCCATTAACTAGGTCCGACCCATTGATTAGGGTCGAGATGACCAGTCAAATGCTTGGTGACTTAGAGCAACAGATGCAGGCAATTCATAAAGATATAAACGCTGCCCAGGATCGACAGAGACAATATACAGATAAGAAGAGGACAATCAGAGAATTCAAAGGAGCAGTTATAGTCTTCATTTGAATACGGACCAAAAGAATTTCTTTATCTCTAGGGAGTATAAGTAGTTATCCCCAGATATTGTGGACCAAAGAAAGTAGGTGACTTAGCCTACGAACTTCTTTTATCTCTTCATCTCAAAGTTCTTAATGCCTTCTATAGAAAAATGTGCCAAACCCAAATCATGGAAAGATGGTAAAACTTCAGTGGCAAGATACCGTTGGCTTCTAGGTTACGCTAGCTCCTTCCTTTATATAAGTCGTAACTTTTACTTGTCGCTCACAATAATCTTACTTCCATCGATCTCCTTTCTTTCTTAATCTCCTTCATGGCTTGGCAACAAGAATTAGTTTTATCCATGATGATTTCTCACCTTCAAGACGCAAGCGAGTTTGTGAAGAAGGATTTTATAGAACAGTATGAGCGCTCACTTTTTCCTCACTTGGGAACTTCTGTAGCTCAGACCAAATGGCGGACCTATCAAGACATAACTAGGGTAACACCCTAGGGTCAGCAGCACTTTCGTAACAATGTCCGCTTGGCCACGGTTATTGAAGCCTTGGGTTTGGGTCCTCGATACTACTGCGTCTTGAGATCAAGACATCTTGGGTTTTCTGAGCGGGTCTTCTTACTGGCGTGTTTTCTTCCTCATCAGAAGATATGCCTTTACCCCATTTTTGGCTTGCCTCTCAGAGGTCCTTTTGTTAGATCACCTCATACCACTGAGATAGGTGCGGCAATAACCAACAGAATTATTCCCATAGATGAGTTACCTTATATGTGCGCAGCTTGTGAGTGCTGCTTTTGTGATCATATGATGGACGGGCTTATGGAAGTGTAAAGAGTTCTTCTATCTTTACTGTATATGTTCCAAGAATAAATAAAGTTTAAATCTTGTTCTTGTCTTGAATCTTACTCTCCTTGAGACTTTTTTTTTTGGTGGTTCATCTTAATTAAATTTTTCTCTAAGTCTCATATTCGTGCATCTTGCGAAATTATCCCAAGTTTGCGAGATGAGGACATCTCGCATTTTTCAAGTGGGAGAGAATGTAAGACTCCTCCCCAGCCTCTCAAAATGTCCAGCATCTTCCTCTGTAATCAATCCCTCTTCAAAAATATAAAAGACTTGTTTCTAACTGTTTTAACTTAGAGAGAGAAAATATTCTAGAGAGAGAATATTCAGATTTTTAATATTTTTGGATAAAAACTTATCTCATCTTATTAAAATAAGTTCCCCTGAAACAGAAATTCAAAAAGAACTTTCCAATGTGCAATTGGAATTAATTGAAAATGGGTATAAAGGACCTTAGCCTAAGGGTCTAGATTTTCAGAAATTTTTGGATTATGGTTCAATTAAGGTTCCTATGGGCCAATAGCATCAATCCATGTGTAGGGAGGAGATAAATCCAATTTGTAAAAGAAGATACCCAAAAATGAGTAAATGCTCACATAAGATGAAGAGTTGAAAATGTACAAGGTTTATTAGTAAAAAACTATGAGCAATATTAAAAATATGAGATATTTTGGGTATCCAAAAATGAGTAAATGCTCACATAAGATGAAGAGTTGAAAATGTACAAGGTTTATTAGTAAAAAACTATGAGCAATATTAAAAATATGAGATATTTTGGGTATAATGATTCCATTTTGACACATATATAAAGAAGGGGAGTTCTTTAAAGGAGGTGCATATTTCACATAAGATGAAGAGTTGAAAATGTACAAGGTTTATTAGTAAAAAACTATGAGCAATATTAAAAATACGAGATATTTTGAGTATAATGATTCCATTTTGACACATATGTAAGGAAGGGGAGTTCTTTAAAGGAGATGCATATTTCACATGCTTGAATGAGTTTTAAACTCATAAAAATTGAGATATTTCATCTCTCCTCTCTCCTCATTCAAGTCTAGTTCCAAAAAGTTAGCTTAACTAACCTAAAAATGGTCAAATATTGACCAAACTGATTTAGAAAATTCTAGAATCAGTTTGTTTGGTTAGGAACTCAATTTTTCCTATAAATAGAAAGCCTCCCCCCTTGTTGAAAAATATATAGTGTTTATGCATCGTTACTCTACTTCACCTAAGCCAAGAACTGTGAATTCATTAATAATTCACTAGTTTTTGGAGCTTTCCTCTTTATTCAATTCCCATTGGTGGCTCCATTAACATACTTAACCAATTGATTGGTTGGGGGCCTCTACCGTGAACAAAGAATCAACAATTTGTAAGGTAATTAGTGAATTTTGATCATTTTCTATAATTTCTCAATGTTTCTCTCTTCTCAACCCCTCTCAAGCTTGAGAAGCTTAATTGGAATGGTTTTTGAATGCTATTGAAGTTAATTGATGAATGGTAGTGAAGAGTTACATAATTTGATGAATGCTATTGAAGTTAATTGGTTAATGATAGTTAAGAATTACATAAATTTTTATTTATGCTTAATTCTAATGGTTTTTATGTAGTTTCTCTCTTTCACTCAAGAAATGGTCATACTCATGACCCATTCTCAATCCAAATGAAGCTTTTCATAAAGCTTTTCCTTAATCCAAGATTAATCTATGCTTGAGGTTAAATTAATGGCTTTTTTCTATGCTTTTAGTTTATGTATTTCATGAATATTGATGATTCAACCCATTATTGGGTTAATGATCCAATTAGGGATCATTCTAATCATTTTCTTAATGATAAGCTTTATCCTTCAAAATAAATTGAGATTTATCAGTCATAGTAGCGGAGCTATGGCAAAAATTTTATAAAAATTACACACAAAATAATTTTATTCAAAGCATGAAAAGAGAACTTCCTACCATATTCTAGGAATTATCATCCTAGATTAATTGAAAGAATTTTATTGTAATCATGGAGAAATTGATTTTTATGTTATGCATAATTGATGATTATTTTATTGTAAAAGTATTACTTTTATCATATTTGGATTTCATGCATAGAGGTATGCATAAAAGGATTATTATTTTAATATAAAAGTGTTTCTTTTATCATATTTGGATTTCATGCATAGAGGTATGCATAAAAGAATTATTATTTTAATATAAAAGTATTTCTTTTATCATATTTAGATTTCATAAAAGTGTTTCTTTTATCATATTTGGATTTCATGCATAGAGGTATGCATAAAAGAATTATTATTTTAATATAAAAGTGTTCTTTTATCATAATTAAATTTTATGCATAGAGGTATGCATAAAAGTTGATTATTTTATTATAAAAGTGTTACTTTTATCATATTTAGATTTCATGCATAGAGGTATGCATAAAAAATTGATTATTTTATTATAAAAGTGTTACTTTTATTATATTTGGATTTCATGCATAGAGGTATGCATAAAAAATTGATTATTTTATTATAAAAGTGTGACTTTTATCATATTTGGATTTCATGCATAGAGGTATGCATAAAAATTGATTATTTTATTATAAAAGTGTGACTTTTATCTTATTTGGATTTCATGCATAGAGGTATGCATAAAAGTTGATTATTTTATTATAAAAGTCTGACTTTTATCATATTTAGATTTCATGCATAGAGGTATGCATAAAAGTTGATTATTTTATTATAAGATACGTATGGAAAGTGATAGGATGTGATAAGAGGTGTATGAGATGTGAAAAGATGTGATAAGATGTGTATGAGATGTGATAGGATATGATAAGAGGTGTATGAGATGTGATAGAATGTGTTAAGATGAGTTAGGATGTGTTTAGATGTGTATGGGACGAGGTAGAGAGTGTATCTGATGGGATAAGATGTATATGGGATGTGTTAGGGCGAGAATGGATGTAGTATGGATGTATGGATGTAGATACGGATGTATGTATGTATGTGGATGTGGATGTATGAATGAGGATGTGAAAATGGATGTATGTATGTAGATGTGGATGTATGGATGTGGATGTGAATGAAGATGTGGATGTGGATGTATGGATGTAGATTCCGATGTAGATGTATGTATGTGAATGTGGTTGTATGAATGAGGATGTGAAAATAGATGTATGCATGTAGATGCGTATGTATGAATGTGAAATTGGATGTATATATAATGTGGATTTATGAATGAGGATGTGAAAATAGATGTATGCATGTAGATGCGTATGTATGAATGTGAAATTGGATGTATGATGTGGACGTACGAACATGGATATGTATGTAGAATAATGAATGTGAATGTGTATGTGGGATATGTGTGTAGTCTATATGAGTGGATGGATGAGAATGAGTACACATTGAATGGAATAGGGAATAAGTAATGTGGTCCGAGAGTGGATAATGTGGAAAGACGAGAGTTCGTTATAGAAACTGTATTTTGTGACTATTTGTAAATGACTGTTTTATGTCAAGAATGTTGGGGAAGCATTTTGACCGTCTTGAGGATTAAGGTCATGAAGACCGAACTGATAAAGTTGCAACTGCTGACGGAGAGTCAATGGAGGACGTCTCGCGTAGCAAGGTCGGCCGAGGTCTTGACCAGCCTCGGTTCGATTTAAATGGTGAGCTTCCGGTACGGTGGATTAGGGACCAAGGAAGCGGCCTATGAGTGAAGCGCTAGGTCACCTGCGAAGGATCCTAGAGGGTGCTGACCATACGGTGCTCGGGCTCTAGGTCGTCGAAGATACCCACACGTGCGTCGTGGAAGATATTGGAACAAGGAGTAAGAGTTGTTTTCTGAAACCGAGCATGGATCTGGTTGATTGACCTTGCTGGTCCTCAACGGATGAGTCCATGGCTCTTTTATATGGATCTGTGGGTTGATCTTGCTGATCTTCCATGGAGATTCCATTCTGTTATATGAATATATTGCCGGTTACTATGAGCTAGGAACTATGGAAAAGGCCCCTGAACAGGTGGTGGCGTTCTGGTTGCCAATGATGCCATAAGTACACCGATGAATGAATGATGGGAAATAAGGATTCAACCAGAGACTTTGAGGATTGTCATCAGTGACATAATGGTTTCATTAAAGGATTGTTTGAAAGTTAGTTGATGCTGAGAAAAAGGCAATTTCATATTGGGTGTGTAAGTGGTGTGACTAGTTTTATGTTTACATGAACTTCCGGCTAGGGGGCCTAGGAACTCTTTTCCCTGGTACCCGGGACAAAACCTAACCGAATTCCTAATTGGATCCCATCACTACAGTGGTTGGGAGGTTGGCTAACTCATGGGACTGTAGGCTGGACGGATGGATCCGTAAATCGAGACTCAATTTCTGTTTACGATAGATAAAGTAAATCCCAGATAGTAATTGTTCTATGGATAGGAATCAACGGCTGTGCCTCTTAATGGGAAAAAAAGCGTTGATCCCAATGATCCAAGTGCAAGTATCTTCCTTGATCTGATCGAGTATCTTTATAGGTGCAGTCGGCGGACCAGCTTGATCAGTAATGGTCTTGACTACGTTAAAGAGTTATCCTGGTGGAATCGCCCGTGCTTTCCGGGTGAAAGAAGTTTTTCCGGGTTCGGTTTTGGAAAAACCGACGGATTAGTCTCTTGTCCGGATATCCGTGGGCGAGGCCCGAGTGTGGGACCCCTGCCCCGCGCACGATGTGCTACTTCCGCTGCTAGTACCCCGAATCCGTTGCGCGGTGGAGACAGGGATCTCACAGTCATGGCAACTTCATCACATCATGGTTACTTCATTAGGTAGGAATAGGAAGCCAGTTAAAGAAATAGGACTATAATAATTCATGGTGTGACAACAACCTTAATTTGGAACTATATCTTCTAGGTGACAACTAGGAGTGGGGCGAACATGTAGGATCCCATTGCCCCCTCCACGCACCGGATTCCCGATTGCTGACAGCGGGCGGAAGCAGCTCCCTCTTGCGCGGGGCAAGGTTTCCCACTCGGGGGCTTGCCCTCCTCGAATGTCTGGGCACGAGACTAAGCTGGTGGTCATTTCGAAAACCGAAACCGAGAGAATTTCCCATGCTTGAAAAACGGGGACGATGCCACCATTTTGAATTTCTTAACGAATTTTTCTAACGAAGTCAAGACTGAACTAACCTTCATCTGAAGAGAAACTATAACAAACTTAACTTGAAGGAATCAACGCTTTTTTCCTAATTGAATTAGGCATAGCCGTCAACATCTATTCACTTGAGAAGTCTTCAGGTTATTATTTAACTATTCGAGTTCTAAGCGTATTCCTATTAATCAATTTTATTATTAAAACTCTACTGATTCTAGCCTAACCCCATCCAGCCCATGGGTTAGCCACCGCCCAACCACTGGAATTGGTAGAACTAGACAAGTACTCACCCACCCATAATTGAATGCCTTTCTTAACTTTTGCTTTAGAATACAGATACGCACACACTCCTCTTTAAACTTTAACTTTTAAAACAATCCATTGAAAAATAATTATTGGTTACAGATGTCATAACTCAAAATTTCCATTCAATCCTTGTTTCTCACAAAACAGTATCACTCTGGACTCTCCGTTGAGACCAGCAGGTCGCAACGAGATCCAGTAATAGATTACAATAATTTTCTCGCCACCATCAAACATATATATATCTTCCACGACATACGCATGGGTGTCCTAAGCACCGCGAGCCCGTGCATCGCCTCGTCAGAACCCTCCAGGATCCTCCTTGGGTGTCCTGGCACTTTACTCAGGGACCGCTTCGTCGGCCCTCGCCCATCGTACCGAAAGCACACCATTTTACACCTCTACTTCTAGGGACAAAGCGGCTTAAAAATTCGGCATGAAATTCTGAAGTTCCTGGGTGGAGAGTTGTACATGCTGAACAAGCCCTAGCCTTATCAAAATCATGGCTAAGGAAATATTTTGCCTGAGCCTCTGACGCAGACTGGTACTGACATTAATACATCGTCCTCCACAAAACTACATATACCGACGTCGCTCAAGAGGATCAGGAAAGTAAAGACTCTCAAAATGACATGCGAGTCTTACTCTGCTTACTCGGGTTGTAGCAGAGTTGATGAGGTGCTCGAATGCAAAGGCTATCATATTCTGACTCTGGGAGAGTTTAGGAATGCCAGATAGATTTGGGGTATCCATCTATAAATTTCCAATTCAAATTATGAGTTTCAATTTTTGAAGTTCATTCAACATAAATTTAACAAGCGAAAACATTATTTTCTAGATTTACTTTAAAATTTTAAGCGCTCTGATACCAACTGTGGGATCCCACTGCCCCCTCCGCGCACCGGCGGATTCCCGATTGTTGCTGGCAGGTGGAAGCATCTCCCTCTTGCGCGGGGCAGGGTTTCCCACTTGGGGCCTCGCCCTCGAATGTCCGAGCACGAGACTAAGTTGGTGGTCATTCCAAAAACCAAAACCGGGAGAATTTTCCATGCCCGGAAAACGGGGACGATTCCACGATTTTGAATTGCTTAACGAATTTTTCTAACCAAGTCAAGACTGAACTAACCTTCATCTGAATAAACCAGATAGAAGAGAAACTATAACAGACTTAACTTGAAGGAATCAACGCTTTTTTCCTAATTGAATTAGGAAAAAAGAGAAACTATAACAGACTTAACTTGAAGGAATCAACGTTTTTTTCCTAATTGAATTAGGCACAGCCGTTGATCTATTCATTTGAGAAGTCTTCAGGTTATTATTTAACTATTCGAGTTCTAAGCGTATTCTTATTGATCAATTTTATTATTAAAACTCTACTGCTTCCATCCTAACCCCATCCGGTCCATGGGTTAGCCACCGCCCAACCACTGGAATTGAGAGAACCAGACAAGTACTCACCCACCCATAATTGAATGCCTTTCTTAACTTTTGCTTTAGAATACAGATACACACACACTCCTTTTTAAACTTTAACTTTTAAAACAATCCATTGAAAAACAATTATTGGTTACAGATGTCATAACTCAAAATTTCCATTCAATCCTTGTTTCACAAAACAGTATCACTCTGGACTCTCCGTTGAGACCAGTAGGTTGCAACGAGATCCAGTAATAGATTACAATAATTTTCTCGCCATCAAACATATATATATCTTCCACGACATACGCATGGGTGCCTAAGCACCGCGAGCCCGTGCATCGCCTCGTCAGAACCCTCCAAGATCCTCCTTGGGTGTCCTGGCACTTTACTTAGGGACCGCTTCGTCGGCCCTCGTCCATCGTACTGAAAGCACACCATTTTACACCATACACAGGCTGGTCAAGACTTGGCAGGTTTTTACCGCGTGAGCCGTCCTTTGAATACTCCCCGCTGCCAGCTGTTGCAACCGAACTTCCCTTAGAAAAACACATATACCAAATGCTCCCTCTAGCATTCTGGCGTAAGACAGTCCTTTAAGAAAATAGGATTTCTATGCAAGTTTTTAATTTTGAGTTTCTTTTGAATACAATGAGTATATCTTAATTTCGTATCCCAAGACTTCTAGATCACAGGTCTGGATTTCCAAGCAAAATTCCTCGAATTCTAAATTCTTGATTCTCAGATCAAAATCAAAGGTCTTAATTTAATTTCAGATTCGGTGGGTGATTTGATTGAATTTTCTTGAACTCGTCACATCGTCTTTTCTTAAAACAACTGACGAAGGAGATTAAGTTGAGGTCATAGTCTGATTCAGGGTTTGAGTATGGAAAGGTTCTCCCTGAACTATCTTTCTCGAAGGGTAATATTTCAATTACTACTTTATTGAATTTCATTCATTGAGTATTTTGCGCACACGTATTTCTATGAGGAATAAATTAATCATTTATCTAAAATTTCGACTTCGATAAATCTTCTGAATTTTCTCATTACCATCTTAGAGAATAAGAAACAGGAGAATTTACCTTCACAGAGTATTTACTTATTCATTTACCAATATTCATGGGATTTAAACAATGATTAAAGAGAACTATCATTTTGATATTTTAAAAAAAATCTATATGCATCTATTTATGCATAAAATCTAACTTCTATGGAAATAACACTTTTATATAAAAGAAAATCCTTTTATGCATCTATTTATGCAAAAAAATCAATTTTGATGAAACTAACACTTTTATAATAAAAATTTTCTTTTATGCATAAAAATCCATTTTCATGAAAGTAACACTTTTATAATAAAAAAATTCTTTTATGCATCTATTTATGCATAAAAATCAATATTGATGAAAGTAACACTTTTATAATAACAAAATTTATTTTATGCATCTATTTATGCATAAATATCAATATTGATGAAAGTAACACTTTTATAATTAAAAAAATTCTTTTATGCATCTATTTATGCATAAAAATCAATATTAATGAAAGTAACACTTTTATAATAAAAAATTTCTTTTATGCATCTATTTTTGCATAAAAATCAATATTGATGAAAGTAACACTTTTATAATAAAAAATTTCTTTTATGCATCTATTTATGCATAAAAATCAATAATGATGAAAGTAACACTTTTATAATAAAAAAAATTCTTTTATGCATCATTTTATGCATAAAAAACAATAATGATGAAAGTAACACTTTTATAATAATAAAAAATTCATTTATGCATCATTTCATGCATAAAAATCATTATTGATGAAAGTAACACTTTTATAATAAAAAAGGTATCCAATGTGCATCTTTCTATGCATAGAATTTAAATCTAATGAAAATCACTCTTTTATAATAAAAAAATTATCAATATGCATCTTTCTATGCATAGAATTTAAATCTAATAGAAATAACACTTTTGTAATAAAAATATTTCTACTGTGCATTTTTCTATGCATAGAGTGAAAATAACACTTTTAGAATACACAAACGATGGGGATTACTCTTTTTGAATAATAAAAGGTAATACTTATTTCACAAAATTTAAGAAAATTTTGCCCTCCTTTGTATGGCTGACCATTTTCAAAATTTTCTATTCTTAATTTACTTAAAAATTATCCCCAATTTGTTTAAAGCATTCTAAACTAATCAAATTTCACTTTTAAAAGAGAAACAATATGAAAAGTTTAATTCAAACAATTTGATTACTTAACTAGGATAAATAAGGGCTGAATTTAAGAATGAGAGAGGGGGAAAGCCTTTCCAGCAAGGCATAGCATCAGATTATCATTTTAAAGATAACAAAAAATTAGAAAACCATTAAAAGAATAAGAAAAAGTAGGATTTCTAACTCACATGAAATTCTGGGAGCTTTCCTTTGGCTTGATGGTTTGAGAGATCTACTCTTGTTTGCAACAAGAGTGGCCACCAGTTCTTTAGAAGAGGGAAAGGTCAAAAACTAATGAATTATTAAGAAATTCATAGTTTTTGGCTCTAGGGAGGAGTAGAGTAACAATGCATAAAACACTATTAAGCTTCAACAAAGGGGGAGGCTTCTATTTATAGGAAAAGTGAGCTTCTAACCAAGCAAACTGATTCTAGAATTTTCCAAATCAGTTTGGTCAATTTTTGACCATTTTTGGGTCAGTTTAGCTTACTTTTTGGAACTAGACTTTAATTAGGAGAGAGGAGAGATGAAATATCTCAATTTTTGGGAATTTAAAACTCCACCACACATGTGAAATAGGTGCCTCCTTCATGAGGGAGAATCCCCACTCTCTGAGGTGTCAAAAATTCATTTTTTTAGTATTTCCTTTGGTCCTTAGTCCACTCTTCATCTTATGTGAGTATTTACTCATTTTTGGGGGGATTTTCTTTATTTCTTCTATTTATCTCCTCCACACATTTGGATGAATCTGATTGGCCCCTCAGAACCTTAATTTAAAATCTTCATAAAATCTGGACCTCTAGGATAAGGCCTTTTGAACAGATTATAATTGATTTCTAATGCACTTTCTGAAAATCTTTTTGAACTTCTGTTTTGGGGGAATTTATTTTAATAAGAAGAGATATTTTTCCATCCAAAAATATCTAAAATCTGAATAACCTCTCTTTAGAACATTTTCTCTCTCTAAGCCAAAATAGGTAGAAACAAGATCTTTTATATATCTGAAGAGGGATTTGATTTTACACGGGAAGATACTGGACATCTTGAGGGGCTGGGGAGGAATCTTACAATGAAAATAGTGTAGCCACATCTTGAGGGGCTGGGGAGGAATCTTACAATGAAAATAGTGTAGCCACATCCATGGCCAGTGACTTTAACCCTAAGAATACATTTGTGCACCCACAACAATTGGGTTTACAAGTAGATCATCATGTGGTTTAGTCTAGCCTTGGAGTTAGGAATACGATTTGTAAAAAAGATATCATCCAGGTAAGTTCTTGGTTATGTTTAAAAAAGCATCAAGGGGAATGACCAAGCTAAATTAGTTAATAAATTACTTTTTTCTTCAAACCTAGAGAATTGGCACCGTATACACATACACACACACACACACACACACATATAATCACACCACGCACACGTGTGTGTGTGTGTGTACATATATATATATATATGTGTGTGTGTGTGTGTGTACACACACACACACACACACATGTATGTATGTATGTATACACACACATTTGTGTGTGTGTTTGTATGTACACACACACACACACACACACACACACACACACATACATATATACTTTATATACCTGGAACAAAAAGTACATTTTGAAGACAAGGATCCTCACCGCTAGTAGTAGTAATGCATATCTCACCATATATATATGTATATATGTATTTACACACACACACACACACGTGTGTGTGTGTGTGTGCACGCATGTATCTATATAGATATATATGAATGAATGTATGTATATATGTATATGTATATATATATATATGTATGTATGTATGTATGTATGTATGTATATATATATGTATGTATGTATGTATGTATGTATATTATATACATACATCATACATATATCTATATATACATGTGTGTATTACATATATGTGTGTGTGAGTACGCACGCTTGCATATATAAATGTGTGTGTGTGTGTGTGCATATATACATACATAAATACAAACACACACACACACACACATATATATATATACATATATATGTGTGTGTGTGTGTGTGTGTGCATATATATATATATATATATACACACACACACACACACACACACACACACACATACATGATGAATAGTTTTGGGATTTTAATGCTACCTTTTGGTGGTTCTTCTCTGAGATTTTTACTTTGACTTTTATTTGTGGGTATTTATGGAAGCTAGATGATGGTGAATGATGATATCAGAACCTTGGGCTTTGAGAAAGTAGTTGGTTCCCACCATTAACTAATTTGTTTACCCTATTGGCATCTTATGCTTAATTTTGTTTGAGTGTTTTAAGGGTGGTGAAGAGGGTCTCTTTGGAAGTTGAGAATAGATTGGAAAAAATAAGTGAATATTTGGAGCACAAGGGGTCTAGAGAAACTCACATTTTTTTCATGCATACCCTATTAGCCTCCTATAGCTTGCTTTTGTTTTAGTGTTTTAAGGGTGGTGGAGAGGGTCTCTTTGGAAGTTGAAAATGGACTGGAAATAAGTGAGTATCTGCAGCACAAGGGGAGTTTAGAGAAACTCACATTTTTTTTCTTATTTGAATTATCTCTACACACCAGTGTATTTAGACCTTATTGTATCTCTACACACTATTGTATTCAAAGCATACAATAAAAAATGATCTCTAATGAGATGTCCAAGTGGTTGTCTCCACACCCTCTTATTTCACACACTCTAACGGTTCCCATCATCGTTTTAGGGGTCCTACTTACACAGATAAACCACGAATTCAAACTGTCTCCACTCATATAGGTCATCTTGGAGTATAAGTGCTTGAGATTATATTCTTAACACTCCCCCTACACCATATCATGCACTCCAACATCTTCTTGAACCTTTTTAAAATTTTGATGATGTTTGCAACTTGCTCATGCGTGTTGAGATAGACCAAATCAAACTCACCTATACCAAGACATTCTCTCTAATGTAATGATAAAGTGCACCTTTATGTGCAACTTTATCTGATTCATCCTAACATGAAATATTGAAATGATGTTCATGTTGTCATAACATATGATAATCACATCATCCATAGGCTAATCCATATCCAAAAGTAACTTTCTAAGCTAAGCTACTTCACATGCACCCCTGACCTGTACCTCTGTACCTCTGTTGAAGCAACTATGAACTTTTTATTGGCAAGTTGTATGCTGCTCATGTTGTCATAATATATGATAACCATATCATTCAAGCTACTTCACATGCACCCCTAAACTCTACCTTTGTTGATAAATCAACTATGGACTTTTTACTATGGCAAGTTATATACTGCTCATGTTATCATAATAAATGATAACCGCATCATCCATTGGCTAATCCATATCCTAAAGTAACTTTAAAAGCTAGTCTACTTCACATGCATAGTGGCACCCTTGCACTACTTTGCCTCTATACTTGATAAATAAAATGTGGGCTATTTTTTAAAACTCCAACTAGCCATTGTACTCCCAAACAAAACACATATCCATTAGTGGATCTCCTGTCATGTATGTAATATCTACTCGATTCCCATTTATGTATCCATATACATCGATTGTTGAGATATCTTGTCTGGATATGGATGACACCTTTGCACTTATGCCAGTAGCTTGGTTAGTGGTATTGTGGTTGATATTCCGCCAATGGTTTACAACCACTTTGGTTTACTAGAGTAATAACATAGTTATATTCCGAACTCAAATAGTCAGGTTCACACTATGGACTTTGCATATTTTAGTAGTAGAGTAATTTTCCTTATAGTATGTACTCTAATCTTTATGTTATGGTTTTATATTTTAGTAATGATTTGCCTTATGTTAGGGTTGTATGTTTAGTAATAATTTCCCTCAAAGACCACATTAGGGACTTGGAAAATCCCAAATTCCATTTTACAAGATCAAAAAATGGGGGACACGGTGAATCTTTTTAAGTTTTTTATAAAACCCCCTCATGTGACATATCATTGGAAAGCTCTTAAAGAGTAGGTTCTAAATCCACATTGTTTGATAACTTTGGAGTTGGTATGCTCAAGATACACCAAAAACTAGATTGAAAAGAAAAAAAGCAATGGGATTTTTCCAATCTCCCTAATATGGTCTTCTTATAGTATGTACTTTAATCTTTATGTTATGGTTGTATGTTTTAGTTATAATTTCCCTTATAGTATGTAATCTAATCTTTATGTTATGGTTATAGAGAAGTGAGAACAAAGAAGAAAATTTAGCTATCCATCTCTACCTTATGTGCTTGTCTACTCTTGTGTATGTGTGTAAAGAAGTTTTCTTGTATAATAAGGAGCTCAAGCTTACCCTCTTCCCTTCATTCTTCCCATGATATCAAAGCACCAACTCACATAATGAGGTAAGCAAGAGGTAGGTAGCAAAGGAAGTAGTACATGGGTAAGGATAACTCCATCATTTTTCCTTTGATTTAGAAGCACAAAAATTTACAGGTATAGCTATGCTAGTCAAGGACAATGGCACTAGGAATAGGAGGAGGGAGCACTATCATACCTTAAGGGGCCCTCTTTCATGAAGAAAAAGTATAGTGTATATTATATTTCACGGCCATAGGATGTATCTATCATTTTTTTTCCATTTGGAGTTATTTTGGACCTCATTTTGGCTTTGCAAGGTTTTGTAAATACTCTATAGTTTTGACCGTGTGGTGATAGGTTTTAGCTATGTAGTGTTTTTGTGCATATTTTGCATAGACTATTATTCACAATGATTGATTTGAAGTGCCTATGGAGATTTTGGGATCTGCACATGTATGGTATATGTATGTTGACATGATTGGCTCACATAAAGTGGTTGCATAACAGGTTTTATAGTACCACTAGTAATTGTGTATATATCTGTTAGACATATTATTGGAGATTGCAAGATTGTTGTGAGAGTGCAAAAGTTATTTTATTTGGCTATATAATACCATATTTGGTGTAGGAGAAAGTTACTATAGGTAACAATGTCTGAAAACCTATCCCAAATTGTGAGAGAGAAGTTGGACAAGAATAACTTCCAAGCATGGAAGTTCAGGATGACAACATTCCTATGGGAAAATGATATTGAGAGTTTAACATAGGTGATAAGAAGGAGCCTGAGATTTTGGAAGAAAATCCCACTCCACAATAGTTATATGCCTTTTAAGGCATAGCATGAAAAGGCCAACAAGGATATGTATTGGCTCTCTATTAATGTATTAATAGAGAGCCAACAAGTAGCAAGGATAAGAAGATGAAGTTAAAGTAAGAGCTGCATATGTGCAAAGAAATAAGCTATGTTACTCTCATTGAAGATTAAAGGGCTTGCATATGCCCACCTCTATTAAATAAATAGTTGTTAATGATGATGACTTGATGTCGTAACTTTAAATGGGCTTGAAAATAATCAGTTTTAGACATGTATCCAAATTCAATAAAATTTCCCTAACTTTCAGGACCTTAGATCCCTTGTAATAATCAATGAGGAGATGAATGTTGGGAATAAATCATCCTCCATTAATATCCAAGGAGGAGGAGGTCTGCTACTACTCAAGCATAAGTAGAGGTAGAGGTTACAGGCCAAGGTGGTGCAGGCTACATGGAAACATAAATCATGGACAACAACAATAAGTAGAGGTAGATCTTCATCTACAGGCCAAGGTGGTGCAGGCTACATGGAAACATAAATCATGGACAACAACAATAAGACTCCACTTCACAAACAGGTGGAAGGCTTTTCTCTGCAAATGGGAGGTTGTATTATTTGATGATATCTTGATATATAGCAAAGGAGAGAAGGAGCACTCAATGCATGTAAGTGTTGTTTTGGGGGCCTTAAGAGCCAACAACTTGTATGCAAAGGAGAGCATGTGTACATTTATGGCACAAAAGGTTGAGTATCTTGGACACATAGTGAGCAAAGAAGGCATTATAGTGGATCCTAAGAAGTTTGAGTGTGTTAAGAAATTGGCCCATGCCTACAAATACCACTCAATTGAGGGGATTTTTAAGCTTGTCATCATTTTTATAGGAGGTTAATTAAGAGATATGATCATATTACTACTCCTCTTACTGACAAGCTTAAGAAACAAGTTAGCACACCCACATAGGGAAGTTAAAGTATTGTGGCTCTAAGGAAAGGCTTAATGATACATGCTTCGGCAAGGCTAAGGTAAGCTCTTGACTTGAATATATTTGGTGCTATTGTCGAGGAGTAGCCTAAGGCTTAGCTGTATGTATCCCCATCCATTCCAAGCAATTACCTGATTACCTAATATCACCCAACGTTGATTAGGAGGTCACACTCCAAAAACACTACGGTTTTAGATCCATTCGATGTATTTGTTTGTTAGGTTTGATTTGGATTTGACGTTTATTTGCATTAGGGCCTTCTCGTTTCATCCATTAGAAGGGCAAAATCCTTCTTTGTTAGTGATTTACATGAAATTGGAGACTAAGAGGCATACATTTCATTCCTTTGAGCCAAGGAATATCTTAGCAATTAAGTCTAACAAATCATAAAACCACCAAAAACCATGCCAAATAAGCTCTTGGGTAGGGAACATGAGCCCATATCCCCGTAAAAATTCACAAAGCCACCAAAAACCAAGCCAAACCAGATCTGAGGTAGGGAACGTGATCCCATAGTCCCACAAAAAAAGACATAGACACGTGCGCTATGAGCCTAGACATGATATGAGACTTGCTTAGAGATGGAAACCATGAGCCTAGACAGGTGAGCCTACTACAGACGCGTGCCTGGAGACGTGAGTCTAGAGGTAGGTATACCTAATATTGTACGAACTAATTTTTACTATCATAAACTCATACACGGATATACCTACTCATGTCCTTGGAAGGTTTTCTTATTATGAATTCTAAGTGAAATCCTTGTTCTTCACACAATTACTGGGCAGTTAAAGTACATTTATTACCAAATAAGTGCACACCATCCTTCTCCTATGCCCAATACTTAGATTTTCATGCCCCAAGTAGGCTTATTTTATACAAGGAAATTACATGAACCGTGTTCATATAAAAATGATGTGAGATTATAGAGGTGATCCTAGAGACATGAGTCTAAAAGTGTGACCTTGCATATGTAAACCTAGAGGCATGAACCAGACACATAAGCCATGTTCATACAAAATTGATGTGAGTTTGCAAAGGTGATCCTAGAGACATGATTCTAGAGGCATGAACTTGTATATGTGAACCTAGAGATGTGAACATAGAGGTGTGACCTTGCATACATGAACCTAGAGGCTTGAACCTGGCCATACAAGACTAGAGGCATGAGCCTAGACACATGAGCTTGTATATGTAAGCCTACATACGAGAGCCTATGGAAGTGAGTCTAGAGAGGCTGAACTTGGATATGGGAGCCCGTAGAGATGTGAGCTTAGCAACAACAAAAAAAACGTGGCTAAAAACATTTTTAGACACATTTTTAGACCTCTACTAGAAGCACCTTTGATGTGAACTCGATTGTTGGGAATGATAATACAGTGTGGAAGAGCCTCGAGAGAGTAAGAGGAAACATAGAAAGAGAATGAGAGATTGAGATTTTAAAAAACTACTGGCCGCTTTTAGATACTACCCACCAAAAAATTACCTCACTTTGCTTTGTGATTAGAATTTTTTTCTAGGTTTTTAAGATTGTTGCTTTTGACATGTCTTGTTTTTTCTTGCATACTTTAGCTATATATGCTTTCTTATTAGAGTGAAAACATTTTAACCTTTTAATTCTCAACTTAGTGTTAGAAACCTTGCCTTTTATTCTCATTAATTTTAGAAAAGATTTTGTGGTCACTATTGTTGCAACTCTGCATCTACATTTTATCATCTCAAAGTATAGAGTTTAACCCCTCATGGGACCATTATAAGATAACAGTCCACTCTAGTATGTAGCCTATTTAGTAACGTGCCAAATCTTATCTGAGCTATCTCTATACCATTTGCCCTCCTAGGCCACCATATCTCTTATGCACACAAGGATGTTAGGCACTTTGGCTCTACTCAACCATGGCTACTCCTTGTAGTGTATGACAAACTTTGTTTTGGAAGGATGAAACCCGCTAAGGCTACAAGAACCTTCAAATTCTAGGCCTACAACAAGCACAAGCTAAGGGGTGTGGACTAACGAGTTCTATAGAAAAGAAAAGGAAGTTCAGTGCTCATATAACCCAGTTTGTAATGTAACATTCCTGGCTAAAATTTAGAAATCCCAGTTGGAGTTTGACGTTGCCTTTAATTTTAAGGGTTTAAATTTGTACATTTTTGCTATAAATCTCTGCACATGTAAATTTCTAGTGATTTTCAAGTATAAATCCTGGTTAAGCCTAAGCATATGCCTCCTAGTGTGGACGAAACCATAGTAGCTACACTCGAGTATCTCCCACTTCTAAAGTGGGTCACATACTAGATCCACTCAAAATATAACTAATAAGTATAGTGTGATTAAGTGGAAGTTGATGTGATGATGGGATCCCCCTTCCCCCCCTCTATCTAGTACGGGCACACACACATGACACATGACCACATTCACACACATTCTTACATTCTTGCTTGTTAATGATACGTTAATAAAAAATATCACCCTATCTCACATTCTTGCTAGTTAGTGATTTGTTACTCTCTCTCTCTCTCTCTCTCTCTCTCTCTCTCTCTCTCTCTCTCAAAATGTAGCTCTTCAGCAACATGTTGCCTCTTACATAATTAAGAATTCTTTGTTGATTCTCTTTTAGATGTTAAAGTACTTGTTACATTGGCAAGCACATTGCCTGGAGCTTAGATGCTAGCCCATCTCTCTTGATGTCCCTCAAGAGATCTGGCACTACATTCTTGAATCAAAGTATATTTTTGGCCATATCTTGAGCATATTAACTCTAAATTTGTCAAAGATTATAGATTTAGATTCTGCTCGTAAATATCTTTCCAACGATATGTCACGTGAGGGGGTTTTGATGAAATCTTCGATAGGTTCACCCTAATCCCATTTTTCAAATAGGAATGGGATTTTTCCCAAATTATTAGTCATGGTGAACATAGGATCTACCTCTACATGGTAGGGGAAAGACAAAAATCCTCTCTCTCTCTCTCTCTCTCTCTCTCTCTCTCTCTCTCTCTCTCTCTCTCTCTCTCTCTCTCTCTCCATAAATACAAACATCATACATTGTGTACCCCCCCAAACCCAACTCTTCCTTTGTTAGCATAGATTGAACTTAGGATGGACATTTTGTGTTTATATGGGTTTAGTAATTGAATTATGGAGAGCTAGTGAAACATCCCACTTATAACGCTAGAAGGGCTTAATAAGTCCTAAGGGTGGTCCTAAGGGTGGTCCTAAGGGTGCACATAACTAGGTGATGATTTTTTATTGTATGGTTTAGATCTCATCTAGTAGATGAAGTGGTGATTTGTGAACATGTTAGGAAAAACATCAAGTGTTCATTTGTGGACAAGGTGGCTGATGGTCTCAAGGCCTCCTACTTACTTGATTTGTATATACCCCAAATTTTTCTATGATGAGCTCTCATTTTTAAGTTTCTTGTGTTTATTATTTGTGCAAATTTCTTATTGCTTGATGTATGAGGATTGTTACTATTTTTAGCTTTATGGTTGAAGTGCATAGAACTTTGTTAACATGAACCTTCTCATGTTTAAGGTTTTCCTATATGCTTATGTGTGTGCTAGTTTGGTGCTCGAAGGATGAAGGTTGAATTTATCGAGTCTCCAAAGTGTAAATCGGAGAACACTTTGCCTTATAAACACAAACAAGAGATGCCACAACTTGTTCTAGAAATGACCATGCAAATTCAATCCCTCCATTGATTTGCCAAGTATTCACATGGATAGGCTCAATTGTTGAATTTGTGTGTTGATTTGATGTAAGGAGAAAATCCCTTCATTTGTTGAGAAGAGAGGCCTAGGCATTCAGTTGGGAGATAAGGAAGAGAAACAAGATGTAATTAAAGGGATTTCTTACTTTACATGTAGGGAGAGAACTCATCTGATAGTTAAAAGATAAAAATTTCACAATGTCTGAGTTAAACTTCATGCAAATTATGGGAGTAGATGC
Source organism: Cibotium barometz (assembly GCF_041138505.1). Lineage (NCBI taxonomy): Eukaryota > Viridiplantae > Streptophyta > Polypodiopsida > Cyatheales > Cibotiaceae > Cibotium > Cibotium barometz. The sequence goes on from NC_141047.1 coordinate 33,397,202, forward strand.
ATCTAGGCACCCTAATAGTGCTTTGCTTAATATTGTGTTTTGGAATTGTTAGCACATGAAATTCTTTTGAGCATATTTACTTAAACAATACATCATACCATGGAATCCATGGTGAATATGAGAATCTTGACATGAGAAATCTTATTAGGTTATGTTCCTAAATTATTAAGGCATCATAATCTTACATGCACACCATTTAGAGAAATATGCACACACATCTAGAAACATGCATACCCTCTAGAGAAGTATGTAAACATAATTTAAAATTCAAATGATATTAAAAAAAACAAAAGATTATATAAGTAAGATTAATCTTCAATTCAATGAAACCCCTTCATTAATGATAACCTTTTGGTTGCCTACCATATTTATGCAACACTAACATTATGAATAATGTTGTTCATAAGATTTTAAAAATTGAAAGTGAGATATCAAAGAGAATGCCATAAAGCATATGTTGAATTTTATGTTTATGGTAGATGCATGAGCGAGACCTATGCATTATATGGCTTCTCGTGAGAGCAATAGCCTTCAAAGTTTCCTATTACTCAATACCTTTTCTATGAAGAATAAATAGATAAACAAGTGAAAAGAGTCTCCTATACCTTGTCTATGAAGCATAAATAGATGAACAAGTGAAAAGAGTCTCCCATAAAAGTGTACATTACAAAAATGGTCCCCTTAAAAGCATCTCTCAAAGTATGATAAGAAATTTCCACATACAAACTAACTACCACTTTTAAAACATCTTACCAATCTCCACCCATATTGCTCATTATAAATCGGTCCATTTTGATGTCTATAACTTCCTACCCTTTTGATACAACAACGCAATGCTAATAAGGGTTTAATGATAATCACATTTTAAACCAATTTGCAATGTAGGAGGGATAAAGATCATACTCCAAAAAAGATAAAATTAAGATTTTTGGGTATTTAAATTCTTGAAACTATCTACTTTAACAACCTCAAGGTTAGACATAAACTACTTCTTAGGTGAGACGCTTTCAAACAAGAGTGATGAGGATGAAGGTATGGGTAGTGGATATCGTATAAATGTTTCTAGCTTATTACAATAATTTGATGACTAGTTAGATAAGTGATTGCTTGTAATCAGCATTCGAGAAACTTGTTTTTGGGAAACATTCACATTTCTTCTTCATTTTTGTGAAACTAGAAAATTGATGAAAACAACAAACGTTTTTGAATATTTTACACTATCATTGCATTTTTGTCAACTGGCTCAATTCTTTTTAATGATGCTCTGAATCGGCCAATTGTTATTTTCCACTAGCTAAAGGATAAGCTAAGGAGCCCACCCTACCCTTTCCTAAACACTACTCATGATAACAATAGGTTTACCACTACTTTATAAAGTTTACGTATGTTTACAAGGTAAAGTAATATTGGAATATCAATCTTGCTAGAATTCATGAGCAACTTTTGAATTCGTTTTGTAATAAACAATATTGTAATATTTTTATGCTTTTTTTCCATTACCAAGTTTGTCTTGATGTGGGGAGTGTCTTCCATCCTCTCACTTGAGTAGCAAGCCCAAAGGAAGGATGCAGAAAAATCCCATGCCAAAAGAGTTACATAAGATGGATATAAAAAAACACTTCAATTTCATATTTAAGGTAGAAACGTAGCTACTCTTGTTTTCGAGAGTTATGTATTTTTCATGTAATGGGAGGTTTCTATTTATTTCCCGTATTCTAAAATGAACCAAAGAAAACATCTAGCAACAATCTCTCTCTTTGTGTGTGTGTGTGTGTGTGGGAGAGAGAGAGAGAGAGAGAGAGAGAGAGAGAGAGAGAGAGAGATAAGTGTAGAACTATATATCGACAATATTCAAATACTCTGAGAAAAAATATCCCAATGCCCTAACTTTATTTTCTTGAAAGTTTATTTAAGCATCTTTACATGTATCATTAAATTACCTATGCGTCCTTACATGTAAGATTTTTTGAGGCGTATATGATGGATTAAGTGAGTTTTTTTTTGTGAGGTGTATATTTCATAGGTGTTAGGGTTTGAAATCCTCACCTTTCCACTCACGTAAGGGACCACTAATATAAGGTGAAAGTTTTCATGCTTAACATTCATCAAGCATGAAAACTATATATAACTACACAATTATCAATCTAACAACTTGGAGTAAATCTTTAAACAAGAAGAATGAAGATGATGGATTAAGTGATAGTTTTTTTTTTTTGTGGTGTATATGTCATATAGGTGTTAGGGTTTGAAATCCTGGCCTTCCAGTCACATAAGAGACCACTATTATAAAGTGATAGCTTAACCATATAGCTTTGAAAATTTGAAAATAATGGTATCATCTTCCTCGTGTTGGCACAATTAGCTGAGTAATTTTTAAGCAAGTACCACTACCCTCATAGAGGCGTGTTTTGGGCATGAAAGTTCTTACTTGTTCAACCCTCACTTCTAAAGATGGAATGATATGATGTAATGCAAAAGCAACATGGAGCTCAAACTAATCAACAGAACATGATGCATGTGATTAGGTGGATAGTTTTTGAGCAAGCATCACTAGTTTCATATAAGCATTATTTTGGACACAAGCACATTGTGATAGGCTTTTTGTGCCCTATGCAGTTAAGACATGGATGGGAGGTTTCTAGTCTAAGATGTAGTGTTTACAGCATGTGTTGACCAAAGTAGATGAGGTGCTATGAAATCCACACATGCAATCAACTGTGATAAATGGATAAATCAAATGTAATGGCCGTCAGCAAACGACAAGAGAGGATAGGATGCTCCTGAGCCATAAAGTGATTAGGGTTAGGGATTTTATAGGCTAAGCGAGCTTAGGGCATATTCACAATCAAGCTGAGGTAATTCAGGACATCAAGAAGGCAAGACAAAGTCTGGAATGGAGACTACAAAGGTTACTCTCAAAAGGGGGACTCTCCTCAGACGTTTTGCAACCACATGGAGTAGACCATACAAGTAATCATCTTTCTGTAGTCCTCCCCAAAGATAGGGGCATAGAGGTGTGCACTACACAGTTTTTGCCAAACAAGTCCTTCATTTTTTAAAGAAGCTGCCATGACATTAAATGCACTGCAGGCTGGTCAATGGTTGATTAGAAACATTCCCTTATGTCTGTTCAAATGGTATCCAGGGTTTTCTCCTTTGAAAGACAAGCCTAACCTGTACCCTGTTTGGGTAGAGCTACCTCACCTCCCCTTTTCCTTGTACCCTCTTGTGGAGAGGATAGTTGCCCCTTTAGGTAGAGTTCTAGGAAAAATACCCATGGGAGAGTTCTAGGAAAAATACCCATGGGAGAGGTCAACCCTCGATGGCATCCTTAATTTCTAGTGGAAAAGAACATAATTAAACATATTCATGATGTCATAAATATTACTATTGATTCTGAAAATGTCCTAAGGCAAGATTTGGTCTATAAAATCTTGCCTTAGATGCCTGCTTTCACTGTGTGGTAGGCAAGGCCATTTTATCAGGGAGTGTCTTATAAAATACCCTCAAAGCCCCCTATGCCTCCTCCCTCTACCCAACAAGTTTCTGGTCAAGATGAAGGGTTTAAACTGGTAACAAAGAAAGGGAAATCTATCCGTAAATCTCCCTTAAAAAATGTTAGAAACCTAAACATGTTTGTAGCACTTCTATAGGTTCCCCCTAACTAAGGATGGAAAGTTGTTTCTTGAGACTTGGAATCTGACTCAGATTCCTTAGCTGAAGATGAAACAATTCTTAGCACTCACAATATCCTTGCTCAAGAGGTGAACAACGTGGATATGTAGCTGGAAGGTGTTAAGGAGAATGCCCCTCTTGCAATCAACTTAAACAACTCTCCAATCTCTCTTCAAAGAAAGAGCACTCATGCAAGTGAGGAGAGCCTCCCCAAGAACTCCCCTCACCCAGATCAAATAAAAAAATAGAAAACACAAGGTACTCTAGGGTCACACTCCTCTCAAGCAAATCAAAAAAATAAATGATTATAGTCAGCTATAATGTAAAAGGTCTCTCAGAACCTAAAAGGGCAAAGACCATACATAGCTCGTTCAGAGATTCTAACATGCTCCCTGACTTCATATACCTACAAGGAGGTGAAAACTGTAGGTCACAAACTACATTCAAGATTGGCAAAAATCTCTAAACAGAACTCCTGTTATTTTTCAGCCCACCAACAGGGTAGTGCAGGCTGCACTCTAGGCATTTGAGAAAATGGATGCCTCTTGTGTCCTCTATAGTTATCATCCCATGTAACAGGTAGATTGTTACTATCATAGGAGGCGCCAATGCTTTTACATTGGTCTATTTGTATATGAAGCTAGACCTTCTGCTACTAGACCCGGACTGTGGGAATCTCTCAGAGTGTTGAATGGGCCCCTTATGATTACTAGAGATTTTAAGATGGTAGAAAGGATTTCAGATAGATGGAAAGGTATGGGTTTGTGTCTCCAAGGTAGGGAGAGATCCACTAGGAAACAATGCAAAGTCAACATGACCTCTTTGATATAGACATTGGTCAAGAATTCACATGGAGTAACAATAGAGGGGGCTAGGAGAGAGCTGAGAAGAGCAAGGTTGGACAGACGTTATATGGCAACAAGCCTTTGTACAGATTTGATATAGACATTGGTCAAGAATTCACATGGAGTAACAACAGAGGGGGCTAGGAGCTGAGAAGAGCAAGGTTGGACAGACGTTATATGGCAACAAGCTTTTGTACAGATTTGATAAGGTGAAAGTGCAAGTGTCCAAAATAATTGGGCTTTCTGACCACTATCCTCTAGATATTAGCCTCTAACAAAACAACCAAAGAGTCAGATCTGCTTGGTTTCATACTGATCCTATGCTCTTTGAGCTTCCCTCACTGAAGTTGGAAATACAAAGGATTTGGGAGTCAACCTTCTTTGGTAGAGGAACTCCTCCTAAGAAATGGTCATGGCCATCAAAGAAACACATCATTTTCTCATCCAAACAAAGAGGAGGGTCACTGCTACTATCAGACAAAAAGAAGGACTAAGAAGTGGAGGAAGAAATAAACAAGGGTAATGTTGGCCTTCAAAACGAAGTGTTAATGCTCAATAATAGTCTTAGACAGAAGGAAGAAATCAGTTTGCAGCCACCTTAAACTCTTTTTGAGAGAATGGTGGGCTGGCAAGGTGGACAGACCCACTAAGGAAATGTGCCAAACCTTGAAATAGGTGAAAGATTCCCTCCCTCTACCGTTTAAAGAGGATGGTTCCCAATGCACAACTTAGGAGGAGAATATGGAGGTGGTCTTAAACCATTTTATAGGCATCTTCAGCTCTCCACATCCCATCTCCTTAGAAAGAAGAGCCAGCATGCAGCTAATAGCAAAGGTGAGAATAAAAATGGTTCCCCCCTCCCTGGTAGCCCAACGAGAGCCCAACTAGATAATGCTCTTATGCCCTTTAAAATATTAAAGGCCATTGATAGTCTCAAGGTCATGAAAAGCCCTAGCTTGGATGGGCATCCTTCTGAATTCTATCAATGGCCTTTAAAATATTAAAGGCCATTGATAGTCTCAAGGTCATGAAAAGCCCTAGTTTGGATGGGCATCCTTCTGAATTCTATCAAAAATTCAAGTACCTATTAATCTCCCGTTTACTACAGGTATGGGAAGAATCTATCTTCTTTCAAGCCCTTACCAGGAGAATAAATGAAGGGGTGATTAAGCTGATTCACAAAAAAGATGACAAGGAGTAGCTAGGAAACTGGAGATCCATTATTATGCTTACAATAGCATACAAAATCTTTGTTAAAGTATTAGCTACTAGGATTTCACATCACTTGCAAGCTTGGATAAGAAAGGAGCAAAAGGGTTTTATTAAAGGTAGATTTATTCTAGATGCAATCATTGCTCTTTGGGAGGGAGTGGAATATGCAGAAAGATTCCATCAAAAAGGTTCACGTTTTACCTCTTTTTGAAAAGTGGTCTACACATACGTACAACACTACCAAAAAATGATAATATTTTAGGCACTTTACACATTTCTTACAAAAATTGACATGAAAAAAAGACTTGGTTTTTCTTACTTTTTGAGATTATAATTGAAAATCTAACAACATGTTTTCGAAAAACATTGTTTATCATTGCCATCTTCAATCATAAAATAATTGATACAACTATAAAAAGAAGCTATTTTCTAGACACATAGCTCATGGCATAGTTATGGCTCCTCATGATCATTGTTATGGCTCCTCATGATCATTGCTATCTATACCATCACCATCACTAGTTGTTGATGTGCCTTTCCCTAAGAAGGTAGATGAGGCATCCTCTTCTTTACTGTAAGATTCCTCCCCAGCCTCTCAAGATGTCCAACATCTTCCCCCTGTAATCAGTTCCCTCTTCAGAAATATAAAAGATCTTGTCTCTGCCTGTTTTGACATAGAGAGAGAAAATATTCTAGAGAGAGAGAATATTTAGATTTTGAATATTTTTAGATAGAAAAATTTCTCATAATATTAAAATGAATTCTTCTGAAACAGAAATTCAAAAAGAACTTTCCAATGTGCAATTGGAATTAATTGGAGAAATGGGTATAAAGGACCTTAGCGTAAGGGTCTAGATTTTCAGAAATTTTGGGATTATGGTCCAATTAAGGTTCCTGTGGGCCAATAGGATCAATCCATGTGTGGGGAGGAGATAAATCCAATTTGTAAAAGAAGATACCCAAAAATGAGTAAATGCTCACATAAGATGAAGAGTTGACTATGTACAAGGTTTATTAGTAAGAAACTATGAGTAATATCAAAAATATGAGATATTTTGGGTATCCAAAAATGAGTAAATGCTCACATAAGATGAAGAGTTGAATAAGGACAAGGCTAATAGTTAAAAAGGGGAGATATTTAGAAGTAATGATGCATTTTTGACACCTCTGCATGGGGATTTCCCCCTCATGAATGAGGCGCCTACTTCACATGTGCAATTGAGTTTTAAATCTTCAAAAATTGAGATATTTCATCTCTCCTCTCTTCTACTTCAAGTCTAGTTGCAAAAAGTTAGCTCAACTAACCTAAAAATGGTCAAAAATTGACCAAACTGAATTGGAAAATTCTAGAATCAGTTTGTTTGGTTAGGAGCTCAATTTTTCCTATAAATAGAGGCCTTCCCCTTTGTTGAAACTCAATAGTGTTTTATGCATTGTTACTCTACTCCTCCTCCCAAGCCAAGAACTGTGAATTTATTAATAATTCTCTAGTTTTTGACATTTCCCTCTTCCAAAGATTAGTGGCCACTCTTGTCCAAACAAGAGTTGAACCCTCAAACCATCAAGCCAAAGGAAAGCTATCAAAGTCATTAGTAAGTTAGTGATTCTTCTATTTTTTTAAACTTATTTTTATGGTTTTAAATAGTTTTTATGCTTTATGTCTTCTCTAAAAATGTTATGCCTCATTACAAAAAGGCATTCCCCTCTCTTCTCTAGCAAAACCAACCATTCTCTATCCTAGGTGAATGGTTAATGATTAAAGTCAAGTTTTTATAATGTTTATCTTAATTAAATGAAAAAATGTTTACTTTAGGATAATTTCAATACTCTTGGTGCACTTTTAATTAGTCTTAAAGACTTAAAAATTTTAAAAATGGTCAGCCATACAAAGGAGGTTATGGTGAAATTTTTAGAAATTAGTGAGATAAAATTCATCTTTTATTATCCAAAAAGAGTAATCTTTACGGTTTCTATATTCTAAAGTATCATTTTCATGCATAAAAGATGCATTTTGATTATATGCATAAAAGATAAATTATTATTTTAATATAAAAGTGTTACTTTTATCATATTTAATTTTCATGCATAAAGGTATGCATAAAAGATTATTATTTTAATATAAAAGTATTATTTTTATCATAATTAAATTTTATGCATAGAGGTATGCATAAAAGATTATTATTTTAATGTAAAAGTGTTATTTTTATCATAATTGAATTTCATGCATAGAGGTATGCATAAAAGATTATTATTTTAATATAAAAGTGTTACTTTTATCATATTTGGATTTCATGCATAGAGGTATGCATAAAAGATTATTATTTTAATGTAAAAGTGTTACTTTTATCATATTTGGATTTCATGCATAGAGGTATGCATAAAAGATTATTATTTTAATATAAAAGTGTTACTTTTATCATATTTGGATTTCATGCATGGAGGTATGCATAAAAGATTATTATTTTAATATAAAAGTGTTACTTTTATCATATTTGGATTTTTATGCATAAATGGGTGCATAAAAGATATTTTTTATACTAAAAGTGTGATTTTCATCATAATTGGATTTTATGCATAAATTAGATGCATAAGAGAAATTCTTTTATTCTAAAAGTGTAATTCCTACTAAATTGGATTTATGCATAGAAAGATGCATAAAGAAATCTATTTTTAGTTCAAAAGAGTTATTTTCATCTATTTTGATTTTATGCATAGGAAGTTGCATTAAAGAATTGGTTTTTAATTCAAAAGTGTCATTCTCATTTAAATTGAATTGATGCATAGGAAGATGCATAAAAGATTGATTTTTATTTCGAAAGTGTTATTCTCCTTAAAATGGAATTTATGCATAAATAGATGCGTAAAGAAATCTTATATCAAATATAAGAATTCTCTTGTATCCTATAAATAGATATTAGGATGTGATAAGATGCGTAGTATGAGAAGTGATAGGATGTGATAAGATGCGTATGGAAAGTGATAGGATGTGATAAGATGTGTATGAGATGTGATAGGATGTGCTAAGATGAGTTAGGATGTGATAAGATGTGTATGGGATGAGGTAAGAAGTGTATCTGATGGGATAAGATGAATATGGGTTGTGATAGGGCAAGAATGGATGTGAATGTGGATGTGGATGTATGCATGTAGATGTGGATGTATGGATGTGAATGTGGATGTGGATGTATGCATGTAGATGTAGATGTATGGATGTGAATGAGAATGTGGATGTGTATGTAGATGTAGATGTATGGATGTGAATGAGAATGTGGATGTGGATGTGGATGTATGCATGGAGATGTGGATGTATGCATGTAGATGTAGATGTAGATGTATGGATGTGAATGTGAATGTGGATGTGGATGTATGCATGTAGATGTAGATGTATGGATGTGAATGAGAATGTGGATGTGGATGTATGCATGGAGATGTAGATGTATGGATGTGAATGTGAATGTGGATGTGGATGTATGCATGGAGATGTGGATGTATGCATGTAAATGTAGATGTATGGATGTGAATGTGAATGTGGATGTGGATGTATGCATGGAGCTGTGGATGTATGGATGTGAATGTGGATGTGGATGTGGATGTATGGATGTGTATGTATGAATGCGGATATGGGATTGGATGTATGAATGCGGATATGGGATTGGATGTATGATGTGGATGTACGAACATGGATGTGTATGAAGAATAATGAATGTGAATGTGTATATGTGAATGTGTCGTCGATATGAGTGAATGGATGAGAATGAGTACACATATGAATGGAATGTGGAATAAATAATGTGGACTGAGGAGGGATAATGTGGAAAGACGAGAGTTCGATATAGAAACTGTATTTTGTGACCTGTTTGTAAATGACTGTTTTATGTTAAGAATGCAGGGGAAGCATTTCGACCGTCTTGTGGATTAAAGTCATGGAGACCTAACTGATAAAGTTGCAACTGCTGATGGAGAGTCAATGGAGGACCTCTCGCGTAGCAAGGTCGACCGAGGTCTTGACCAGCCTCGGTTCGATTTAAATGGTGAGCTTCCGGTACGGTGGATGAGGGACCAAGGAAGCGGCATATGAGTGAAGCGCTAGGTCACCTGCGAAGGATCCTAGAGGGTGCTGACCATACGGTGCTCGGGCTCTGGGTCGTCGAAGATACCCACACGTGTGTCGTGGAAGATATTCATTAGGGAAAAAAGGAGCTCATTTTGGGGCCCTGTAAGAAATTCACTATTTTTTGATTTATTTCTCTCCTAAAAGACCTCAAAAATAGTAAAATACGAAAACGTGGCTCAGAACTGTTAGTAAGGACTACCGAACTGTCAGTTCAGAAAGGAATAAGATAATCTTTTGTCTAACTAACACGATTTTGCATTAAATATCTCCTTAGTTTTTTTTGTTTCCCGAAGATTCCGCATCTCTTTTGATGACGTGTGCAGGCCTCTCATAAAGAATCCATCACTAAACTTGATGATTGCATGGATACCGCCACACTTCCACGATTCATGTTAGAAAAAGACTATGAGATCGACAAGCAAACTTTGCAACCTCAGAAGCACAAAAAATGGCCGATACTAGTGGGTCACAATCTCAGAAGAAGCGATTACACCATCTTCACATCGACTTAGAAGAACAATATGCTCCAGCACAAAAAAGACGAAAGGATACGGTGCTGAGTACTCAACAACGGGAAAATATGAGAAGAGAAGGGCTTCAACATATTGACTTATGGTGCGATGGAAGCATATATCCAAAATGTCTAGTAAAAAACTCTACACCTCCATTTGTCAATCCAACCACACTACTGAGGTTTGCGGGCGATGGACAAAATGGACTTCTTGGTTATATTTCAGCGCAGTTTGCATTTGCAGAAACATATAAAACGATGTACCTACAAGAAAAGGGGGCCAGGATGCAAGAGATAGCCATTCGTGCAAAATTGGAGCAGCAGTTGCAGAATGAAATTGAGGAGCATTCAAAGAGTAAAAAAGAGTTGACAAGAGCAAGAAGGAAGAGAACCGTGCTTGGAGACAGACTACAAAGCATGAAGATTAAAAACATTGCAAATTTGAAGGCTGGGACTGGTGGATGCAAGCGAAGAATTTAGGAAGCAAGGCTAGTTTGAAATTTTTTATTTTTTATACTCAAAAAGGTTCTCAATGACTATATCTATTTTGTCCATTAACGCAAAACAAGAATGGAGGTGTTGAATAATATAGGCATATTGTGTTGTTACTATAGGAAACTATTGGAGCCTGCAAAAGAAAATATGGATCCCAACCTTCTTCCTGTTGAACAAATGAAAGAATTGCTTTCTTGTGGTGTAGCAAAAGGTTTGATTGAAGAAAAAAAATACAAAACAAATGCAATGTTGTAGAGGACTTTATATCTAATAATCAAGTTGATGGCACTACAATCCAAGAGGCTCTTGATGTTAGTGGAGTTAGTATAGGAAGGGATATAGTTCGATTTTCCATGCGATATCCTCAACTTTGAGAGATCAAAGGATTAAACGAGTTTTACTGCCAAATCCAGCAACCGTGTGGAGGATAAGAGATCATTTGAATGAAAGTATAGATGAGTTTATTGGGCAATATATCCATATTGAAGAAATATTTCATGGTGGTAAAGGAACCACTGTGTATGACCCTTGGAACAATATATTTGTAGATCTACAACAACTTCAAAGAAGAATGGTCGAGTTTTATGGAATAACATTTGAGGAGTGCAAAGGCATTTTGAAATTTGTTATCAAACTGGATGAGTGTAAGGTTGTAAAGGAAAAGAAAATGGAAAGGATTACTATTACATTGATGAATGGAGCACTTGATACATCATTGATTACTGAAGCGAGTTCGAAGTATTTTAGTATGCAGTCGGAGAAACACATATGGTGGTTAGGCTCGTTCCAAGTATGATCATTTTTTGTTTCGTACTTGATTTTAGTCATTGTTTTCAAATCTTTTATAGTAAGACTTTTGTTTTCTATAATCACAGGTGAAGACAGAAGACCATGAAACACTAGATTGGGTGTTTCACCACACGGAAATACCAAGAATAATTAAAAGACAAGTGCAAGGAGAGAATCTCCATGTTGCAGGAAAAGGTGATTTTCAAGTAGAGTGGCACATGGCGGGGGATCTTAAAACACTTAAGTGCATGTATAACGTTAGTAAAGGAGGCAACTCAAAGTCTCCTTGTCTTTACTGCAAAGAATCAGCTCAAGTAATGGATTCCAAATGGTGGAAGAGAGCACCTAATAGAGATAAAGTTGACCCTGACTTCAAGGCCATTCTTGACATTCCACTATGTAATGTTCACATATGCACATTGCATGCTCTATGTCAAATTATTGAGAAATTGGTATTTTTGTATATTGGATTTGCTTGGAAACTCCGTCCCGAAAAAATAGAAAGGATGCTCTTCAAGCATTGGAAAAAGTGTTATCCGATATAGGTCTGCATGGAGGTGATGTTCATATCACAAAGGATTTTAAAAAGTCTACCAAGGAGGTACCAATCAAGCCCTCTATTAGTGGTGTTAAGGCAAAAAGATTCTTGTCTCGACCCAAACATAGTAGTAAGCAAGGCAAGGTAGAACAATTTCAAGGATTAATTATGGATTGTGGAAGCAAGTCCATAATGCCGTGAAAGATCATGAGGCAGATGGGGAAGCACGAAATGTGAAGGCAGAGGTGTGGAGGTCTCTTTATCAACTCTTCATGTTCTGTGACAATGTAACATGGACAAAGAGTGATTACAAGAACTTTGAAGAGGCAATTAAACATTTTGGGAAGTCAATGAAAGATGCGTGAAGAGCCTGCAATATAACTCACTACATGGTAAAGTTTTGTCTTCTTCTTTTACTTAAGTGTGATCCTCTTTTTTTTTATAACTTACTATGCATTCTTATGTCTCTGTGAAAACAGCATATCATCTACAACCACCTTCCCTATTTTGTCAAAAAGTATGGATGCCCAACAATTTGGTCTACCCAAGGCATGGAGAAGTCTCACTACATGGCACGTAATGCATTTTTCAGACACACACAACACTACGGAGGGAACCAAAAGGCAAATAGTCTGAAGGAAGTCTTCCAATGGTTTTACCGAGGCGTTCTATAGAGGTTGCATGCTAAAAGAAAAGTTGCTAGTTCCAAAGTCAAGCTTGCTTTTATTCTAGCCCAAAAGCAAAGACGAAGACAAACTTTGGACAATTCAATGGCAGCAGAGAGACATAGACAATGGAGGGATTCGAAGATATTTAAAAACCATAAATGGACAAGTAAACATGAATAGCAGTTTGTAACTTATTGGTGTTATGTCCACATGTTTTCAAACTCAATCAATAGATTTTTATTTTGTGGAACAAGTGACTCTTGGTGTTATGCCTATATGTTTTGAGACTCCATCAAAAGTATTTCTTTTGTGAAACATGTGATCTATATTAACAAGCATCAATACATCCATGAGCTACACACAAAAAATTCAATCAATACTACTTAATTATGCTAGACACACTATTGATCCTTACCAATAAGGTACTGAGTGTCAAACGCTTTTAGAAGCTACTGAGTGTGGGAAGAGTACTGAAGTGTCGTACGGTGATGGGACAAATGCAAAAGGGTACTGATTGTCCGTACGGTGATGGGACAAATGCAAAAGGGTACTAATCGTCCGTACGGACAAGGAACTGATGAGGATCAAAGACTTTGTACAAATCAGTTCAACTTCAATATAATGTTTGTGCTATATTTGATGACTAAATCCTAGTACTCCTAGGGCCTGCCAATCAGAACTCTCTTGATTGGACTCTTTTTCTTCCTTGTTGGCTTGATGTTGACTGTCTGTTTATCAATGCTTGCCTCTATTGCTTGTCTAGGAGGGGTACCCTTGTCTTCAGCTATCTCCACGTGTTCTTCTTCTTGGATTGTCGCCTGATGCAATCATGGGTGGCTCTCAAAACCTTATGAGCTTGTGTTTTCCATAGCCCTCCAGACATTTGGGCTCCTTAACACCACATGCTAATGCATAAGAAGTGTAAGACAAAAAGTAAGAGGCCCTAGAGGCCTGCTTATTCACATAATCCCCAAATATATCTATGGCAGACAATCTCTCTATTAAAATGATCTTTTCCTTTTGCCATGAAAGATCATGTCCACCTAAAACCCTAGACAAACATTTAAAGAAGTAAACAATGGCTTCTCCATTGTTGCTCAATTGCCTATGGTAAATCAAGATCTTAGCACTGCCTAGATCATGAATATAATGAGCTAGGCTTGACATTTTGCCAAACCCAGCCGGCCTGCTTCCACTTGTTCTCTGGAGGAATGTGTCATCCTCAATTTGTAGCTGCCACATATCAAAAGATTGGAGTGAGACAATACACAACTACAAAACATTTAAACACAAGATAAAGTATTTGATTTGAAGTAACAAGATCATACCTTCTCATTTTCATCAGCAACAAGAAGTTCATCTTTCCAAAGATTTATTCCTCTCCCCTCCAGTCCAACCTCTTCTTTAAGCTTTCCCTTGTATAGTGCTGAGAGATTCATAGCTTCCTGTGTGAGCTGTGGAAGGCAGCTTCATCTGGATCTTGGAACTTTTCAGCCTCTTTGAAACAAATAGTAAGGGCCTCTGCAGGATCAAAAGTTGTTTCCAAACCCAGTAGTGAATGGTCATCCTCTATGCCAACCTCCTTGTCAAGCCTTGAAGCCTGGGCAATAAGGGAAATGGCATAGTCCTCCCTCAAATTGAACACACACTCTATATCATGGAGGAAAACATAATCTTTACCACCAATCAAGACACCTAGAAGCATGGGCACTGCATAGTTGCTGCTCTGAACATCAAAATCTTCAACTGGCTGTGCTGCCCTAAGAGTTTCAGTCCTCAGTTGAACAAGGTCAAGAGCAGCCACTTGCAACCCCTCATCCTGGAGGTTGATATCTTCTTCCTACTCTGCCATTTCTGTTGCCACAGGAACATCCTCTTTTTCCTCTGCTTCAGATGTGTCTTCTTCTTCAGCCTCCCGCCCTTGCTCTTCTAGAGAGTGCTGATGGAAGACAATGTACATAAGGAATGTCAGGGTTTCCTCAAGCACTCTACACTTTCTGGTGTGCAAGTTATAGTTGAATTTATATTCCTCAGGCAAGCTGTCAAATCTTCTATTCACATGGTACCTCAGCCTGTCAATGGAGACAATATGATTTATATGCACAAAAACCTTTTCACCTTCCACATTCTTCCTACCTCTTTGAAGGTATCCCAATGGTCTGAAAGAAAATCTCTGTGATGCTCTAGTATAGAGCTCATAGTGAACTCCTTGTTGAAAATACTGTGGTATATGTGGAAGTTCCTATGAGCCTTGCACTTGTGAAGAAAGTCAAATAGGAGCAAATTTGGAGATTTATCCTCTTCTGGTTCCTTTTGTTTTGAAAGGGAAGACTCACCTTTCTGCTCCAGTCTCTTCCTTTTACCTGAACAAAAATTTATATATCATGAATTCTATATGCTGACATATGCAATCAGGGAATGTATGGGATATCACCAAACAACTCCCTTCATGAGCACACATGACTCACCTGGTGATTGCTGTGGTCTAAGTATAGCAGCAAAAAAGTCCAGCTTCCTCTTGAAAGGAGGGGCCTGAGAATCAACTGTTCCAAAGCAAAAAACTTTTCTCATCATCAAGGAAGAAATCCCCAAGGCCAAAGAAAGCAAAACGACGAGGAAGAAGTGAAAACCAAAAGGGACACAGGAATTTGCAAGAAAACGCGATGAAGGGCTATTTGGAAAATGTCAAGTACTCTCCTCGCATTTTGTTGCAAATTCTTCATTTCTATTGATATCCATCTCCAATCAAATGTTAGGATCATCTCACGGATTCCTGGACAGTAGATGATACTAGGAAGAATTCCCCAGGGCCAAAGAAAGCAAAACAATGAGGAAGAAATGAAAACCAAAAGGAATATAAGAATTTGTAAGAAAACGTGATAGAGGGCCATTTGGAAAATGTTAAGCACTCTCCTCGCATTTTGTTGAAAACTTCTAGGTTCTATTGATATCCATCTCCAATCAAATCCTAGGGTGATGTACCAGATTCATGGGCAGTAAGATTCAAGAATTCTATAGATGGAAGAAATATATATCAAAAAACATTGAAAAGAATATAGATCTCTGACCTTTCTTTTCCTTTTCCATGCTGTTGGAGTTGCACTGGTGAATCTTCTGCTCTCTTCCAAACTTGAGCTGCAGCCTAGGTAACCTGGATCAGTGGTAGTAGTCTTCAGGCAGGTTGCAGTCTGGATGGAGTGTGTTGGGTAGGAAGGGATCAGAGGAGAAAGGAAAAGGATGATGGGAGGGTGCTGGCAGGGATGAAAGACGGGGAGGTAAGAGTTGTTATGGATCTGATTATGAAATCATGATTGGCACAAGTTCCAAGGCAAAAAGTGCCATTCACACGTCCCAGGTTTCAAACTCCAAGAGATCTGGGTCCCATCCACACGTGTGAAAAAACCGACTCCATTCCACACGTGTGGTATTTATTAGCTGCTTTGTTTGTATTTTGCACTAATCTTTTTCCTCTTGTTTAATCTCTCCTATCTAGGCCCTCCCCTCTCAGCTCTCTTGCCTCTCTATCTCCCTACTTTGCACCATCAGCATCCTGACCAGCAGCACAGGTTCATCCCCAGCACAGGGTACTCATCACCAGCACAGCACACCTACAGATAGCTTTAAGGTCAGTAAGACTCTCTATATCCTTATCTTCTTGTTTAATAGTATATTAGGATAAGGTACTGAGTGATGTGATGTAGCTTAGATATTAGGATAAATATTATATGCATTCCTTAGCTTTTTCCACTGCAACCACAAGCAGGAAGACTTTTGAATTGGACTGGTTGAGATTGATCACTTCTTGCCTTCCATAGACTCAATCCATCCTGCACCAAGTTGCAAACACAGTGAAATGACTGAAGGCATGTTCTAGTATGCTGCCTCATGAATTTGCAAGAAAACGCGAGGAGAAGGCTTTAGGAATTTCAAACAACCCAAATCGCATTTTGTTGCAAATATAAAACTGTTGCTTCATCCACCCCTATCATTGTGATTTTGTGTCTTTCTAAGCTATCCATGGCTGTACACTCCTTGCAGCATAAACTCAATCCATATTGTTTTTAGTTGTAAAGACAGAGAAATCACTGTAGGAATGTAATAGCATGTTACTTCAGGTATCTGCAGGAAAACGCGAGAGTGAGCTGTTAGGAATTTTAAACTGTCGAAATCGCGTTTTGTTGCAAATTTGTAAATGTTGCTTCATCCACCCCTGTCATTGCCTTCTTGTATCATTCCATGTTCTCCATGGCTGTAATCTCTTTCCATTGCTTTGTATGCAGCTTTTCAGAGTGATGGCAAGAACCAAGTCAACTGCAAAAGGAGGGCTGGCAAGAGGCCAGGGCTTGTAGCAGCAGAAGCAGCTGGGGCAGGTATCAAGGAAGTTAGTGTGCCTCCAAAGGGAAGAGTTGCACATGGCAGGAACGGGAAGCCAATGAGCCTTCTCCAGCAAAAGGCCAAGAGATTGAAACATGGTGCAGGTGTGCTAAAGGAGATCAGGAAGCAACAGAAAGCTATAGGCTTTGCAATCCCTAAGGCACCTTTTCAGAGACTAGTGAGAGACATGTGATAGTTGGCACCTTGGTTTCAGGTGGAACAGGACTGCCATTCTTTCCTTACAGGAAATGGCAGAGGATTACTTGGAGAAATATTTTGAAGATGCAATGCTGGTAGCAGCCCATGCTCACAGGGTAACTCTGATGGCCAAAGACTTCAACACTTTGTCCAGAGTGAGATGGAGGTATGACAAGCTGGTCCATCCTGTGGAATGGCAGGACATCAAAATGAGAGACATATTATTAATTCCACCTACAAGAAAGTTGAAGGTAGATGAGGTTAAGGTTGTTGAAGTAACCCACTCAAAGAGGGAAAGCTGCTTATGAGGAGTCACTGAAGCAGTAAATAAAAGAATCCAAATCTGTTATAGATGTGGAGACTGTACAGATGGAGCTGCAGATACAGAGAAGGTTGCAAGAGCTGGGCCCTAACATAGTTGTCCATATTGAGGATGAAACTTCAGTGAATAATTTTGACTTGACAAAACCATGCTTGGCAGCATTGGCTCATAAGAATGAGTATTGCTCAGATACTATCATTCTTGCAATGCTCTAGTAAGTGTCTTTTATTTTACATTTGTTTGCAAAACAATCCTTCTTGTACCTCCTTTACACCCTACCCTAATTATTGTTTGGTCCAATGCAGCATGATGAGAAGCTGGCTTAACCACGCTGTACATCATACAGTTCATATTATTGATCCTGCCATTTCCTTCAAGTTAAGAGATGCAAAGGAAACTCCCATGGATATTTCCAATTGGTTCAGACACTGCGATTTTGATGTTGTTCGATGTTTTGCTACTTCCATACCATAACAAGTATGTGGGTGACTGCTTCTTTTGGGATTTTTCTTCAAGATTAAGAACTCTTGTAGCCTTTGATTTCTTAATGCTTTTTTCCTTACGCAGTGACCACTGGAGCTTTGCTTCTATTGACATCCACAGCAGAAGCAATGCTTTTTATTCAACTCTCTTAAAAACACACATAGAGAGCTGAAATTGTAAGTGGTGTGTGTGCTATTTTTAACTTTAAACTTCATTATTTTGATTTAATGCACACTAACTGAATTATATGTATTACAGTTATATTAGAAGGCTTCTAGATGCATTGGATCACTGTCCTCCCAATGTCAATCTTTTGGATTCAATAGAGCCAATAGATTTAGAGGTAGAAAGTCTTTCCCTCTACTGATGTCTATTTCATGCTATGCCTTTGAACTTATTGAATAATTTTGTTTTGTTCAGATATTAACAGTTTCTAACATATCTTTCCAACTGTACAGACACCACAACAAGATGATTCAAGTAGCTGTAGCTGGAGAGTGCTGATCAGTGCCAAATATATACTTTCAAGCTATTTTGAGATAGGACAGCCAGACCTTGTAAGAAAAAATAATTTTCATTTAGCTTCAAAATAATTGATATTGGTACAAAGTATTCTAAATCATCATGAGAGAAGATAGCTTTAGCTCGAACTATGTATATAGTTTCAGAGTTGATACAATTTGGAAGTTTTTGAAGTATGCCTCCCCCAAACCTATTGTACCAGCTACTGTCGAGTTAAGTGAGAGCTCTAATTTTTTAGTATTTCAAAAACATAGTAAATAATACCCGCTCGCTGAAGCTCCCGCCTCCCCCTGCTCTGCGCGCCTTCGCTTCCCCCCCCCTCTCCTCGCGTCCCTTCTTTCCTTCCGCCCCCTGCTTGTCCCCTCTGCTCGCCGCTGCGCCCCCCCTTCCTTCCTCGCTGCTGCGCCGCCCCCCCCCTCCTTCCTCGCTGCTGCGCCTCCCCCCCCTCTTCGCCAGTTCGCCCCCCTCCCCTCTTCGCCATTTCGCCCTCCCTCCCCGCTGCCGCCTGTTCGCCCTTCTTCCCCGCTGCCGCCAGTTCGCCCCCCCCGCCTCTTCGCTTCTTCACGCCCGCCGCCCTTCAGCAGCGCCCCGCCCCTTCCTTCTCGCGTTGTCGCCGCCCCCCCCCCCCCCCTCTGGGCCTCTCCTCCGATTTTCGCCCCCCCCCCCCTCCCTCCTCTGTCGTGCTGCTTTTCTCCCCTTAGGGGTTTTTTGTTTTTTTTCCTCATCGTCATCCGTCCTTCCGCCTCTTGGTGTGCAGCCCGCTTCTTGCAGGTTTTCCGCTTTCGCCTCGCCTTCGCTTGAGCTTCAGACTCTGATGGAGACTCCTCCCACCTCGCCTCAGAGGGACTCTTCTGCAGCCCCCTCGCCCGCCCCCGAGGTCATCCCCATCAGGCTTTCTCTTTCGCCGGAAGAGGAAGCGAGCCTCACCGCAGAGGTGGAGCGCCTTCAGGCTCACTCCACCATCTGCCGTATAGTCGGCACTCGCCCCAGCAGAGGGGAGATCAGGGATCTTCTTCAGGCCCGCCTTCTTGCAGATGTGGGCAAGATCCTGGATGTACAGCTCTTGGGCCGGGGACATTATCAGATCGAGTTCGAGGCCGCCCAGAGCGTTGCCAAGGTCCTTGCCATGAGTCCTCTGGATATCAGGGGTGCTCGGGCTTTCTTCAGGCCTTGGCAGCATGGATTTGACCCAGCAGCGGCGGAGCAGGGAGAGCGCCTCTTCCATATTACAGTTTGTTTCCCTGGTCTCCGCCGGGAGTATCTTCCGCTCCTCTCCAGGCTCAGAGCATTGGTGGGCTCGGTTCTTGAGACGGGCCCCTCAGCAGCTTCAGTGGTGGCCAGAGCAGCTGGGCTACCTTCGGTCAGAGTGTTGGTATCTGACATCTCCTCCCTTCCTAAGGTCATTCAGCTACCTAGGATAGGGGGGGGGTGGATAGATCAGAGAGTGGAGTTCTCGGGGCTCCCGAACCAGTGCTTCATTTGCAGGCAGGTCGGTCATTTGGCCAAGGCCTGCCCTCGCAGGAGACCTCGGCCCTCACCACAGCAGCAGGCCACGGATGGCCCGCCCACAGATTCGGCTCGGCAGGCAGCCTCAGGGACACCTGCTCAGGCCACAGAGACCTCGGAGTGGCAGCCTGGACAGGGGCGCCGTCGAGGGAGACAGCCACAGCAGCGCGCCCAGATACCGCTGCAGCAGCAGCCACAGTCTCAGCCTCACTGGGTTCCCGTGAGGAACAGATTTGCTCCCCTTCAGGAGGAGACCCCTGCAGCGACCGAGGACCAGGAGATGCCAGCTCCCCCTCCTTCACCTCCCCCACACCCACCCCCTCCCACCGCCTCGCGTCCACCATCGCCTCCTCCCGCCCCCGCTCCGGTCTCGGCAGCGGCTCCCTCTCCTCCTCCCTCGCCTCCCCCTCCTCCCCCTCCGCCCGCCTCGCCTTCCCAGGAGGTCCTGGCAGTTTCCTGGCGCTCACCTGCAGTCCGGAGGGCGCTGAGCACTGATCTCGCTCGAGCTTCACAGAGGAGACCTATGCCGATTAGGGCCTCACGGATTTCATCTATCCGCAGTCGGCTGAGTCGCCTCGGCATTCGTCAGCGCTCGGAGGCGTTTGATTATTCCTTTACACGGCTTTTTGGAGCCGATGGCCCCCATGAGCCAGCACCCATCCGAGTGCACGTAGTGATACCTCCGGCCCGCGGGGAAGAGGCACTAGACTCAGCGGTGGCCTTCTCGTTCCCTCTATGTGGACCTTGTGACCGGGAGTGGACTCTAGAGCTCGCTCTCAGCACGTTGAAGACTCAGGCAGTTGAGTTTTCTCATCACATGAGCGATTTGGAGGTTACAGATGTGATAGGCCGACTTTGGGAGTTGGCTCATTTTTTCTTGGATCCCGGGAGTGTGGATACATCCGGGATTCGGCATTTGGTCGTGCGCATAGTTGCAGATTTGGCACGCGACCCAGGATATGTGAGTATACACGAGGTTACTATGTCAGAGCAGGAGGCAGTCGCCATGGGTCACAGCCAACTGGCGCCTGATCCGGGATTCCTGCAGTACACCGGGTGGGCAGACTCGCAGCCGTTCGGATGGGGACTACTCTCCATCCAAGCCGCTTGCGAAGGCTCGCCGCACGGCTGAGACAGCATCCACCTCAGTAGGACATCCATGAGGATCATCTCATGGAATGTACAGGGCCTTGGCGGAGCACACTTTATACGCTATCGAGGCTGCTTGAGGCAGGAGCTACAGAGATGCCTGGTTGGTGGCAGCATTGACATTCTGATGATGCAGGAGCACCACTTGGGTGAGAGCAGGATCCGGAGATATGGTTCGGTGATGCCTGGTAGATGGGACACTTTCTGGTCTGCAGGGTTTGGTCCTTTGGGTGGACAGGGAGGAGTATGCATGGTTATTGCAGATGCATGGCGGAAGGCCATTGTGGATCGAGGGATCATTGTGCCTGGTAGAGCACAGTATGTCATTCTGAGGATGCATGATGAGCTATTGGGTGTGCTCAACATCTATGCGCCCAATCATGCTAGTGCCAGAGCAGAGTTCTGGACTCAGGTTACAGATGCATTGCCAGAGGCCGCACATTGGTGTGTTGGGGGAGACTTCAACATGCTTGAGGACCCGGCAGATAGGGTGGGAGGCAGTCATGTTACAGTGCACGGCACGGAGCTTGCAGCTTGGGACCGGTTTTGCATGTCACTGAGGATCACTGATGCATGGCAGCATGGGGCTTTCTCCCGGTCTCAGGACAGTCTTAGTTTCTCTCGGTCGGATCGCCGGCAGGGAGGGACTAATCTATCTCGGATTGATCGCTTTTATGTGGGTGATTGGTTGGGGGAGCGAGGGGGCTCCGTCGGCATTCTTGCTGGCACCTCATTTTCAGATCATGCGCCAGTTATTTTGACTTTGGAGGAGGGGACACGGGAGCCCAGCTTGCAGTTGAGGATCCCAGAGCGGGTACTTGCAGACCCCAGTCTCGCTGAGGACATTGAGAGGATCTGGCATGATAGTCAGTGCTCTGACCAGGATGCAGCGGGCCAGTGTGCCCAGGGACTCACTGATCTTAGCTCTTTTCTGCACGCTGCAGCTTTGACACGACTGGGAGAGATTCGAGAGCGGGAGCAACGGCTGAGACGCAGCCTTGCTTCGCTCCAGCGCCTTCAAGAGCAGCAACCAGCATGTGAGTGGGTGGCGTCCCAGCTGAGCCAGGCCCGCCAGGAGGTTAGAGAGGCAGAGGAGCAGAGACATGAGTTTTACTATCGTCGTCAGGCCTCTCAGTGGACGCAGCTTGGTGATAGAGTGACTGGGGAGTTTTTTGAGATCACTGGACCCCGTCATGCGCGAGCAGGGGTTCGCCAGCTTGGTAGACCGGATGGATCGATAGCTACTGAGCTCGGGGAGATCAGAGACATTGCCACTGCTTTTTATAGTGACTTGCTTTCAGCGGAGCCAGCCACTGAGGATCGAGATGTATGCAGACAGACTGTGTGGGCCCATGTGCAGAGGAGGGTCACAGACCATATGCGCACAGTTCTAGGTGCGCCTCTGTCAGAGACTGAGCTTGCCGAGGCCTTGAGGGTCCTGCCGCGACATAGTTGCCCAGGGGAGGACGGACTGACGCCGGCCTTTTTTATGCGCTATTGGGACCTTTTGGGGCCAGGCCTCCGCAGGGGCTTTCAGCATGTTTTGGACACTGGGGTGATGCCACAGAGCTTTTCAGAGGGCTTAATCTATCTTATCCCCAAGGGGGAGGGAGTATCAGATGATATTCGGCATTGGAGGCCTATTACGATCCTCAATACTGTCTACAAGGTCTTGGCAAAGGCCTTGAGTTTGAGGATCCAGCCCTTCCTGGGGGAGTTGATTCATGCTACTCAGACAGGATTTGTCAAGGAGCGCAGTATCCTTGACAACATCTTTACTTTCTGGGAGGCGACGGCCCGAGCTAGGTTTCTTGGCGAGGACTTGGTCGTGATGCTTCTCGATTTTGAGAAGGCATACGATAGAGTTGATTGGGGATTCTTAGAGGGCACTATGCTACGCCTGGGCTTTGAGCCAGGATGGATCAGAGGGGTGGCAGCTTTGTATTCCACAGCTCGCAGCCAGGTGCTGATTGCAGGAGGTCGGGGGCCGAGTTTTGAGCTGACCAGATCAGTCCGTCAGGGGTGTCCTCTCGCCCCTTTCCTTTTTCTCTTCTTTGCGGAGGCTATGAGTATGTATTTGTCGGCAGAGGAGGTTGGTTTGAGAGGACTTCAGCTCCCAGTCCGGGGGGAGGATTTGCTTGATGCTGAGTTTGCAGACGACACGGGCTTATTTTTGCATGGCCAAGAGGCCAATCTTATTCGGGCAGAGCAGTCGCTCCAGGTTTTTAGTGCAGCTTCGGGAGCATTGATCAATTGGCGCAAGACAGTGGCCTTTTGGATCAGTAGTGCTCCCACTCCGGCATGGAGTCCGGACCCCGGTTTTAGATGGATTCCTCCCGGCACAGCAGTGCGGTATTTGGGATGCCAGATTGGCCTCGATTTGTCACCTGAGCAGCAGATTGCCCCGCTTCTTCTGAGCATTCGGAAGAAGCTATTGTATTGGAGTACAGCTCGACTATCCTTGGCTGGGAGGGTGGTGGTGGCAAATCAGGTGCTGTTAGCGACTATGTGGTACATTACGTCTTGCTGGATTTTCTCGAGCTCTTGCATCAGCCAGGTACAGAGGCTGATCAGGAACTTTCTGTGGTCTGGGCGGGACGGTCAGCCAGCTCGGGCAAAGGTTGCATGGGCAGTTATTACACTTCCGCTGGCTCAGGGCGGTTTGGGCATTATAGATCCAGTCGATCAGAGTAGAGCCTTATTGGGGAAGCTTATTGTTCGGGGGTTGCTTCCAGGCGCTGAGCCTTGGAAAGAGCTCCTCTTGCAGCGACTGCAGGCCCGGGCGCCTCCTGCAGGGGGTACTTGGGCACCAGAGATTCGCTGGATCTTCATAGAGATGAGGAGGACAGGCCTCAGTAGAGGATGGGAGGACAGATTTGCTTTGAGTATCCTGAGAGCTTGGGAGCTGCTGAGACCGGGGCTCTCTCAGCGGCCTCCTTCTTGTGTTGAGGAGCGGGCCAGGCAGCCGCTCATCTGGAGCCCAGCGGTTCGTACAGAGCAGGGTCATATGCTGGGTTCTCGGCCTCGTCTAGCCTGGGGACCTTTAGCGGCAGGCCCAGCTCGTAGTTTTGGAGACTGGCAGGCTTTCTGCAGTCTACCAGAGGAGACCCAGGTGGAGAGGCTGAGTCACTTCAGAGGGGGATTGATTATGAGGGATGATATTCAGGAGGCACTTTCAGAGGAGTGGTTCACACCTTTCGAGCCAGTGGCCCCACGGCGGATGGGAGCCTTTACACAGTTAGAGATCCTGATTGCTGTCAGGGCTAGCACTGAGGATGGCAGATGCCTCTATTATGAGATTCAGGATGAGGGCAGACTCCAGAGAGTGGAGGTGGAGTCGCCTTTGGTTGCAGAGTGCACCTTTCAGAGGATTCGGGTAGTGGCTGCCGCTTCTCGGAAGTGGCATATTGACCCCGACCCTACTGACGTGCTCCCGGATTGGCGCATATGGGCATATGCAGCGCGCCCCTTGGCCCGGCTGCAGTGGGACCCCGGAGAGTACGAGTGGCATGATCCTTATGCATCCCTTGAGGCCACAGAGATCACATTTTTCCAATATACTATTCGGCTGGGACGGCATATCTTGACGGCGAGGAGGACAGTTTCTCCAGCGGCAGCGGGGCATTGGCGATTGCAGGGACTATCACAGGAGTTCCTGGAGGATTTCTGGGCTCGGCTCTGGGCTAGTCGACAGGCCCGCAGGATCTCGGCTTTTCAGTGGCTGGTCGCCCACAGGGGCTCAGCAGTTGGCACTTGGCTTGTTTACAGCGGTCTTCCGGCGGCCTGCGTCCGATGCGGCCACCCTATGGAGACATAGAGACATTGCCTTTGGGACTGCCCTCAGGCACAGCAGATTTGGCTGCGGATGCTGCGTATTCTGGCCCCCCTCTCTCCAGAGGGTATGTTTACGTGGGGTGCCGCTGCTTGGTCGACTTCGTCAGGACCTGCTATGGGCTATGAGATGGAGCAGGGCAGTCAGGCCATCAGATTTATTAGGGGCCAGCCTCGCCTGGTTCCGGCACCGGATTTCTCGTCCGCCAGCTGGACACAGGAGAGGGATTTACGATGGGAGCTCCTCAGCAGCCTCACCATCTGGTTCACCTGGAGGGCCCGGTGCTTCACGGCCTTTGAGGGGAGATTGGAGCCACCAGCAGAGACTGTTCGGGGGATTTGGCAGGAGTTGATCCACACCCTGCGAGGACAGTACGACCGCATCCGGGGAGACTCGGATGAGGCGATCTTACGGCGCCAGGCCTTTCATACCACTTGGCGCTGCGGCCCGTTCTACACCCTACACACGGGATCCCCCCGTTGGCACTACAGGCCACCTGTTTGGCTCTTTCCCCCCCCCATTGTATGATTTAGCCGCTCAGTCCTTTAGACTGATGCTTGTATTTTGCAGCACCTGGGGAGAGTCTCCCGGGCTGCCATGATGTATTCACTGCTCTTCTCTCTGTTAGGAGCAGGAGAGATCTCTTTTGTAGCCCTACGGGCGTTTTTTACATAACTAATGAAAGGATCTTTTCTCGGAAAAAAAAAAAAGTGAGAGCTCTAAAGTCCGAGAAGGTGTCATACACCTTGATGACACAGATGATGCTGATGTGGTGCCACAGGAACAAGGACCTAGTGCTGATGAGGAGAAGCCACAGGAACAAGGACCTGCTGCTGTTGATGTTATTGAGGAGAAGATGGAGCAGCAGCAAACAGATGCTCTAGGGGCAGTAGAGGAGACAATGGAGCAGCACCAAGAGATTGTACACGACAGGATGGAGCAGTAGAAAATAGATTCTCCAAAAAAAGATGATACGATGAGCTTGGACCATGTAGAGCAGCCTCTGGATCAGGCTATAGAAAATGGTTGTCAAGAATATGTTCTACATATACAATTAAACACTTTTGTACAAAATTTTACTTTATTGAATATAATACCTTTGTTTATGGAGTCTGTGTTATCTCAATTTTCAAATTTTCAATGTCTTTGCATTTTATTGAACTCTCTCTTCTTTTGAGCACCTGCAAAAAAGCAATATGAAACAATAGGGTAAAGTAAACTATTAGCAGTGCTTAGTGAGACTAGGATAAGTCAGATGGTGTACCTTCTTATTGTTGTAGACAAATAAAAAGTCCTTTGAAATAGAACCTTCTGTCTCAAACAGATCTCAAACAAAATGTCTTTGCGCAATTGAGCTGCGCAATTGAGCTAGGGAGAAACATTGTCTTAATGAGATATTGACTAGCACATCACCATTCTCAACAACATCAATATCAAGAAGTTTATTTTCTGCACCAAAAGAATCTTCATCTTGATCCATTGGGACTAGTTTTGTGCCTAGCATTCGACTGCACTTATAATAAAAAGAAAAAATAAAATTTTGTGATGCAACCATGTACTTCAGTTGCATAGAAGGTTGGACAACCTCACAAAACACTGAACTACTTGTCTTCTTATCCCAACCTTTATCCAAAAATTGTGGCATGCATGCCAGACTTGTTGCTTTAACTGTGAACATTGTTTTTGAAACCTTCACTCTGGAAAGGTATTAAACAAGTCTACAAAAACTGTGAGAGGCATACATAAAGAAATTTTTATTATCCTTGTGGCAATATTGGGCCTCAGAGCTTTCTGTACTTCTTTGAAAAGCTTGGCCCTATATGCCTCTGTAACACTAAAATGTGGGAGAGGCCAATCCACTGAATTCCATGCTGAAAGGTCTTGTTTTCTTAACACACCATGTGTGTTAGCATTGTCCAGCAACTGATAAAAATGATCAGTAAAAAATATACCCGATTGAGCTAGCTCTGTTGCACATCGAGCGTGGTATTGTTGTTCTCCTATCGATCCATGCAAAACATCTATAAATCCCAGAATACAATCGATGTTTTGTCATGTCTCATACGATGAAGGGTATAAATCTGAAATAAAATAACACAAGAATGTCAATAAGCAAAGAAAGAAAGCTTCATCTTAAAAATCCATACACCTCATAAAGAACAAAACCACAATAGAAAAATATACACCTAGGCCTGTGTTGCGGAAGATCATTTGGATAGTCTCGCAAGATAAGTTCTTTATGCATGTACACATGCTGAATCAAAACTTCTTTCACCGATATCTTCCCTCTGGTGATTTTAAAATCTCGTACTCTTCCCTTCCATGACGCCAAGAAAATGTTTTTTGTCTGGGGTCTCTTTCTTTTGCTAGGTTGCATGAGCACCCATGCTTTTTTCGAAACACTAAACCTTTCCCAAGTTCCTTCCATTTTGACTGTACTTGAATTCTCTACCAAAGAAATAGAAGAAGCAGGTTGATGGGGTAAGGATGTGTGGTATAATTCTGCCTTCATAGCATTATCATCCATAGAGCGTCTTCCACAAGAACGGCCATAGTTTTTATTCACCATGGAGACCTTGTGAATCTGTAACAACAACAAAGTAATGTAAACAAGATAACAAAGTGAAGTTTCAAGAAAGAGAAAGTGGGCAGACAGACAGTTGACAAGAAACATCTTACTCTAAGCCACACTGGATTAAGGGAGCAGTTTCGGAAAAGAAGAGGCTGCTGCACAATGAGGCAGTGGTGAAGAATGGTAGACCTTTCGAAGGAAAGGCAGCACAATATTTCAAAGTTCAAAGGAAGGTGGAAGCGGAAAGGCCCTTGTCAGAGAAAACGTCAGACTAGATTCTATCTTCATGTCCAAAGATCTTGTGAGAATAAAAAACCAATCTCCACATTAATGTAGCATGCTTGTACCTACATAAAGTATTATTTCTTTTATCTATTTTCTCTTATTTTTATGAATTTCCAACGTTACGTTGGTCCTCTGTTGATTGTAAAAGTTGTTTTCTGAAACCGGGCATGGATTTGGTTGATTGACCTTGCTGGTCCTCAACGGATGAGTCCATGGCTCTCTTATATGGATCTGTTGATTGATCTTGCTGATCTTCAACAAGGATTCCATCTTGATTCTTATATGTGAAAATATTGCCGGTTACTATGAGCTAGGCACTATCGAAAAGGCCCCTGAGTGAACAGGTGGTGAGCATTCTGGTTGCCAATGATGCCATAAGTACACCGATGAATGAATGACGGGAAATAAGGATTCAACCAGAGACTTTGAGGATTGTCATCAGTGGCATAATGGTTTCATTAAAGGATTGTTTTAAAGTTAGCTGATGCTGAGAAAAAGGCAATTTCATATTGGGTGCGTAAGTGGTGTGACTAGTTTTATGTTTGCATGAACTTCCGGCTAGGGGGTTGGGAACTCTTTTCCTTGGTACCCGGGACAAAACCTTACCAAATTCCTAATTGGATCCCATCACTACAGTGGTTGGGCGGTTGGCTAACCCATGGGACTGGATGGGGTTAGGTTGGACTGATGGATCCGTAAATCGAGACTCAATTTCTGTTATTACGATAGATAAAGTAAATCTCGGATAGTAATTGTTCTATGGATAGGAATCAACGGTTGTGCCTCTTGAATGGGAAAAAAAGCGTTGATCCCAATGATCCAAGTGCAAGTTTCTCCCTTGATCTGATCGAGTATCTTTATAGGTGTAGTCGGATTGATCAGTAATGGTCTTGACTAAGTTAGAGTAAAGAGTTATCCTGGTGGAATCGCCCGTGCTTTCTGGGTGAAGAAAGTTTTTCTGGGTTCAGTTTTGGAAAAACCGACGGATTAGTCTCTTGTCTGGATATACGTGGGCAAGGCCCTGAGTGTGGGACCCCTGCCCCACGCATGATGTGCTACTTTCGCTCTGCTAGCACCCTGAATCCGTTGCGCGGTGGAGACAGGGATCTTACAGTTGGTATCAAAGCAAATTGGCTAATAAAGATCAACTGAGAAGCCAAATATGTCAAAAATTTATCAAGAAGCACAAAAAGGTTGTAATTGTGTGATTAAAAAATTCATACAATTTGTTATTCAAACTGAAAATTCGTAAATTAGTAATTGGGTCTTCAAATGGAAGTACCGCAATGGTATGGAACCTTGACTTGCTTGAGGCCTAGACATGATGGTATTTACCTTATAGTTCCAAGTATCATGAGTACCCGTTATATACCAAGGATATAACTGCAGCTCTTTATCGGCAGTATATACAAGTAAATCTAAGACTTGAAATTATAAGCATTAATGCTATCTAGATGATGATTTTGAATGTGGTTGATATGATTTTTAATTCTGTTTGAGAACTGATGAGTTGATTTGGATTCTGAATTGAAAAATGATGATCCCTGAAAATTGGTTGAAATGTAATAAGCTAAGCGAAACCATAATGAGGATGAATGGGACGAGTCCCTGTGATGATATTTATAACTAGAATGATGATAATGATTTCAGCAAATCACTATGAGATTAGTGGATTGTGCTGTCAAATTGCTACTGTTAACAATTGACATGGTAGATCAAGTTAAGGGATGACAAATTGAGAACTTGCTTGACTGAAATTCCCATGGAGGAATGTTCAGAAGGAAATTTTTCGGTCTAATGGACCATTATCATGTTAAAGATATGAATCATATGATCTGAATGAATTGTTATTTAATGATGAGTTTTATATAAGGGATATTTATCCCAGTATTCTGTTGGGTTGACCAGAATATAAGGAACTCCAAAATAAATTGGATCTTAAGAAAAAGAGTTGTCCTCTACCTTTTGCGAGATGAGGACATCTCGCACTTTTTTAAGTGGGGTAGAATGTAAGATTCCTCCCCAGCCTTCGAGGTATACAGGAGGAGTAAGAACCTCCCTTTCTGATCTTATAATTATTCCCTCTCTAAAATAAAAGAAAGATTCTGTTTAAAACAGGAAGACCCTTTCCCTAGAATACTTCTCAGGACCCACCTGTTTTAAGGATTCAGAACGATGAGTTCAGAAGTGAGAACTGGTGTTTTGGATGCCAAGGTTTTGGTCATCAGTTAAAAGACTGCCCGACTCCTGCCATGTCAAGGGCACAGGGAAGTCAAGAACCCCAAATTCAGAGACCAATTCCTTCATACCAGTCTAATCAGGGTCCGTCTCGCCCAAGCTAGGGTAACCCCAGAAGAACTCCAGCTCATCCATCTGCCTCTGTCTAGAATAACCTCAGAACTCCTTTCTAGAACTGGGGCAACCAAAGAGAAAGAATTCCACCTCAGACTGCAGCAGCAGCCAGAGCAGTCGCAATTTCAGATATAGTAGAAGAGGAAAAAGGACAGATCTATGCTACAATTGAAAACCAAGGGCCTAACCGACAATTCTCAGTCATCCATACTCTAGCAGAGTATCAGGGTAAACTAAGTAATCGAAGATATACTTCGGTCATGCTGTGGTGGTGGCAGGGAACCCAAGAAGTGGCTAAGCTATCTCTACACCTAGTCGAGTTTGTAAGATTCCTCCCCAGCCTCTCAAAATGTCCAGCATATTCCCCTGTAATCAATTCCCTCTTCAGGAATATGAGAGATCTTGTCTCTACCTGTTTTGGCATAGAGAGAGAAAATATTTTAGAGAGAGAATATTCAGATTTTGAATATTTTTGGATAGAAAAATATCTCATCTTATTAAAATGAATTCCCCTGAAACAGAAATTCAGAAAGAATTTTCCAATGTGCAATTGGAATTAATTGGAAATGGGTATGAAGGACCTTAGCCTAAGGGTCTAGATTTTCAAAAAATTTAGATTATGGTCTAATTAAGGTTCCTTTGGGCCAATAAGATCAATCCATGTGTAGGGAAAGAAGATACCCAAAAATGAGTAAATGCTCACATAAGATGAAGAGTTGACTATGTACAAGGTTTATCAGTAAGAAACTATGAGTAATATCAAAAATATGAGATATTTTGGGTATCCAAAAATGAGTAAATGCTCACATAAGATGAAGAGTTGAAAATGTACAAGGTTTATTAGTAAAAAACTATGAGCAATATTAAAAATATGAGATATTTTGGGTATAATAATTCCATTTTGACACATATGTAAGGAAGGAGAGTCCATTAAAGGAGGTGCATACTTCACATGCTTGAATGAGTTTTAAACTCAAAAATAATGTGATATTTTTATCTCTCCTCTCTCTTGAACCAAACCAAATCAAAATGGAACCAAAGCGAATCAAAAAGTAACCAAACTAGGTCCAAATCTAGTCCAAATTCAACCAAAATGAATCTGGAAAATTCTAAAATTCAGTTAGCTTTGGTTAGATCTTCCCTCTCCTATAAATAGAACATGAGTCCTTTGAAAAAAATAGGAGAATTTTACTATACTAGAGTTATGCTGAAATAATGCTAATTTCTACTATTCTCTAAAATTCTCTCCAAATTGAAGAAATTGGAGCTTCCCTCTTTCTTCAATCCCCATTGGTGGCTCCATCAACATACTTAACCAATTGATTGGTTGGGGGCTTCTACCGTGAACAAAGAATCAAGCAATTTGTAAGGTAAATGGTGAATTTTGATCTTTTCTATAATTTCTCAATGTTTCTCTCTTCTCAACCCCTCTCAAGCTTGAAAAGCTTAATTGGAATGGTTTTTGAATGCTATTGAAGTTAATTGATGAATGGTAGTGAAGAGTTATATAATTTGATGAATGCTATTGAAGTTAATTGATTAATGATAGTTAAGAGTTACATAAATTTCCATTTATGCTTAATTCAAATGGTTTTACGTAATTTCTCTCTCTCACTCAAGAAATGGTCATACTCATGACCCATTCTCAATCCAAATGAAGCTTTTCATAAAGCTTTTCCTTAATCCAAGATTAATCTATGCTTGAGGCCAAATTAATGGCTTTTTTCTATGCTTTTAGTTTATGTATTTCATGAATATTGATGATTCAATCCATTATTGGGTTAATGATCCAATTAGGGATCATTCTAATCATTTTCTTAATGATAAGCTTTATCCTTCAAAATAAATTGAGATTTATCAGTCATAGTAGCGGAGCTATGGCAAAATTTTTATAAAAATTACACATAAAATAATTTTATTCAAAGCATGAAAAGAGAACTTCCTACCATATTCTAGGAATTATCATCCTAGATTAATTGAAAGAATTTTATTGTAATCATGGAGAAATTGATTTTTATGTTATGCATAATTGATGATTATTATATTGTAAAAGTGTTACTTTTATCATATTTGGATTTCATGCATAGAGGTATGCATAAAAGTTGATTATTTTATTATAAAAGTGTTACTTTTATCATATTTGGATTTCATGCATAGAGGTATGCATAAAAATTGATTATTTTATTATAAAAGTGTTACTTTTATGATATTTGGATTTCATGCATAGAGGTATGCATAAAAATTGATTATTTTATTATAAAAGTGTGACTTTTATCATATTTGGATTTCATGCATAGAGGTATGCATAAAAGTTGATTATTTTATTATAAAAGTGTGACTTTTATTTTATTTAAATTTCATGCACAAAGGTATGTATAAAAGTTAATTATTTTATTATAAAAGTGTGACTTTTATTATATTTGAATTTCATGCATAAAGGTATGCATAAAAGTTGATTATTTTATTATAAAAGTGTAACTTTTATTATATTTGGATTTCATGCATAGAGGTATGCATAAAAGATTTTCTTTTTATACTAAAAGTGTGATTTTCATCATAAATGGATTTTATGCATAACTTAGATGCATAAGAGAAATTCTTTTATTCTAAAAGTGTAATTCCTACCAAATTGAATTTATGCATAAGAAGATGCATAATAGATTGATTTTTATTTCGAAAGTGTTAGTCTCCTTAAATGGAATTTATGCATAAATAAATGTGTAGAGAAATCTTATATCAAATATAAGAATTCTCTTAAAAAAGATATGAAATGTGATAAGATGTGATAAGAGGTGTATGAGATGTGAAAAGATGTGTATGAGATGTGATAGAATGTGTTAAGATGAGTTAGGATGTATATGGGATGTGTTAGGACGAGAATGGATGTAATATATTATATGGTTGTATGAATGTGATGTGGATGTATACATGTAGATGTATATGTATGAATGTGATGTGGATGTATACATGTAGATGTATATGTATGAATGTGAATGTGGATGTGGATGTGGATGTATGGATGTAGATACGGATGTGTATGTATGTATGAGGATGTGTATGTATGAATGAGGAAGTGAAAAATAGATGTATGTATGTATGTGGATGTGGATGTATGAATGAGGATGTGAAAATGGATGTATGTATGTAGATGTGGATGTATGGATGTGAATGTGAATGAAGAGGTGGATGTGAATGTGAATGAAGAGGTGGATGTGGATGTATGGATGTAGATACGGATGTGGATGTATGTATGTGAATGTGGATGTATGAATGAGGATGTGAAAATGGATGTATGCATGTGAATGTGGAGGTATGAATGTGAATGTGAATGTGTGGATGTGGAAATGGAAGTATGGATGTATGAATGTAGATGTGGATGTATGCATGTAGATGCGTATGTATGAATGTGAAATTGGATGTATGATGTGGACGTACGAACATGGATATGTATGTAGAATAATGAATATGAAGGTGTATGTGAGATAATGTGTAGTCTATATGAGTGAATGGATGAGAACGAGTACGAACATGGATATGTATGTAGAATAATGAATATGAAGGTGTATGTGAGATAATGTGTAGTCTATATGAGTGAATGGATGAGAACGAGTACACATTGAATTGAATGTGGAATAAGTAATGTGGTCCGAGAGTGGATAATATGGAAAGACGAGAGTTCGTTATAGAAACTGTATTTTGTGACTATTTGTAAATGACTATTTGTAAATGACTGTTTGTATTTTGTGACTATTTGTAAATGACTGTTTTATGTCAATAATGCTGGGGAAGCATTTTGACCGTCTTGAGGATTAAGGTCATGAAGACCGAACTGATAAAGTTGCAACTGCTGACGGAGAGACAATGGAGGACGTCTCAAGTAGCAAGGTCGATCGAGGTCTTGACCAGCCCCGGTTCGATTTAAATGGTGAGCTTCCGGTACGGTGGATGAGGGACCAAGGAAGCAGCCTATGAGTGAAGCGCTAGGTCACCTGCGAAGGATCCTAGAGGGGGCTGACCATACGGTGCTCGGGCTCTGGGTCACCGAAGATACCCACACGTGCGTCGTGGAAGATATTGGAACAAGGAGTAAGAGTTGTTTTCTGAAACCGGGCATGGATCTGGTTGATTGACCTTGCTGGTTCTCAACGGATGAGTCCATGGCTCTTTTATATGGATCTGTGGGTTGATCTTGCTGATCTTCCACGGAGATTCCATTCTGTTATATGAATATATTGCCGGTTACTCTATGAGCTAAGAACTATGGAAAAGGCCCCTGAGTGAACAGGTGGTGAGCGTTCTGGTTGCCAATGATGACATAAGTACACCGATGAATGAATGACAGGAAATAAGGATTCAACCACAGACTTTGAGGATTGTCATCAGTGACATAATGGTTTCATTAAAGGATTGTTTGAAAGTTAGTTGATGCTGAGAAAAAGGCAATTTCATATTGGGTGTGTAAGTGGTGTGACTAGTTTTATGTTTGCATGAACTTCCGGCTAGGGGGCCTTGGTCCCTCATCCACCGTACCGGAAGCTCACCATTTAAATCGAACCGAGGCTAGTCAAGACCTTGCTACGCGAGACATCCTCCATTGACTCTCCATCAACAGTTGCAACTTTATCAGTTAGGTCTCCATGACCTTAATCCACAAGACGGTCAAAATGCTTCCCCAGCATTAAAATAGTCATTTATAAACAGGTCACAAAATACAGTTTCTATATCGAACTCTCGTCTTTCCACATTATCCCTCCTCAGTCCACATTACTTATTCCACATTCCATTCATATGTGTAATTCTCATCCATTCACTCATATCGACGACACATTATTTCACATACACATTCACATTCATTATTCTTCATACACATCCATGTTCGTACATCCACATCATACATCCAATCCCATATCCGCATTCATATATACACATCCATATTCACATCCATACATCCACATCCACATCCACATTCACATCCATATATCCACAGCTCCATGCATACATCCACATCCACATTCACATTCACATCCATACATCTACATCTACATGCATACATCCACATCTCCACATTCTCATTCACATCCATACATCTACATCTACATGCATACATCCACATCCACATCCATACATCTACATCTACATGCATACATCCACATCTCCATGCATACATCCACATCCACATCTCCATGCATACATCCACATCCACATTCTCATTCACATCCATACATCTACATCTACATGCATACATCCACATCCACATTCACATTCACATCCATACATCTACATCTACATGCATACATCCACATCCACATCCACATTCACATTCACATCCATACATCCACATCTACATGCATACATCCACATCCACATTCACATCCATTCTCGCCCTATCACAACCCATATACATCTTATCCCATCAGATACCCTTCTTACCTCATCCCATACACATCTTATCACATCCTAACTCATCTTAGCACATCCTATCACATCTCATACACCTCTTCTCACATTCTATCACATCTCATACACATCTTATCACATCCTATCACTTCTCATACGCATCTTATCACATCCTAATATCTATTTATAGGATACAAGAGAATTCTTATATTTGATATAAGATTTCTTTATGCATCTATTTATGCATAAATTCCATTTTAAGGAGAATAACACTTTCGAAATAAAAATCAATCTTTTATGCATCTTCCTATGCATAAATTCAATTTAAATGAGAATGACACTTTTGAATTGAAAATGAATTCTTTAATGCATCTTCCTATGCATAAAATCAAAATAGATGAAAATAACTCTTTTGAACTAAAAATAGATTTCTTTATGCATCTTTCTATGCATAAATCCAATTTAGTAGGAATTACACATTTAGAATAAAAGAATTTCTCTTATGCATCTAATTTATGCATAAAATCCAATTATGATGAAAATCACACTTTTAGTATAAAAAAATATCTTTTATGCACCCATTTATGCATAAAAATCCAAATATGATAAAAGTAACACTTTTATATTAAAATAATAATCTTTTATGCATACCTCTATGCATGAAATCCAAATATGATAAAAGTAACACTTTTACATTAAAATAATAATCTTTTATGCATATCTCTATGCATGAAATCCAAATATGATAAAAGTAACACTTTTAAATTAAAATAATAATCTTTTATGCATACCTCTATGCATGAAATCCAAATATGATAAAAGTAACACTTTTATATTAAAATAATAATCTTTTATGCAGTAAAACTCGTTTAATCCTTTGATCTCTCAAAGTTGAGGATATCGCATGGAAAATCGAACTATATCCCTTCCTATACTAACTCCACTAACATCAAGAGCCTCTTGGATTGTAGTGCCATCAACTTGATTATTGGATATAAAGTCCTCTACAACATTGCGTTTGATTGTTTTGTATTTTTTTTCTTCAATCAAACCTTTTGCTACACCACAAGAAAGCAATCCTTTCATTTGTTTAACAGGAAGAAGGTTGGGATCCATATTTTCTTTTGCAGGCTCCAATAGTTTCCTATAGTAACAACACAATATGTCTATATTATTCAACACCTCCATTCTTGTTTTGCGTTAATGGACAAAATAGATATAGTCATTTGAGAATCTTTTTGAGTATAAAAAATGAAAAATTTCAAACTAGCCTTGCTTCCTGAATTCTTCGCTTGCATCCACCAGTCCCAGCCTTCAAATTTGCAATGTTTTTAATCTACATGCTTCGTAGTCTGTCTCCAAGCACGGTTCTCTTTCTTCTTGCTCTTGTCAACTCTTTTTTACTCTTTGAATGCTCCTCAATTTCATTCTGCAACTGCTACTCCAATTTTGCACGAATGGCTATCTCTTGCATCCTGGCCCCCTTTTCTTGTAGGTACATCGTTTTATATGTTTCTGCAAATGCAGACTGCGCTGAAATATAACCAAGAAGTCCATTTTGTCCATCGCCCGTAAACCTCAGTAGTGTGGTTGGATTGACAAATGGAGGTGTAGAGTTTTTTACTAGACATTTTGGATATATGCTTCCATCGCACCATAAGTCAATATGTTGAAGTCCTTCTCTTCTCATATTTTCCCGTTGTTGAGCATTCAGCATCGTATCCTTTCGTCTTTTTTGTGCTAGAGCATATTGTTCTTCTAAGTCGATGTGAAGATGGTGTAATCGCTTCTTCTGAGATTGTGACCCACTAGTATCGGCCATTTTTTGTGCTTCTGAGGTTGCAAAGTTTGCTTGTCAATCTCATAGTCTTTTTCTAACATGAATAGTGGAAGTGTGGCGGTATCCATGCAATCATCAAGTTTAGTGATGGATTCTTTATGAGAGGCCTGCACACGTCATCAAAAGAGATGCGGAATCTTCAGGAAACAAAAAAAAAACTAAGGAGA
This sequence comes from Cibotium barometz, assembly GCF_041138505.1. Lineage (NCBI taxonomy): Eukaryota > Viridiplantae > Streptophyta > Polypodiopsida > Cyatheales > Cibotiaceae > Cibotium > Cibotium barometz. The sequence continues at coordinate 33,435,048 of NC_141047.1, forward strand.
TATTTAATGCAAAATCGTGTTAGTTAGACAAAAGATTATCTTATTCCTTTCTGAACTGACAGTTCGGTAGTCCTTACTAACAGTTCTGAGCCACGTTTTTGTATTTTACTATTTTTGAGGTCTTTTAGGAGAGAAATAAATCAAAAAATAGTGAATTTCTTACAGGGCCCCAAAATGAGCTCCTTTTTTCCCTAATGAATATCTTCCATGACACACGTGTGGGTATCTTCGATGACCCAGAGCCCGAGCACCATATGGTCAGCACCCTCTAGGATCCTTCGCAGGTGACCTAGCGCTTCTCATAGGCCGCTTCCTTGGTCCCTCATCCACCGTACCGGAAGCTCACCATTTAAATTGAACCAAGGTTGGTCAAGACCTCGGTCGACCTTGCTACGCGAGAGGTCCTCCATTGACTCTCCATCAGCAGTTGCAACTTTATCAGTTAGGTCTCCACCATGACCTTAATCCACAAGACGGTCAAAATGCTTCCCCTGCATTCTTGACATAAAACAGTCATTTACAAACAGGTCACAAAATACAGTTTCTATATCGAACTCTCGTCTTTCTACATTATCCCTCCTCAGTCCACATTATTTATTCCACATTCCATTCATATGTGTACTCATTCTCATCCATTCACTCATATATCGACGACACATTCACATATACACATTCACATTCATTATTCTTCATACACATCCATGTTAGTACATCCACATCATACATCCAATCCCATATCCGCATTCATACATACACATCCATATTCACATCCACACATCCACATCCACATTCACATCCATACATCCACATCTCCATGCATACATCCACATCCACATTCACATTCACATCCATACATCTACATTTACATGCATACATCCACATCTCCATGCATACATCCACATCCACATTCACATTCACATCCATACATCTACATCTCCATGCATACATCCACATCCATATTCTCATTCACATCCATACATCTACATCTACATCTCCATGCATACATCCACATCCACATTCTCATTCACATCCATACATCTACATCTACATGCATACATCCACATCCACATCCACATTCACATTCACATCCATACATCTACATCTACATGCATACATCCACATCTCCATGCATACATCCACATCCACATTCTCATTCACATCCATACATCTACATCTATATGCATACATCCACATCCACATTCACATTCACATCCATATATCCACATCTACATGCATACATCCACATCCACATTCACATCCATTCTCGCCCTATCACAACCCATATTCATCTTATCCCATCAGATACACTTCTTACCTCATCCCATACACATCTTATCACATCCTAACTCATCTTAGCACATCCTATCACATCTCATACACCTCTTATCACATCCTATCACATCTCATACACCTCTTAGCACATCCTATCACATCTCATACACATCTTATCACATCCTATCACTTTCCATACGCATCTTATCACATCCTATCACTTCTCATACGCATCTTATCACATCCTAATATCTATTTATAGGATACAAGAGAATTCTTATATTTGATATAAGATTTCTTTACGCATCTATTTATGCATAAATTTCATTTTAAGGAGAATAACACTTTCGAAATAAAAATCAATCTTTTATGCATCTTCCTATGCATCAATTCAATTTAAATGAGAATGACACTTTTGAATTAAAAATCAATTCTTTAATGCAACTTCCTATGCATAAAATCAAAATAGATGAAAATAACTCTTTTAAACTAAAAATAGATTTCTTTATGCATCTTTCTATGCATAAATCCAATTTAGTAGGAATTACACTTTTAGAATAAAAGAATTTCTCTTATGCATCTAATTATTTATACATAAAATCCAATTATGATAAAAATCACACTTTTAGTATAAAAAAATATCTTCTATGCATCCATTTATGCATAAACATCCAAATATGATAAAAGTAACACTTTTATATTAAAATAATAATCTTTTATGCATACCTCTATGCATGAAATCCAAATATGATAAAAGTAACACTTTTACATTAAAATAATAATCTTTTATGCATATCTCTATGCATGAAATCCAAATATGATAAAAGTAACACTTTTACATTAAAATAATAATCTTTTATGCATACCTCTATGCATGAAATCCAAATATGATAAAAGTAACACTTTTATATTAAAATAATAATCTTTTATGCATACCTCTATGCATGAAATTCAATTATGATAAAAATAACACTTTTACATTAAAATAATAATCTTTTATGCATACCTCTATGCATGAAATTCAATTATGATAAAAATAATACTTTTATATTAAAATAATAATCTTTTATGCATACCTCTATGCATGAAAATCAAATATGATAAAAGTAACACTTTTATATTAAAATAATAATTTATCTTTTATGCATATAATCAAAATGCATCTTTTATGCATGAAAATGATACTTTAGAATATAGAAACCGTAAAGATTACTCTTTTCGGATAATAAAAGATGAATTTTATCTCACTAATTTCTAAAAATTTCGCCATAACCTCCTTTGTATGCGCTGACCATTTTTCAAATTTTTAAGTCTTTAAGACTAATTAAAAGTGCACCAAGAGTATTGAAATTATCCTAAAGTAAACATTTTTTCATTTAATTAAGACAAACATTATAAAAACTTGACTTTAATCGTTAACCATTCACCTAGGATAGAGAATGGTTGGTTTTGCTAGAGAAGAGAGGGGAATGCCTTTTTGTAATGAGGTATAAAATTTTTAGAGAAGACATAAAGCATAAAAACTATTTAAAACCATAAAAATAAGTTTAAAAAAAATAGAAGAATCACCAACTTACTAATGACTTTGATAGCTTTCCTTTGGCTTGATGGTTTGAGGGTTCAACTCTTGTTTGGACAAGAGTGGCCACCAATCTTTGGAAGAGGGAAATGTCAAAAACTAGTGAATTATTAATAAATTCACAGTTCTTGGCTTGGGAGGAGTAGAGTAACAGTGCATAAAACACTATTGAGTTTCAACAAAGGAGAAGGCCTCTATTTATAGGAAAAAGTGAGCTCCTAACCAAACAAACTGATTCAAGAATTTTCCAATTCAGTTTGGTCAATTTTTGACCATTTTTAGGTCAGTTGAGCTAACTTTTTGCAACTAGACTTGAAGTAGGAGAGAGGAGAGATGAAATATCTCAATTTTTAAAGATTTAAAACTCAATTGCACATGTGAAGTAGGCACCTCATTCATGAGGGGGAAATCCCCATGCAGAGGTGTCAAAAATGCATCATTACTTCTAAATATCTCCCCTTTTTAACTATTAGCCTTGTCCTTATTCAACTCTTCATCTTATGTGAGTATTTACTTCTAAATATCTCCCCTTTTTAACTATTAGCCTTGTCCTTATTCAACTCTTCATCTTATGTGAGCATTTACTCATTTTTGGATACCCAAAATATCTCATATTTTTGATATTACTCATAGTTTCTTACTAATAAACCTTGTACATAGTCAACTCTTCATCTTATGTGAGCATTTACTCATTTTTGGGTATCTTCTTTTACAAATTGGATTTATCTCCTCCTCACACATGGATTGATCCTATTGGCCCACAGGAACCTTAATTAGACCATAATCCAAAAATTTCTGAAAATCTAGATCCTTAGGCTAAGGTCCTTTATACCCATTTCCAATTAATTTCAATTGCACATTGGAAAGTTCTTTTTGAATTTTTGTTTCAGAGAAATTCATTTTAATATTATGAGAAATTTTTCTATCTAAAAATATTCAAAATCTGAATATTCTCTCTCTAGAATATTTTCTCTCTCTATGTCAAAACAGGCAGAGACAAGATCTTTTATATTTCTGAAGAGGGAATTGATTATAGGGGAAAGATGTTGGACATCTTGAGAGGTTGGGGAGGAATCTTACATTCTCTCCTACTTGAAAAACGCGAGATGCCCTCATCTCGCAATTTGGGGATAATTCCGCAAGATGCACAAATATGAGACTAAGAGAAAATTTAATTAAAAGTAACCACCAAGAAAAGTCTCAAAGAGAGCAAGACTCAAGACAAGAACAAAGATTTCAACTTTATTCACTCTTGGAACATATACAGCAAAGATAGAAGAACTTTTTACAATTCCATAAGCTCGTCCATCATATGGTCACAAAAGCAGCATTCACAAGCTGCACACATATAAGGTAACTCATCTATGGGAATAATTCGGCCGGTTATTGCAGCACCTACCTCATTGGTATGAGGTGACCTAATAAAAGGACCTCTAAGAGGTAAGCCAAAAATGGGATAAAGGCATATCTTCTGGTGAGGAAGAAAACACGCAAGTAAGAAGACCCGCTCAAAAAATCCACCATGCCTTGATCTCATCACGCAATAGTATCGGGGACCCAAACCCAAAGCTTCAATAACCATAGCCAAGAGGACATTGTTACGAAAGTGATGCCAACCCCACGGTGTTACCCTAGTTATGTCTCGATAGGTCCGCCATTTGGTCTGAGCTACAGAAGTTCCCAAGTGAGGGAAAAGTGAGCGCTCATACAGTTCTATAAAATCCTTCTTCATAGACTCGCTTGCGTCTTGAAGGTGAGAAATCATCATGGATAAAACCAAGTCCTGCTGCCAAGCCATAAAAGAGATTAAGAAAGAAAGGAGATCGATGGAAGTAAGATTACTGCGAGCGACAAGTAAGAGTTACGACTTATATAAAAGAAGGAACCATCGTAACCTAGAGGCCGACGGTGTATCTTACCACTGAAGTTTTACCGTCTTTCTATGATTTGGGCTTGGCACATTTTTCTTTAGAAGGCTTACATGAAATACATTATGAACTTTGAGATGAGGAGGTAGAAGAAGCTCATAGGCTAAGTCACCTACTTTCTTTGAAATCAAATATGGCCCACAATATCTGGGGATAACTTCTTATACTTCCCAAGAGATAAAGAACTTCTTTTGGGCCGTACTCGAATGAAGACCATATCTGCTTCTTTGAATTCTCTGACTGTCCTCTTCTTATCTGCATACTGTTTCTGTCGATCCTGGAAAGCTTTTATATCTTTATGAATTGCCTGCATCTGCTGCTCCATGTCGTCAAGCATTTGTCTGGACATCTCAACCCTAATCAATGGGTCGGACCTAGTTAATGGAGTTAAGCAATCTTGTCCATACACAGCTTTAAAAGGGCTCATCTCAATACTTCTGTGATAAGAAGGATTGTAGGCGAACTCTGTAAGATCCCTGTCTCCGGATTCGGGGTACTAGCAGCGGAAGTAGCACATCATGCGTGGGGCATGGGTCCCACACTCGGGGCCTCGCCCCACGGATATCCGGACAAGAGACTAATCCGTCGGTTTATCCAAAACCGAAACCGAAAAAACTTCCTTTACCCGAAAAGCACGGGCGATTCCACCAGGATAACTCTTTACTCTAACGTAGTCAAGATTATTACTGATCAAACTGATCCGACTGCACCTTTAACGGTACTTGGTCAGATCAAGGAAGAAACTTGCACTTGGATCATTGGGGTCAACGCTTTTTTTCCCATCAAGAGGCACAGCCGTTGATTCCTATCCATAGAACAATTACTATCCGGGATTTACTTCATCTATCGTAATAATAGAATTTAAATCTCGATTTACGGATCCATCAGTCCAGCCTAACCCCATCCAGTCCCATGGGTTAGCCAACCTCCCAACCACTATAGTGATGGGATCCAATTAGGAATTTGGTTAGGTCTTTTCCCGGGTACCAGGGAAAAGAGTTGAAGCAGCCTATGAGTGAAGCGCTAGGTCACCTGTGAAGGATCCTAGAGGGTGCTGACCATACGGTGCTCGGGCTCTGGGTCGTCGAAGATACCCACACGTGCATCGTGGAAGATATTGGAACAAGGAGTAAGAGTTGTTTTCTGAAATCGGGCATGGATCTGGTTGATTGACCTTGCTGGTCCTCAACGGATGAGTCCATGGCTCTCTTATATGGATCTGTTGATTGATCTTGCTGATCTTCAACAAGGATTCCATCTTGATTTTTATATGTGAAAATATTGCCAGTTACTATGAGCTAGGAACTATCGAAAAGGCCCCTGAGTGAACAGGTGGTGAGCGTTCTGGTTGCCAATGATGCCATAAGTACACCGATGAAATATGGATTCAACTAGAGATTTTGAGGATAGTGATCAATGGCATAATTGTTTCATTAAAGGATTGTTTTAAAGTTAGCTGATGCTGAGAAAAAGGCAATTTCATATTGGGTGCGTAAGTGGTGTGACTAGTTTTATGTTTGCATGAACTTCCGGCTAGGGGGTTGGGAACTCTTTTCCTTGGTACCCGGGACAAAACCTAACCAAATTCCTAATTGGATTTCATCACTACAGTGGTTGGGCGGTTGGCTAACCCATGGGACTGGATGGGGTTAGGCTGGACTGATGGATCCGTAAATCGAGACTCAATTTCTGTTATTACGATAGATAAAATAAATCCCGGATAGTAATTGTTCTATGGATAGGAATCAACGGCTGTGCCTCTTGAATGGGGAAAAAAGCGTTGATCCCAATGATCCAAGTGCAAGTTTCTTCCTTGATCTGACCGAGTATCTTTATAGGTGCAGTCGGATCAGCTTGATCAGTAATGGTCTTGACTACGTTAGAGTAAAGAGTTATCCTGGTGGAATCGCCCGTGCTTTCCGAGTGAAGGAAGTTTTTCCGGGCTCGGTTTTGGAAAAACCGATGGATTAGTCTCTTGTCCGGATATCCATGGGCGAGGCCCCGAGTATGGGACCCCTGCCCCGCGCATGATGTGCTACTTCCGCTGCTAGCACCCTAAATCCGTTGCGCGGTGGGGACAGGGATCTTACATTTAAGTACTATCCATAAATACATTTTTTTCTTCTATGTATACACTTAAAGCTTAGACTTCTTAGGTCTTCTGCTATGTTAGCACGATTGAGAATGTGCTACAGAGTGCAATTATAAAAAATTATCTGTTTACATAAATATATTACAAAATTGTTATCTTGATAGAACTATTATCTTAATTATAAAACCCTATTTTGGCTCTTGATGAGAGTAGTATTAAAATCCATTTTGAATCTCTTAAGTATCATAATTTATTAATCGATAATATATACTTTTTTTGGGAGAGTTTGTTACAGATATATAAATTTTAAAATATCATGAATAAGCTTATAATTAAAAGTTATCTAATTTTGAAAAAGTTATACACTCAGTTTTAAAGAAGATGTGTCTTTGATGTGAGCAAAAGGGGTTAAAATGGTAATTTTAGTTATCAAATGAGTTTAGAAAGCATGAAAAATCTCACTTTACGAAAAAAAGGTTTATATTTTGTAAAATATCAGGCATGAGCTTGGGTTCAAATCCTTATCACACACATGGTGTAAGGATCTTTTAGCTACAGCCATCTTAATGCAAAGTAACAACTTCTTAGCTAAGAGTTGATGTTTTGTATCAAGTTGATGCAAAACATCAACTTTCTACGCAAAACATCAACTTTTTAACAAAACTTGATGTTTTTCATCAACTTCATGCAAAACATCAACTTTTCCACAAAAGATTATGTTTTGCATTGTTGATGCAAAACATCAAGTTTTGTGGCAAAGTTGATGTTTTACATCATTTTATGAAAAAGTTGATGTTTTGTATTAACTTTAATGCAAAACATTAAGTTTTGTGGAAAAGTTGATGTTTTGCATCAAAGTTGATAAAAAAACATTAACTTTTCCACAAAACTTGACATTTTGCATCAAAGTTGATACAAAACATTAGCTCTACTACAAAACTTGATGTTTTGCATCAAGTTTGAGATACTCCAAAAAGAAGAAAGTTGGAGGATCCAAGGTCGATCTTCATAAATGGCCTGATTTTGTAATTTTTTCCACGATGGCATGCTCAAATGACCTGGTCCACACATTTTGAGTACTAACACAACCATGTTTCAGTGTGATCTGCAGACGTCACTGAGCAACTTACCAATGCTGACAAATCACTTTATGACATCTACAGATCGCCGCCGCAAAACATGGTTGTGTTGGTACTCAAAATTTGTGGAATAAGTTGTATGAGCATACTCTCGTGTGAACAAAATTGCAAAATCAGGCCGTTTGTAAAAATCGACCTTCGATCCTCCAACTTTCTTCTCTAAAGTATCTAATAAAACTTGATGCAAAACATCAAGTTATTTGGTAGAGTTGATGTTTTGCATCACCTGTGATGTAAAATATCAACTCTTAGTCTAAAAGTTGATGTTTTGCATCAACTTTGATGTAAAACATCAACTTTTAGAGGGTTTTTTTCTTAACTTGAAATATTTTTGAACTTTTTTAAGAAATTTTTTATTTTTATCACAAAAAAAAATCTATAAAATATCATTCCAAATAGTAGATAGTAGCCAATAAAACTCAAAGAATTAGGAAAAAAACCTATAAAATATAGAGAATTAAAGAAAAAATATACATTCGATCAAGTGACATACGTTTAAGATCAAGGACCTGAAAAAGACACATGGTCGCAACCTTTGACTCTACAGATTTAGGAGGAGGTCATTAAAAAAATGCTTGTCCATGTATCCATGTGACCTTTGTATCATAAATAATATCGCTACATAGTAGATTCCAAAACTTCATAATAGCAGAAGAGCTAGATGAGGTAATCCATGATGTCCTGTAATCCATTCCTTGTGATCTAGACGTGCAAGACTCCATTGATTTGGAATACCATGAGTCGATTGATTCACGAACCCTGAATTTTCTTCTACAATTCAATTTTAAAGCTTAAGAACTACAAGCATGCACAAGGTGGGATCATCCATGTCAGGGAGGGGGTGCATGTGAGCCTGGACTCTGTTATGCCTATGTATAGTAGTATGCCTATGTGTAGTAGTATGCTCTCCAACAGGGGACCTTGAATCTACCATCATCGTTGTGAAAGCTCTAAGCTTCTCTCTTTTGCACCAAGCTCCTCTCTACCACCATTCAAGAAGCCCCAAGATTCTCTCTTTTCTCTTTGTACACAAAGATCACGGGCGAAGATTGCATCTCTTAGCATTCTTCGCATGTCCTCCAAATAATTATAACCAGAGCTCATTCTACACTACCCTTAGACATACCATCTCTCAGCATCCTTCACAAGTCCTCGAAATAATTGTAACCAGAGCTCATTCCTACACTACTCTTAGACATACCATCACCTAAGTTCATGATAATGGCTATCTGGATCAAACATGATCAACATATGCATACTATGAATTTTGGCCCTCACCATATATCTACATGATATAGGCTACCATTTCTTCTTGCCACCATTACCCATATTGCATAACAAGCATTTCCTTCATAAAACAAAAAATGCCTACGTGGGTCAAAATTTATATCCATGGGCTATATGACATCTCCCTCTAAAATTGTCATGCCGAAAAAATATTTCAATTTTTTACTCTTTTAACATGCTTAGATTTACTTAGAGCCTCCATAGTTACCATATTCGACATATGTATGTATAAAAGTCTACCTTTGCACACCTATAAGCTAACCTCTTTAAACTCTTAGCATTGGTTGTATATCATGCCCACTACCTACTTATAAATAAAACATCAAGTCATGAAAAACAACAACAAAATCGTGAAAACGACAACTCAAGTTCATTTTGCCAAAAACATCGTAAAAGGACTACTTTTTAGAGATTGTTTGAAATAAATCACTATTTTGTAGGATGCGCTTTAAAATTTTATAAATATTTCTATCTTTTCAACAATTTTAGAATGCATTTGATCACTTAGATCAAGAGAACTGTCAAAAAAGGACTTGATTTGGGCCACACCAAAACCTTCACATTGCATGAAAATTTAAGTACAAAAAACATTACAATAATTGCAAAAAGCAAATACTCTCCTTGCTACTAAGAAAGATCTTTGACCTTTTGCTTCAATATCTCTACAGTTTACTTGCGCAAGTGATCAGATTTTTTAAAATCAAACCTATACACAAGGATTTCTACATTTTCTAGATTGAGCGTGCCCACACGATGGCAAATTCCTGCTTTGTTTCCCTTTTTGCTTTGTTTCAACACCTCAAGATCGTCCTTTCCTTTAAATGGATCTTCTCCATGACGACAACTTCTTGCTTTATTCCCCTTTCTACTTTGTTTTAGCACCTTAGGATCATGTTGCCCTTCAATGGATCTTTTTCAGCTGTCCACTTCGACAGCATTCAATACATCCTGCTCTTTGCCAAAACTTTTGTGACTTTTGCAAGACAAATAGATTATCATTTTTATCATTAGTAGCAAGAACTGCGATCATTGTGCACTCACTTAGCTCATTTACATTTCCTTCCCACATTTTTTTCTCTTGTTGTTGACGCTTTGTGCTCTTCTTGGGACCAACATACATTTTCTTTGTTTCTCCATGAACAAGAGATAATAACTCCGCTGAAATTGGCACATCGCTAACACCAATAGCTACAACATTGTCACTCCTTTCACAAAGGCCACTCTCATGCCACATAAATGCATGTTGTAGCTAAAATGTGTCATCCCTAAAATCTTCAACCAGCTTCTCTTGCTTTGTAAAAAACTCTCCCACCATGCTAGAGAGCTCACTAGAAAATATACATGTGCAGCATGTATTGTCTCCTTGATCTAGTTCAAGCATTGTAGAAAATAATTAGAGCGATGTTCTTTCTCAGCTTTTTGTGTCTCACTCATTATAGAGAGTAGCATGTACTTTGCTCATTTAATTTTACAAGAAGGAACAAACAGTAAGAACTTCAAACCCTCTGCTCAGAGTTTGAGTATTTTTTGCACCATATGAGAGTATGTTCCTCCCCTTGCTTGATTCTAAATTGATGCTGAAAACTATGATCATTGAGGTATGCAAATGATAGCATGTTAGTGGCCTTACCAGTGCAAAGCATCTAAAATCATATGTTTCTTCCATGATTTTGATGGAGGGCTTGGGAACATATGCATCCTCTAACAAGGTGCAGATCTGTGGAAGGTCAATTGCACGAGAAATGCACTTTTCTTTGCCAATTTGATCGAGAACCTACTAAACATCTAGTCAATCTGGTCATGTGTGTGTCCCACCAACAAAAACCCAAGCTTGAATTTCTTGAATATCTTCTTCTGTACCAGCATATTCAAGTACGCAAGGAGAACTTGGTTTTTGTTTTCTCTACTAGTGTTAACCAGTTGTAAGTAGAGAACGGGTGGTAGTTTTCCTTGCCATTCTCCGATGATGTTTTGAATGATGGTGATTGTCAAATTAGGATCATTACGAATGTTAGAAAAATTAACAAATGTCCTTGATGACATGACACCATTGAAAACACGGCTCCTACAACATGGAGTTGGATAAAAATTTCCTCCTTGAGATTCTTAGGAGGATGAGCAAAATGAGCAACATGGTTTTCTTTTGATCCATGCCATCAATGACTAGGCCTATAATGAAGTAGATTTGTTTGCACATGCACATGAGGAATGGGGCCCAAGCACTTGGAATGTGTACTTTTGGGGGCCTTGAGCTATATTAGGCATAGGGCTCATGGGCATTGTACACTTTTTTTATCATATTCATTTTCATGAGTACACTTACTCTTTGGAGCTCTAAGCTTCCATGGTGGACTTCTCCCTCTTAAGATGTTAGGATGGTGACCCACACCCATGTTGTCACTTCAAGCATCGAAACTTCTTTGTCTATCATTTTTCCTACGGATCATGAGTATATTCTAGTTAATCGTGGTGACATTTTAGAGGGTCGTGAGCATTTGATTAGTGATGCATCCATAAGCGCATTGGGGATGGTTGTATCCATTAGCACACTTGAGGATAGTGATACTCCACATACAAGTCACGGAGACACCTATGAGCATAGGCTTGAGTTACTAGTGTTAGATGCATTAGGCTATTATTTTCGGATTTCTATTTGTGGAGATATTGCTGATAGGACCACTACTCCTAGTATTCACAGCATTCCTGGCACTATTCGTGTGGATAGAGTTCATGTATTTGAGCAGTCAAGGATAGTGCATGAGAGTAGTCATGATTTCATTGATGTGAGACATCGTAATAGGATTATGCATATTGACCATTTGTATACCATACATGTCCTTTTGATCCTGGAGGATACTTGACTAGCTTCATCATCAACAGTGGTTCCTTATCCTCTCCGCTTGCACCAGATTATCATGGGACCATTGCCTTGGATTTTGTATGCCTCGGATTTCCTTTCAATCCAGCTGGCAATCACATAGATAGCCTCATCATCGAACGGGAGCCTTTATCCTTTCCATTTGACCCTGGGGGTCATATGATTCATGTATGGGTCTTCCGCTACATTGACATTCAGTCATGGATGTGATTTTTGGCTTTTGTACATAGCCACTTGTATATGTCTTTTCTTTGGGCACAACCACTCTTCGATTTCACGATGAAATCATTGTAGGAGGGGATGGTTTGTAATGAAATAGATTTGGTTGCACATGCACATGAGGAATGGGGCCTAGGCACTTGGGCTTAGGGTCATTTACATGTGTAATTTTGGGGGTCCTTGGGCTATATTAGGAATAGGGCTCATGGTCATTGTACCCTTTTTGAGGATATCCATTTTCGTGAGTACACTTACTCTTTAGAGCTCTAAGCTTCCATGGTAGGCTTAGATGTTAGGATGGTGACCCACACCCATGTTGTCACTCCATGTCTTGAGTGGCCAACCCTAGTTTCTTGCAAGGCCTAAATATTTATCCTTCTCCTCTAAACACTTTTTCTTGTGCTTTGCTAATTTTTGGTGCTATGTGCTCTGCTTCTCCCTGTGAATCCTCAAGGCCTATAGAATGGGCACTACAAAAGAGATTCAAGAGTGTCAATATTGTTCCAATATAAAAAATTAATTCAAAATAACCAACACAACCACTTTAAAAGATCTAGAACTTTAAACTTAACTTACATTTTTATTCTATAGTCTTTTCTTTGTCTCACTTTGCTTTCAACTCCGCACATATTTGGCAAACACCCATCCTGCTCTTCTTGGGAATTTTGGCGTGAGAGAAATCTTATCTCCATATTCTCAAGAAAGAGGGAAGTGAGAGAGTCGAGTTTAGACTATCTTTTTGTGACTCCACATATAAATTGTACACCTCTCTTAGAGTAAAGTTGCCGAGCAGATGTGTGAAGTTTGAGTCAGGTAGTACATCTCCATGGAAGGTGATAAAGTTTCCCAACCATTGCTTTAGGAAAAAATATTGGGGGATTTCATGTGTGCTAAATGTTAAAGAAAAACTTTCTTAGGTCACATTTGATAAGATTTCTTGAATTCTCAGATTTCTTATACCAAATACCTTTAAGAAACTTGCTTTGCAAACTGCAACATTCGAGACCACATATTTAGTTGACAAGGTTGAGCATCGCACACAAGACCTTAAGAACACATTTTGTGGACCTCTCTTCAAACTGAAAAATTGCTATGTTGTAGTTGGATTTTTTTAAATCCTAAGCTCCTCAAAAAATTTCTAACACAATAAAATTCTCTAGATGTCTCTCAAATTGCTAGCCTTGAAAGAAGTTGTGGATTTCTCTCACCTCTTGCCATTCGAGGTTGTCATCATTGCTCGCAATCTCTCTCACCAACCGCTACATTACCATTAAGCTATTAAAGAGAAGTGTGAAACTTTATGGTGAAGAGGTTATTATTAAAGGTGTTTGTTATTATTGGCGAGGTTTGAATGGGTGCATGCATGTTAGACATCACAAGCCTTGTCCTCCACTTACAAGCCACCACCTCAAGTAACCTCTAACACTACACAACACTCTTAACTTGTTGCATTGCCCACCCCCTAAAAACCAAAACCTTACCGATAGAGATAAAGACCACCCCCAAAACATCAACCCTATAGGAGAACGAAGACCTTACTAACATAAACAAAGACAACCCCCAAACATCAACCTCAATAGGCTCTATAGGAAGTCACCTAGAAGGAGTGGGTACCTAAGAGTACCCTGGCTAGCCAAGGAAAGTGTGATGCCTATGTAAAGAAACTTGGTAGCAACCAATTCGAACCATAAGCGGAGATCTGCCAGCGAAAACGCCATGCAATAGATTTTTACACAAACCCTAAGCCCTAATGGATTCCTGGTCAAGCCACTAAAATCCTAAGGCTCATGTGAAGGAAACTCATCACAATTTTGGTCCCAAAAACCTCACTGTCCACACAATCCTAGAAGCTAAAAAGATCCAAGTGATAGCCTTAGTACCCAATACCACTCCAATGCTTGGATGCTTCCTTGAATACTGATAAAAATGATAGACTCACAAAGATTCTAGGAAGAGAACTCCCATATTTGGATGCAAAGATCAAAGGCAAAATGACCTCCATCACCAGGGTTAAAGTAACCATTTCATAGGGAAGCTTGAGGGGGATTGAGGGTTACGGTCCTTCTTTGCCAAGTGTTGGTGGTGCAATCTATGGCCATGATTCATATCCTTTTGTGGATGATTCTCTCTCTCATGGTACCTGTAAGGCTCGCAAAAGACTTGCATGATACAAGTTTAGGTCCAATAAGGAACTCTGCTTTAAAACAATCGATGGTCATTGATTGTGAATTGTTTACCACAATAATGATTGTTGTAAAAGGTGTGAAGGGGTAGGTGGACTAATGAGGTCCATGTCTCACCTAAGATAAAACATTGTGGCTAGTCCTATTGGTGGCCACGCCACTAGATGGTCTTCTTGGAGGAACTTTAGCTCTAGGTGAGCAAGTTCCATAGTAGGTGCATCATGTACAAAGATCTATACGCTTGGGGATCTACGACCTCTCATTAATTCTTTTATCAAGAAGTTACCTCAAAGCATGCCCTCCATTTTTCATTGTCAGCTGTCAGGCATTTTTCTGAAAGATGTTTTGGGCCTGTGTATATATGGATGCATGGCGTATGTGAAGAGCTTTGTTTGGAATGCGTTGCCAGGTGTACAGGGTGGATGGCTTTTGTTTTGGGCTTGTGCAGGCCTGAGTAAGGTCAGCTGTGCAGGTGGTATCGGCCGTTCGATGGCTCGTATGTGTATGCGTCCAAAAAAAATGAGTGGGCATTGGAAGCTGTATTAAGGTGTGTGGAGGCATGGGCAATAAAAGATTGAAAGGGGACAGTGTTGCCTTGGACATTGGTGTGAAAGCATTGAGGGTGGCCATCATTGAAGCTCTAATAAAATAATAATAATATCCACATGGCCAACTTATAGAAAGGCCACATGGCTGTTTACGATGATACCAGCGTTGGCCAGCATGTGAAGAGAAGGTTGGCGAATCGTGGAGGTGGAGTCGGGGTCGTAAGGTTAAGAGTTGCCGCCTTTGGGTGAGAAGGCGGCTCTGGTCATTCTGAAGAGCGAGAGGGATCTGGATGCGCAAGTCTGGCTGCAGGCGAAGGCACACAGAGGAGCCGCCTTGGGGTGAGCTACTGCAGCTGCTGCTGGCGGTGACTGGAGCCCTGGGTTTTGAAGAGCTGCAGTTGGCTACGCACATAGGCAAGAGGGCACAGCTGCTGGTCGACTGGACTGACGGGCAGACACGTACAGGGGAGCCGCCAAAGAGAGAACGTGTGGGACTGGCTGCAGGCGCAAGGGGTCCGCCAGAGGAGCTGAAGCAAGAGAGTAGTGGCAGGGAGCAGCTAAGCGTGTGGCTGTGGAAGCACCGATGGGTGCTGAAGTCAGGCAAGACAAGGGTGGCATCAAGGTGACAGGCTGGCAAAGCGTGGGCTGGTGTGGGCCGCATAGGTGAAGCCGGAAGTGGAAGCAAAGGTAGGTGCTGAAGACTGAAAGCTGAAGCCGACAGTGGACAGCGTGAGCGGGTGTCGAGTGAAGCAGAGAGAAAGACAGAGGTGTTGCTGCTTGGCTGGTGGGGCCGGTAGCATTGCAGAGACAAGGGGCGGGTGGTGCTTGGGTTTGTTGTGAGGCTGACAGAGGATCAGCACACACAGAGAGAGAGAGAGAGGTGTTTGAGCAGCTGCTGCTGGTGACACACACAGAAGTGATGGGCTGCAGAGAGGTGTTTGAGCAGCTGCTGCTGGTGACACACACAGAAGTGATGGGCTGCAGAGAGAGTTGAGGGTTAGCTGGTGGGGCGCCCTCTGAAGAGTGAGAGTGGCCGGGTTCTTTCTGGTGTGGTTGGCACAGCACCACGCAGTGAGACAGGTCAAAGTGTTGAGGTCGTGTGGTTGAAGAGGCTTGGTCGTCAGACGCAAGGTTGAATCCCAGAGGTGGTGTGGCCGTGGTGGATCTCCCTTGGCAGTAAATCCAGGCCTGAGTGTTTGTATGGTGGTGTGAGTAAGGCTTCTGTGTCAGGAGAAGCTTGTATGAAGTGTTGTGACTGGAAATATATTGCTGGGTGTTTACTTTGGTCTATGGTGCCCTTGTTTTTTTGCTATCTTTCTGGTGTGGGTGGGTGGTGTGAACAGTGAGAAGTGTTCTGGCTGGTGGTGCCCCCGTTCGTGTTGTTGTATCCAAGTTTGGGAGGTGAAGGGCTATAGAGGCATGGTCTTTTTTTCTTGTTTTTCACCTCACCATTCTTCTGGTGCCTCCACAGAGGATAAGTCTGGTGTTGTTCTTTGCCTAGAAGGGTGTATGTCCCACTGAGGAGAGCTCAGGGATTGTTACAGGTTTTCATGATGTGGTCTTATCCAGAATTTTATGGCAGGAAGGGTGAAGATGTGTGTGACTTTTTGGAGCAAATGGAGTTGGCATGCATTAGCAATCATGTTACAGATGAAGAGCAGGTTCTGAAGCTGATAAAGATTTTCTTGAAGGGAGATGCCCGAAGCTGGCTTAAAGATTTTGAAGCACACGATGCGGCATGTGAGCTACATGGATGATTAAGATAATTTCAATCAAGTTGGGGATTGAAAAAATGATAACTTAATGGTGTCCTAATAGGCCAAACCATTCCTTAAACTTCGTGGATGATGACCACTCCAACTCTCAAGTCCTAGCCTTGATATCAAACAACAAGCTCAACTCTTGATAAATCCAAATTGATTCACAGACAGCCTCTCCAATCACTTGGGAATTTTTATCATTTCTCACATGATTGAATTGGTGCCATGGGGGGACAAACATCAAGTTATGTGTAAAACTTTATTACGATGACATCTAGAGCAATAATGACAATGAAGTACCTGAAGATACAACTAGAAACTGTGAAGGAGACTCATAGAAAACAAGAGCAATAACTCTAAGATCTGATTGAGAAGTAAAAACCCAATTGGGAAAACATATGAGATGCTCTACTTAAAGAGAGGGAGAAACATGAAGAGGAAAAAGTTGCATCAATCCAAGAAACGGAGCAAAAGAGGCTCTCCACAAAATTTGAAGGCTAAACATCAAGAGGTAGTAAAAGCTCAACAACAAGCCAAAGCAAAACAAGAGTTGCAACAAAAAAAAAAATGATAAGGAAGTAGGCCAACTAATTAGTAAAGTGCTCTCAGAAATAAAGTAGTTCAGCAAGCCGTTAAGGAGAAGGATGAAAATAACACCATACTAAGAACTGTTGGCTATGACCTCCCCAAAGAAGAAAGGAGCTAGAGAAGCAACTTGAGCACCACTTTTCATTCATTCACTCTTTCTTATTCCACACTAACCCTCTATATCCTCTAACACTAACCCTATATATCCTCCAACATCACATTAACTATAAGAAATGCCTACCCACATACCACTTCCACAAAGGTCATAAACAACACTACACCTTACACATAGTGACCATGGCCTTGAAATCATTTATCCTCAAGAACCCAAAAGATGTGTTTTTGATGCCATCACATATGTTATGTAGTTCTAAACTTAAGATCATGGTGTTGAATCCTCTAGGATGCAACCATCCTAAGCGAGTGCAACTAGGAGAAGATAAGACTAGATCTTGTGTGCCCGTAAATGTCTAGCTCCAAAATTTTGTCTTTCATACCAAGACCAAGCACATTGAAGTGCACTACCACTCTGTAAAAGAAATACTCCATGCAAGTGAGATCAGTATGATCTATTAGAGTACACATGATAATGTGGCAGGTCTTTTCACTAAAGCCTTATCACATAAAAATTTAGAAGCCTTCCCACAAAGCTTTGGGCCTCATCCTTTTCAAAGTTTAATAATCTGCAATCTTTGTAAATATCACATCTGTACTACATGGGGTTTTGCTAAATATTTATGGTAGTACTATAGTGAGGCCATGTACTGATGCCATGGGCACGTTTATCTCATTGGGGTTTCCCCCATAACCATCTAGGTGTGAACAGACACCTTGGGGTTTTGCTAAATATTTATGGTAGTACTATAGTGAGGCCATGTGTACTGATGCCATGGGCACGTTTATCTCATTGGGGTTTCCCCCATAACCATCTAGGTGTGAACAGACACCTTGGGGCTGGCTAGTATATAAGCAACCTCATCCATTGTTTATGGTTGCTTCTCATTTGTACTTTCTTCTTTGTTCTTGTAGAGAGCTTCATCTCTCTCCCCTTTGAGCTAGCCATTCTCTCTCACACTTTACCTTGTGTTATTGTCATTGAGCATTGTGTGTGTGTGAGCTCAGATCAACCACGAGCTAACAAGATCCTAAGATCAAATACAAACTTTCTCATTTAGTTCTTCAAAATACACAAAAAGGGATCTTACATTGTGTGATATTGGATGGTGTGGGATATTCTTAATAAAATCCACTTTTTAAGATCCATCCTTATACCATCCTTGCCAACATTATGCATAAGGTGTTCCACCTCTTGTGACATAAGTGTGAATTTACTCTCTTTGGCATATATAATTTATTAGCCCTCAAAGCTTCCAAAATTTCATGCATATGCTTCACACGCTCTTTTTCACTCTTATTATATATTAATATTCCATCGAAAAAGACCAACATCGATTTGAATATATAGGGATGAAGCATTCATTTGTCGATGCTTGGAAGGTAGCATGAGAATTACATAAACCAAAAGGCATCACCATGTAGTGAAATAGACTTATCTTAGTCCTAAATGCCATTTTTATTTCATCCTTTTCTTAATTCTAATTTTATGATAGCACGATCTCAAATTCTTAACATGCTCTTCTTCCACCCTTGTTGTTACATATCAATATGTCATCAAAAAAGACCAACACTGATTTGAATATATAGGGATGAGCATTCATTCAACAACAATGCTTGAAAGGTAACAAGATCATTGCATAAACCAAAAGGCATCACCATGTAGTGAAATATACCTCTCTCAGTCCTAAATGCCATTTTCATTTGATCCCCTTAATTCTTGGCTTGTCTTGGCCCATTTCATTTCAATCAACTCTTGAACTTGTTTAACTATTTCATCTTTCTCCACCTTAGAAAGCCTATGTGGAGGTTTATGTGACAACTTTCACATTTGTCTCTAACTCAATAGGATGATCTATTTTTTCCTAGTCACATTGGCATTTCAAATACGTCTTTGCATTCCTCCAAAAGTCCTACCTTATCCTAATGTAAAACCTTCTTATCTTCCTAATTGCCTTTATCAGTATTTACAAAGAAGCTCTGTAGTAAAAGATTTGGCTCATTTTTCTCATCTCCCTCTTGAATTGCATGGCATTTATCAATACCATCTTTGATTCACATGAACCTCTCAAGGTAACCTTTTCTCACCATGCATAAATGACATAAGCCCTTGTTCTATATTCATGTGGTGAATGAGCCAAGAGTGGCAAGCCAATCTCAACCCAAGATAATGTTAGTCATACCCTTATCTATGATTAACAATTTAACCTTTTATGCATAATCTAGTCCCCATTTTGACATGACATTATACATTACATCTGTGACCCATTAGCCACTTGCACCATGTATAAATAGTTCAAAGATGTGGTCCATAATTTTAGGTTTTGTAAGGATTTAATATTGATAAAACTATGTGTACTCCCACTATCCATAAGGATATGTTCCACTTTATCTTTGATGTAAGCTTTAAGCCTTATAGTTTGAGCATTTTTGTACCCCATATAGGCATCATATGATAATGTACAAAAAGTGGCATCCTTGAATGAATCATCCAAAGTATACATAGTTGGGAATCCATCATCATGATTCTCCAAATCTCTACCACAAGAATCACCAAGATCAAAAGGAAATTCCCCCATCGGAGTAGAATTTCTAGCCTTGCATGACTTTGCATGATCTTTATGCCACTTCTCACCACATTTGAAACACAATCCTTTGCTCCTAAGATCACTATGCTAGTCCTCTTTGACATACTTTGTCTTTCTTTTGCCATTAGAGACTTTTCCATCCTTGCTCAAATCTCAGTCACATTTAAAGACGCATTAGTTTATCAGTCTCATAGACGAAGATGGGAGAACTTCAATATGTAACCACCCTTTAAGGCATACTTTTCTTCATATATCTTTGCCAACATCATAGCGTCTTCAAGAGTAGTTGGCCTTTAAGCATTAACATCAGCCCTTATGTCCTTCGCAAGGTCCTTGATGTACTTGCTACCTTGAAATCATTTTCAAGACCTTTGAGCATAGGTTTGAGGAATTTGTGATTATAATCTCTCAAAATTTCTGTTTATGTCAAGTCATCCCACTCACTAATATTCTGAGCACCATGTAATTTGGAAACAAAATCATCTCTCATTTTATTCTTGATCTCCAACCAAGTGGTGATAACACAGCCATCTTCTTGTACATGCCATTCACACCATGTGTTTGCATACCCTTCCAATTGTAAGGTAGCAAAATACACCCTAGCATACTCACTTCTAAGATTGATCTCAAGTAACAAGTCAAGTTTATTTTCCCATTCTTCAAACTCCTCATTGTTGGTGTTCTCTCCTTTGAACTTTGAAAACACCACTTTATCCTTGATGCCCTTGAACTTATCATTACTTTCTTAATCATTGCCAATAACCCTTTTGGTGTAGGTCTATCAAATCTTCCATTTACATTTATGTCATCAAAATACCACTTGTGTTCCTCTTCCAAAGTCTTTAAATGAAGATCCAAATCTTCATTGAGGAGGTAGATTCTCGTTATTCACAATTTCATGACCATCTTCAATGTCATAGTCATCTTCATCATCATCATTCATAAGCATGCTGGTATTGGTTGAGCCACCAATGTGTAATTTCTTCCACATGAGTGCTTCAATGTCATGACTATCTTTAATGTTATATCTAGATATATACCAAAATTCATTCTATTCATAAAACGTTCCGCAGGTTGCAAAAGCGCTATGTGCTTTCGTAAGATTTCAGCGATCTCCCCTCTCATCCTTCGGAGTACCAATCAATTATTTGTACAATCTTGCTACCATACCCCCTACAAAAACTGACTCGCAAATCTGCTGGTAAGTGGGGTTTATGTTGTTAGTTCCAAAATGCTTGAGGATGGCCTGGGCGATGGCTTAAAAGCTCTACTCTCACTGTGTATCGGGAACATTCATTTTCGGGATCTTTAAGGGAGCGATCACTAGGTTGTTCTGGTGAGTCCCATGCCTATATGCAATTCTGGCCTTGCCTCTTTCGACCACAGATGATCTAATGGCCGCCCCACCTTTTCCATCAATAGGTACGGTGGTAGCTTAACCATCTTTAATAGTGCAGATCATTTGGTTTGGAGTAACCACTAAAACCTATTACTTGCTTGCTTCCCAAAACAACTAACAAAGGTTGGAAAGGACCTGAGGGAAACCTTTGCATCAGTTCAAGGAAATGATGACCCGGATTTCCTAATTGGTAGCACTCATGAGCCTATTCTTTGCTTGCTTCCCAAAACAATTAAAACCTATTCCTTGATTGCTTCCCAAAACAACTGACAAAGGTAGAGAAGGAGTTGGGGGAAACTTTTGCATCAATTGAAGGAAGTGATCACCTGGATTTCATAATTGGTAGCACTCAAGAACCACAAGACCACCCACCACCCAACTGACACCACTACACCTATCACCACACTGCACACATGTTAATTGGTAGACCTATCACCCACTACAAAAATGTTAACTATAAGACCTATCACCACTATTGTGGCAGATCTAGCATGTCATAACCCTTGTCTTCTTTTTCTCTCTTTCTAAAATCATTAAAATTACCACTAACCTTCCAAAGTACTTAGAGTGTTTTGATGTTTACCAAGATTAAGGCTTGTAGGCCTTACCAATTTTCCAAGGTAAGCATGTGTAGGAACAAGAGCCAAGGACATCAAGAGAGCATAAAGAGGAGGATCTTTACTTCAAGGCTGGCAAACCACTCTTTAAACCAAAATCAATGCCAAGATGCTAAAAATGACAATGTCACTAGTATACACTGACCCATGACTGTAAAAGCAACCCCAATGTTTACAAGACAAGGTGCAGAACCCCAATGAGAGAACCAATGCCAAATTGGGAAGAGTTTGTGCATCCTTAAGATCCAAAGGATGCCTTGTACCATGAGGAGCACACATATGTAAATGATGTGACTAGAAATACACATTGTTTCACTAATTGTTTAGCAAAGCTTACACACATGGAGAAAGGAGAGCCCAAAGGAGAAAAAGGAGGCTACCAAAAACAAAAATGATTATATGATAAGGTCGTTCTTGTAAATATTTTTTGCAATAACCAAAGTGCAAGACCAAGATAGCTGAAAGATTACTATAATAATTACATGTAAGTGCCAAGGTACTTGAGAATTGATAGTTACTTTCCAATCAAGAGGAGGTGGAATTAGAAAGATTTTTTTTTTGCATTGAAAAAACAAGATCCACATGTTTGCTTCAATTTTCCCTTCTTTAAGCTAGCAAAGTTTGATACCACCTCAAAGCTAAAATATCAACACTATTATAAGCATACCATATGGGGATATCTTTGCCACATATAGTTTTCCCAAAATTCTAGTACTCTAAGCCCATGATCTCCATATGAGACCGTGTAGCTTCCTTCTGCTGCTGGTTATATTAATCAAGCATATCCATGTACTCTATTTGAATCATCCGCCACTCCTTGTCAATCAAGCCAAACAAGTTTTAGCTTCCCATCCTTCAAAGCATCCCTTGGCTTGGACCTACGTGATGCCATGGTTTTAACCATGACATGGTTAATCCATGGGTTTGGGAATGCTTCACCTATAGGAGTGCACTCACTTTAGAAATAGTTAGGGTTTAAGCAACATACCTGCTGAAGCTGGTGTAGAGAACAAGGGCTCCTATAAATATACACAAAACAAGAAAAAGAACAGTGCAAAATTAGTAGATTAGTGGCTAAAATTTTAGGACGAAAGAAAGCATTAAGGCAACCCTCCTTATGATTTTAAGTTTATGATAGAGAGAAAGAGAGGAAGAAAACCACTTGCAAAAACAATCAAATGCACATACAAACACAAATCCATTGGAAAAGGGAAATCAAAATCATGTAAAATAGGGGTAAGGGCAAGAGAAACATAAAAAAACCTATATTTTCAAGCTTGGGCAAGAGGCTATGGTGTGGGCAAAGTAGCACATTAATAGCCGCTTTTCGAAATTTTGATTTTTAAATTTTTTATGGGCCCGGTATAGGCACCGGTATAAGTGTCAGTATACGCGCTTATACCGACACCGGTATAAGTGCCGATATAAGCACTTATACCAGTATAGGCACCGGTATAAGTGTCGGTATAAGCACTTATACCGACACCGGTATAAGTGCCGATATAAGAGCATATATTGACGTTGATACCAGCACTTATACCAACGTTGATACTGGCACCTTTACCAATGCTCGATGTTTACAAAATGGTTTTGATTGGTCTTGCCCAATATAAGAGACCTTAATCAGCCCAAACAAAAACATTCCAACAAATGTGTGCACAACATGGAAGACATGGAGCGACAACACTCTGGCACGCTAGTGTCCGAAAACTTTGGTGATGGGCTCAAAACTCCTTAGGTGACATTGAAGAGGATACAGAGGCATTTCTTGAGATTGATCTTTTTGGAGCCATGGATCTAGCCGAGAATGAGAGAATAGATAACGATCTATGAGTTTGTAACAAGTATTATGTTTTAGCATACATATGCAAGGTTTCACTCACCACTATCCCATCATCGACACTCTTACACAAAATCTTTAACTGATAATTTAATCCCCCACATGCTCGTAACTTTTTGTCCTTCCAACCATTTCCCATGGTATACCATCGCTTATACCGGAGCCTGTACTAGGCATTGGTAATTGACCATCGGTAATCCGCCGATATGTAGTAGTGGAGTGTGCACAAGATTATTTTATATGTGTAGTTATGTGTATAGGCCCATTAGTATAGGCCCATTAGTATTTATAATTGGGCAAAGGTTTATGTCATGTGTAAACCTTAGAAACTTTTGACAAGGTTATTTATATGTAAAGCAAAAGCCCAAAAGTAAAAAAGGTGCTATTATTGGCTCTAAGGGCTGAAAATATGAATATGACATAAATACCGCGTGTAGGAGTAGGAGCCACACACATCGAGGGGAAGATTGCACCCAATGCTTGTGTCGTGTGATGAAGTATTTCTCAAGTGTTCACGTTCACCTTCTCTATGCTTATTTTTCTCTATTATTCAATTTATTTGTTATTGTGAGAATATGGTTTAAATTTGTACCTAGAGAAAGATTCTTGTTTCACCTTATCCCATACTTTTGTACACATGATATTCCCTTGCACACCTATTTAATGAGCCACATACATTAAGCTTCACTTTGTAAACCCATTTGCAACCAATAAAGGGTTTTTCCATTAGCTTATTCACCGATTTCCCTATGTGTTTATATCTTGCAATGCCTTGTATTCCTCTTCCATTTCATATATCCACTCTTTCTTCTCCTCAAATGATTATTATTCCTTGAATTCAACCATGAATTCATAATGTGCCTCACAAAAGTTTGAGTAAGTGAATCTTTTTGGTCCACTCTTTGTTGTGACCTTCTTTACGGGTTGATTTACATGATTAAGTTTATGTACATCATCCCTCTCAAATTCATAAGATACTATGTAAATGTAGACTAGTGTAAATTTGATAATTAGATCTCAATATATGAAACATTCCTATGTTTTTGGGCTATAGTATTGTACACAATAAATCATTGCCTTGTAGTTTTCTTTAAGATTCTTCATAATGTAATCCATGTTAAAACCCTTGTTAATCCCATTTTGGATTAATAAGTATGCTCCTCCAATTGAGGACATTAATAAGTGTCATGTAAAGGCACTATAAAAGTTTTACCTTATGAGATATTGGCCACCCAAGGTCTTAGTTAAGTAAGTTTTGGGCGCCCAAGTGTGAATGAGGGCCAAATGTATATAACACATTTTCTCATAATGAAAAGACACAATCCTCCTTTGTGCTATTGAGAGCTCTTCTTTGTGTCTTAAGAGAGATTGAGAGAGAGCATTCTAGCACTTGTGCCTCTTCTATGCTTGTATGTTTCATGCTTTTGTGGGAGAGTGAGAGAGAGTGATTGCTTTATGCGATGGTGCATGCGACTCTACGGTGATAGCGTGGAGGTTTGGAGCTTAAAAAATGAGCTTGGAGGCCTCAAGGGACTCAAGCTCTAAGCATTGGTAAGTGCCCTACGACAGTTGTGTTCTATTGCTCTTCCTTTAGGGTGAATGCATTGAGTTCCTTCCTGGAGGTGTGGCAGCCCATAACATTTTTGGTGCCGCTCGGGGAGCCATCCCTTAGCTTTTTCCATCGTTTTTTCTCTAATCTATGCATTATCAATTGCCCATTATATTGATTAATGGTTTTCCATGAAAAAGATGTGGATTTGATAGTGATTTGTGTGTGATTTAGTGTAGAATACCTCTCTTTTTGTTTTTGAAAAGAATGCCTTTTTGCTTAATTTGTTGTTTTTGTTGTTGTTATTGTGGTTTTTCATGTTCTTAGGGCTTGCACATAGTTTGTATTAGGCTTAGTTTGCATCCATTACATCAAACAATGTAATAGAATGGAATTTTTTTTAGTGAATGTTAGCTCTCTTTAGTGTTAAACATAGAACTAAAATCATTAATTTTAGCTTAATTGTGTGTTTGTTGTTGAAATTGTTTGCATTAGAGTGTTAGCAAGCATTAGGAGTAGCTTAATCTTTCAAAAAACTTCTTAAAACCATTAAAAAACCCTTGAATTTGACTAATTTCTCTTAATAGATTTTTTTGTCATTAAGGGTGATTAATCTTGTTGAAGAGGCAAATTTTTTTTAGAAAATATGTTAACTGGGGTCTAAATTGATCATATAAGTAGTCGAAATTGGTATTTTGAGTGTTTTGAGAGCATCTAGATGCATCAAAACACCTAATTACATCAATTTTTTCATTAATTGGAGAAATTTGACTCTCTTTGCTTAATTTTGCCTTAAAAGAGGAGATCGTAATTAAGAGTCTAATTAATCTCCTATTTTAGATTAATTTACACATTTGCTGATGCACAAAGATTATCATTCCCTTGCTCTATCCAATGATGTGCTCAATTGTGTGAATTACTTAGGGATTAGTGGTTAATTAGAGTCTTTGATTAATATAAAAGAGGGAAAGATTAGTAAAAGGATTAATCCTGATTAATTATTTATCACTTTTTTACATAACTCATTAGATGCTCATGATTTGTCAAATTGTCCATTTTGGGGGTCATTTATAAGGGTGTAAGGGGTGTCATAAAAAGGTTGACTTTTTTGATTCCCACTTACCTTTTTGGGAAAATGCCCATATCTCCTTAATTTTAAATTCAAAAAATATTTCCCCCAAAAAGAAAAATTCGTATTTTCCACTAGACTAAAAAGAAAAATTTTGAAAAATGGTTCACGTCGTAAACCATTTCTGTAACGTCACGGCCTAAAGGTTCACGCCCTAGGAGCCCGCACCGAAAGGATTAATCTTGGATTAGCTGACACCGAGCTCTTCGACTTTGGACTTAGCCGTCTAAAGTCAAAATTGATCATTTTGGCCTTTGACTAGTAACCTCAAAATTCGACCCGAAAATCGAGGCAAGGAAAAACATTGTAGCACACTGATCCTACAAGCTTGCCAAGTGCCTGCGGGCGGGGGGCGATCTTATAGAGAGAGAGAGAGAGAGAGAGAGAGAGAGAGAGAGAGAGAGAGAGAGAGAGAGAGAGAGAGAGAGAGAGAGAACCGTAGCTCCTCAACAGTTGCAACCCTGACAGGCACATAGAGTACCTTCATCTCATTTTTTGCCAGCAGACCGCAGAAGTGCTTAGTTTTGGCAATAGCAGCCAGCTCCAAAGCATCAGCCGCACGACAACCTCCTCCCATGCATGGGCGATTCACACTCACGGCCCAAACATACTTCCACACCAATAATTGAAATTTCTTTTGATCAAAGACTACATAATTAACCTTGCATTAAAAAAAGAATCAACATGTTCATGAGCATCCCAAAAGAGATGTAAAAAACAAAATCCAAATGGATTGTTTTGAAAACTAGCCCCAAGGCTAGGATGGTGCACTTGGAGACTTAGCAAAGGAACTCGGAAGACGAAGACGGGAGAAGCATGGAATGCTCATTTGTGAAGCCTACCCAAGGCTACAAATATGCGTATATTTGTAATTATGTGTAATATGAGGGTTTTTGCAATCATATTAAGCTTGTGTTTTGGGTAATATTTTGTTCATTGAGCCTTGTTTAAGTAAGTGCTAACCTTTCCATTATTCAAGCACGAGTTTGTTTGTTTGCTTTGAGCCTCGTTATATCATAGTTATTCTTTCTTTTACATTCTCTTTCCCCAATGACCTAGGATGCCACAAAAGTTGCATAAGCCAAGTCCATGCGTGGATGTCCACCTTCCTCGAACTCTAAATGATTCTTTTACCTCGATTGGGTCTTGTCGACGTGGCTCTTTCACCCATGTTTGCATTATTGTTGGTGTCTTGGGCTCCCTACCACCATTATATGCACCTGTACCAAAGTACCAAAGTTATTGTTGGGTGTCTTCATTATTGTTGGTGTTTGGGGCTCCTCTACCACCATTATATGCACCTCTACCAAAGTATCAAAGTTATTATTGGTGTCTTGCATTATTGTTGGTTCCTTGGGCTCCTCTACCACCATTATATGCACCTCTACCAAAGTTATTATTGGTGTCTTGCACTATTGTTGGTGCTTTGGGCTCCTCTACCACCATTATATGTAAACCTCCTCGAATTCGTTGTTGTCTTGCATTATTGTTGTTCGTGTTTTAGGCTCCTCTTGCCACCATTATTGTTGGTTCCTTGGGCTCCTCTACCACCATTATATACACCTCTACCAAAGTTATTGTTGGTGTCTTGCACTATTGTTGGTGCTTTGGGCTCCTCTACCACCATTATATGTAAACCTCCTCGAATTCGTTGTTGTCTTGCATTATTGTTGTTGGTGTCTTAGGCTCCTCTGCCACCCTTATATGCACCTCTATTGAAGTACCAAAGTTAAACCTCTTTGAATTCGTTGCTTTACCTTTGCCCCTACACATTGCAAGAGCATGCTATTAGTTGTGTTAGGCTATTTTCTTTCCTCTTCTTGCACCAATAGACTCACAAGGTCTTGGTAGCTTGGTAGTTTATCCCGAATAGCAATGATAGACCCAAATAACAAAATGTTTGTACTTTGAGTCCTCTAAGCAAGGATTGAGCCATGTCTTCATCTCCAACCACATTACCCATCCTAGCTACCTTAACTCATTAATGGTTTGTAATGGTAACTCCGTAATGAGATCGAACTTTGTCTTCAAGTGAAACTCGCTCATCGTGCATTCTTGGCTTGAAACATGCTTTTGAGTATGTCCCATTCATTTATGTGTCTAATCATAGCATGTGACACATTCAAGTCGATAATGCCTAGAGCCAAATTAGCTTGTCTATTCCAATCTTGCCTTGTCAAGCCTTGTGAAGGTAGTACCTCAAGGCCTCAACAATGCCCCATAGATTCTTCACATAAGTATGGTCTTCTCATTTTGAACTTCCATTAGCATAGTTGGTCCGCCGATCTAACTTGTTTGCATTACCCATAAATGGTACCTCATTGTTATGTGCCATACTTGCAAAATCCTCAAGTTACTACCAAATGCACCAACAAGAGGCAACCTTGAAGAGTGAACTCCAATCCACACCCTTTTGTAAGCTTCTTATTTCATAAAAGTCGGCTCTCACCCACCGTCTCTAATAGCGTTGACACCTCTCTCTCTCTCCTCTCTTTTCGGCCCTCCCCCCTCCCCCCACTTTGCATTCTTTGATGACACATGTCAAAAGAGACTTCAATATCATATATTTATATTTATATGGTATACAACACAATCCACACAAGTTTTTTATATAAACACAATCCACACAGAGCTTTACACGCACACAGGAGCAAGATGCCTACCTTGAACATCACCACCAACGTCCCCTTGGATGGCGTGTCCACGTCCGACATTCTCAAGGACGCCAGCAGAGCTGTGGCCAAGACAGTGGGAAAACCAGAACAGGTAACTACAAAGCTAATTTAAAAAAACAAAAAGAAAAAGCAAAGCAATTTTCTCCTCAATATCTGTGTGGGTTCTCTTCAGTCTTTGTGTTGCGAGCCCTGCTATTTTCCGACAAGCGTTTATAACAAATAGCGTTTCTGTTTACAGTTTTTTTTGCAACAGTTAGGGTTTCAATGGCTGCAGTTGTCTGTGACCATATCTAGGGTTTAGTCTGCAGATATGGTTATAGTTTCTTTCTAAGTGATTATCTGTCTGCATCTGGAGACAGTTGTTTTACAACATTTAGAGTGTCTTGATTTTAGGGTTAGTGTTTCCATTCATCTCTTGCCAATCATTAGGGTTTTTTGACTTGTCGATGTACAGCATTCTGCTACTCTTGCACTAGCTAGGGTTCCAAGTTAAGACGATTTGTCTTAGAACTGCAATTACGATGGTTTTGATCACATCCTGTGAGCTAAAATGCAGCCCTTTGAATGCCGTTGGTTGGTTCCATATCATGCACAGTGCAGGTGCCTGTTTACAATTTTCTGAATTCCCAAATGATGTGTACAGTATGTGATGGTGCTCGTTAGAGGGGGTGTGCCCATGTCGTTTGCGGGCAGTGAAGAGCCAGCTGCCTATGGCGAGCTCATTTCCATTGGTGGCCTTGGCCCATCCATCAACAAATCTATCAGTGCAGCCATTGCAGCCATTCTGGAATCAAAGCTGTCGGTGCCCAAATCTCGCTTCTACTTGAAGTTCTCTGATGTCAAGGTGAGGCCAATCATGGTTGAATTTCATGTAAATTGTGTGCATGATGGGATTGATTAATTTCATACATCGTTGTGCGTTGTCCACATATGCAATGTTTTTGTT
Source organism: Cibotium barometz (assembly GCF_041138505.1). Taxonomy (NCBI): domain Eukaryota; kingdom Viridiplantae; phylum Streptophyta; class Polypodiopsida; order Cyatheales; family Cibotiaceae; genus Cibotium; species Cibotium barometz. The sequence goes on from NC_141047.1 coordinate 33,465,378, forward strand.
AGTTATTACATCCTTGGCATGGATTGGCTATGTGGGTCATGCAAGGTGTAACATGGTTTAGCAGTTTGTTGGTGGAGAGTTGGATAATAATTTCATAAAAGTAAGGTTATCATTAGGGCTTAGGGGCTATACAAGTGGCAACATGATTGAGTGTTGAGCTAATAGTGTGTGGATCTAGATCTAGTCTAGCTCTAGAGGCAGATAGTGGGCGGCAAACCATAGACCACCTTGCCCTCTGATGACTATTAGATGCATTCCGAACAACTCTAATTCTCATGTATCTCATGTAATCTAATGCTTCCGTGCTCGGGGATGGTTTGGAGCTATCGTGGGCATGCGACACACCTCACTTATGGTACACAAAAGATAGGCTCGTGGGTTGGCGCAGGTGATGGCGTGGCAAGTCGTGGGCCTGGCTGACAGCAGTAAAACAAACGACCAGCAACATTGGTGCATACATATACATGGGTAGCCAAATCATCATAATCATTTGCTTTCCTCAACGTTGGACTTTGTAGAGCATTTCTCTACAGGTGAAGTGCTAGCCAATAGTGTAAAGTAGGTTATAAGGCTGCAGTTGACATGTCATAGGGTTGTAGTTGACATTTTCACTCAGCCATATCCATTGTACTAGAGATTTAGTTGGGTTACTTCTTTCTTGTACATAATATGGACAATAGTTTAGGACTCTTGCGTGTGCTATTTGAGATTCCACTGCACTTTTCTTCCTATCTTAGAAAACCCTAGTAGCACAGGCATAAGTGTTCTGAACTTGCAAATTTTTTCTTTTCCGGCACTTGTGTGCATTGATTTCTTGGATAGGGTAGAGTCCGTAGGCTCCAAGAGTGGCACAAGTCTGGGTGGTTTGGGAAAAGTAATTATTTGAGTTTTTTCTAGTATTTATGGTGTAGGGTCACGGTTCACCCCCCTTATCCAACCTACCCGTCTTAGGGTGATAGGCTTTCATCCTTCCTCATCATTCTTTATTCTTGGTTTCGGGCGACTTGTTATGGATCCCACAGAGCTTGCAGATTTACTTCAGGGTTTCAAGCAAGCATGGAGACCATGTCTTACCATCTTGATCGGATAGAGCCGGCACCCCGAGTCCCTAGTGTTCTAAATTTGGATTTTATCGAGGCGCGTGCTCTTCAACTACCTAGGCATGTCGATTCCTAGGATGAAGTGGAGGATTTTTCACTCCTTTAGATTTAGGTAACGATATGTGTGACAAGCTTCGCTCCCGGGCCAACAATCATCCTTCTACACTTGGGCGTAGTCAGCACAAGAGAGACACCGGCTGTCTCCTTCATGAAGTCCCTTGCCTCCGGATTCACCAGGATAGTTCCCGTTTGCCTTCACTGGCTTGACATTAGGTTACTACTACCAGGTTGCCGAGTTCTTTCTCCATGCCCATGAGGAACCAACTTAGTTATTGAAGCTTCTCAAGTCTCCTGAATTCAACAAGAAGATGGACAGAGAAGTCGTCACCAACTAGAACCACGAGATGACTGCCACATTGGTGGTAGGAGGTGGTTCCGATGTTTTTAAGCTCCATTTGGTATGTACGGCTTTGACAGGTGTCACCCTCTTGTGGTGGGAAGACCAACTTAGGTACCACACCGTAACTTGCTAGGATGATGGCTGCAAGGCGGTCTTGAAGCAGCTTGTTCCTGAGGACTATTACGGTAAAGCTAAAGTGGCGTTGGGAGCGTTTTGCCTAAAAGCTGGGATCACCTGACACATTTTTGGAAGCTTCTGCACATGCTTTTGAGAACCGTTCAATGGTTGGAGCAAGTTGTACGCTTTGTGGATGGTTTGAAACCATCCTTGCGCACAAATGTTAGTGCACATCAGCCCCGTGATCTTTCGCTTGCTATGACTCTCGAGACATGTGAGTTTCAGGTCTGGAACTCTGCAAAAGGCTCAATAGCAAAAGGGTAGGAGATACCTAAAGATAAAGCTGTTTAGGCCATGGAGGATAGCAACAATTCTAGTGGGGGAGAGTTGTGGACATGACACTCTCAGGAGGAGTTCCGAACCACGCAACTGGCCGGTCAATGTTTCGATTGTGCCTCCACCAAGCACATGGTGAAGGAATCCGCGGACCTTGGAGGAGCAATCTGAGGAGGAGGCTTCTTCAGACGCTAAGGATGAGTGTGAACTAGATGCATGTGTGCAGGTCTCAGATTTTTTCATTTCTCGAGCTGAGTACACTTCATATCATCAGGTCACAGGTACGAATAGAGGAAGTTTTCAGCCAGGTCTCTGAGGGAGAGTTTTCACAGTCATCATTTGCACTAAGTGGAGAATCTTTGGCTTCAATGGAAGACACTCTAATTTTTGGGGTTGTTCAAGAGGACCCTTCTCACTTGCCGTTTGCATTGGGTAAAGTATCTTCTGTGTTTGATGTCATGGAGGCCCCCAAGGAGGACATATGACCCGATTTACTCGGAGGATAGGCTAGTGGGTGTATCTTTAGAGTAGGCAGATTTCTTGGAGAGTGTACCACTTCAGTGTATTAGCAGATGTATTAGTTGGAGTATGTTCCACATGACATGGGTGGTTTAGACATACAGGTGCCGAGCAGTACTGATGGATATAGATTTGGTGGAGCCTTTTTGAGGAGTGTTGTTCTTGGAACTACTCTTCCTTCAGGGATGCATTGGAGCCAGTGCAAGCAGTTCTTGTGCTCCATTTGAGTTGATGCATTAGTGGCTGGAGTTTGGATGGCGGAGTTTTGCCAGGCCATTCTATGCAGTGTTCTTCCTGTGGTTTACTAGAGGATACTCTGTGGAAAACAGACCGACTAGTAGCATTGGTGCATATATATACGTGGGTATCCAAATCGTCATAATCATCTGCTTGCATTAGCATTGGACTTCACAGAGTGTTTCTATGTAGGCGAAGTGCTAGCCAAGAGTGTTCAATAAGTAGGTCACGGGGCTGCAATTGACAGTTTTCACTCAGCCATATCCATTGTACTAGAGATTCGGTTGGATTACTTCTTTCTTGTACATAATTCAGACAATAGTTTAGGACTCTTGTTGTGTGATGGAATCACACTCTACTTGGAATCTCTGAAAAACCCTAGCACATAGGCACAAGTGTTCTAAAGGGCATATGATTATTTTTGCTGAGTCCATCAATTTCTAACCCATGTTACTCTTGCATGATCCATAGAATATCAGCCATATTAGCCATATAGCATAACAATTCCTCGTCTTTATCTTTATTTGTGTGTGTTGGTTTGGTGCTCTGGATGTGCAGAAGTTTGCACAAGGTTGTAAACACATATCATCATTGCTTCTTAAGTAGTCAGAAACATGGGTTTTTGCAGCAGTAATATGCTCTTAGCGGTGCAATAGCTTTTTAAGCCATGCTTTTCATGTCAGACTTTAACAGTACTATTATGCGCTTAGTTGTTTCTTTTCTTTTTTTCCAATTATGCTGGCTTCCATATTCCAAACCTACATTTTGCTAGATTTTAGGTTGAGATTAACTCAAAATTTCAGTAATAATGGTGTATTTACATGGGGATGCATGTTGATCTATTTTCTGATCCTTCCAGGGCTCAGATTTTGGTTGGAATGGATCTACGTTCTAAACAAGCTGGGTTGCATAGACACTGTGTCCGTGGATACAATCCATTCGGAGACTCTCTTTATTGCTTATTGAGGCCGAGCTCTTGGGCAAGGATTCTTTCTTGCCTTTTCATTAGATGGTTAACCAATTTATGTATGTTCATAATTCTTGCAGTGCATATTCTGTAAGATTTTTACATGAAGCTTATTATGTTTCGTTTCAGGGCTGTTTGTGTATGTTTGTGTTAATATTATGCTATGCTCATAGGCTGTTTTTAGTTGGAGTGTGAAGCCTCACAAAACGATGCCACTTGAAAAACCCAGCATTTCTGAAGAAGATAGAAAAATTGGCTCTCATCAGGTGTTTTTTTGTGTGCTTTCTTTTGTCTCACAGAGGGTAGTTTGACGAGATAGGCGGCTTTGCTTAATGTCGTGTGTGTGGAGCAGGAAAGTGATGCATTTTTCTTTGGAATTGTTGATTAGATCTTGTTCTTCAGATGCTCATTATGGCTACAATCTTGCTTGATAGTGTCTTGTATATATAAATGACTATATAGCTCATTCTTTCGAGAACATTCATGGTTATAGTTTTGCTCGATAGTGACTTCACTGTAAGTGTAGGGCAAGAGTTTCAAGTGCAGTCTAGCCTCGTGTGAGTGCATGCAAGGATTACAAGTAGTAAAGGTGTGCACTGTTATCATCCTAAGTCGCTCAAAGGCCAAGTGGTGTCAAGAGCTGCTTGCAACAGAATCCTATGGCAGCTTTTCGTTCTTTGGCATGGTTCATAATTGTGCAGGTAACTACTAGCAATTTGGGCAAACCACGGAGATATTTGAGGGTCAAATAGAGTGTTGACGGCAGCTTTGCCTTTGCTGAATACATGAGAGTCGGATAGGTTGGCTTATAATTTACAACCTTTGGTAAAACTATGTTATAATGTACAACCTTTGGTAGAACTTTGTTGCACACTAAGTTGCTCATGGCTCCCGTATTGATGGCTTATGATGTCTGAACCTGAGAGCATGGGCTTGGCAGGTTTGTTTGAACTCTGTCCTAGAGTCTATCTAGCCTTGGAAGAGATGTCTTCGTAGTTTTAGGCCTTCATCTTGAGTTATGTTTAATTTCAGTGACAGTGAGTGTAGACAAGCTCTCTCTCTCTCTCTCTCTCTCTCTCTCTCACACACACACACACACACACACACACACAGAGCAAACACAGCATGCCAGTAGGCCCGTAAGATCAAATAAGCGCTCCATCACAATGGAACTGTCATGCCACACTTCGGTCACGCACTGGATAATTTCACCGGAACATTTAGGGATAGTTTATTGTCTCATCTGTAGACTCAGTAACGCTTAGCACAGGGATTATGTATTTGAATTCAACCATGCATACCAGGAGGGGTCAACGGGTTACAAGGTGTGGCTGTGCTTCATAAATTGCACCTGTGCTTTTGGTGGTATGAAAAGATGTACGTGCCAAGCAGGTACACATGGGTCAAGTTATATAGGCAGCCATGAGAAGATATAATGGTATGCCACTTTCTTCCAAGAAAACATAATCAATAAACATCCAAGCTTGAAACACGACTCCCATATCATGCCGTGTACAAGGCCATATAGAAATTTCTTGCAAGGGAGAAATACTACTAATATGGCACTTCAATGCACGCAAACCAAGACACATAAGAGACTACACTTTCAAGAGGATGCATTGATGCTTCATGCAATGGTACACCACATGTTCAAGTCAAGAGCTTACCTTAGTCTTTGCCGAATCATATGTCATTGGGTCTTGCCTTTTGAGTTTCAAACGCATGGCTACTTCGTACGGCATGTTCCTTTGTTAATGGAGTGAAGGAGGAACTCTCTTTGCTCAGATGGAGGCAAATAGAGATTGGCCTTTTTGCCGTGGTGCTCCATAAAACCGGAGGAAGAAGAAGCCATAAACAAACCTATCTGGCAAGCATGCAAGATTCAATAGAGCACAAGCAAGCAAGAGTATTCAGAGGGAAGGAATGTGTGTTGTTTAGTGTCAAAAATGACTTACATAATAAGTGACTAGTTTGAAAACTAGTCGAGCTTAAAAATGGTCCAACCATAGTCTTAAGGAAGTATATATATGAAGTCCTTAGACTTTTCCTATTTGACTTTAAGCTCAAGTTAAGGCCGCTTTGTACGTCCCAGTGTTGTCTTACAAATATTTGATATAAGATTTCTTTACACATTTATTTATGCATAAATTCTATTTAAGGAGATTAATACTTTCGAAGTAAAAATCAATCTTTTATGCATCTTCCTATGCATAAATTCATTTTAAATGAAAATGACACTTTTGAATTAAATTTTAATCTTTTATGCATTTTCCTATGCATAAATTCAATTTAGATGAGAATGACACTTTTGAATTAAAAATCAATCTTTTATGCATCTTCTTATGCATAAATTCAATTTGGTAGGAATTACACTTTTAGAATAAAAGAATTTCTTTTATGCATCTAAGTTATGCATAAAATCCATTTATGATGAAAATCACACTTTTAGTATAAAAAGAATATCTTTTATGCATACCTCTATGCATGAAATCACACCAGCAGTAGGCACATCAGGAGGGGGGCATATCTTGGGAAGTCCTCTTTGGTGAAGAAAAAGCACAACGTATACCGTGTTTCAAGTTCCAAGAGCCTTTCTACTATTTTTTTTCATTCATAGTCATTTTGGACCTTGTATTTTGACCCTACAAAGTTTTTGCATACACTCTAGAGAAGTGTCGACAATGATAGTTTTTTATTATGTGTAGTGCTTCTCTGCATGTTTCATATAAAAGGTTGTGTACGATGGCTGATTTGAAGTGCCTATAGATATTTTTGGATCTGCACATGTATGATGTTGATGTGAATGGTTCACATGAAGTGGCTGCACCGCAAGTTTACAGTACCGCTTATAATTATGTATGTACATGTCAATATTTATTGGAGATTGCAGGATTGTTATGAGTGTAAAGTTACTATAAGTTCTATTTAAATACTATATTTGGTGTAGGTGAAAGTTATTGTAGGTAGCAAAGTCTAACATTCTATCCCACATTCTGAGCAAGAAGATGGATAAAAACAACTTCCAGGTATAGAAGTTTAGGATAATAAACTTTCTCAAGGGAAAAGGATGTTAGGAGTTTATTGCAGCTAATGAGAAGGAGCATGAGCTTCTAGAAGAAAATACCACTCCACAATAGGTACATGCCTTTATTAAGGCATGGCATGAGAGGGCCAGCAAGGTTATGTATTAGCTCTCTATTAGTGTGTATGATTCTATGATTAGTCATATACATGATACAGTGACACCTAAAGATGTGTGGAGTATCTTGGTTAAAGTTGTATATGGCAACATGAGTTACCAAGGCTAGTAAGATGCAGTTAAAGTGTTAGATCTCTGTAGCGCCGCTACAGGTGTGCTACCACAGGAGGGGACGGCCTCTGGCTCACCACCTAGCCACAAAGGAAGAATGAGGATTGCCCCTCGTTTAATGACATGGAAGACATGATGGACTTGAGAACTCTCCGGTAACTCAAGTTTATATGCTACGTCCTCAATCTTCTTAAGGATTTTAAAAGGACCACAATATCTTGGAGATTATCACACTTTCCCGTTTTCATGGTTTCTGACCTCGCAGGGAACCTTGAGGAATACAAAGTCACCTTCTGCAAAGGTCACCTTTCTACGTCCTTTATCCGCATAAGTTTTAGCGCGATCCTGAGCGCTACGAATACTCTCACGTGCAGCTCTGAGCATATCATTCATATCTTCAAGGAAATCCTTGACAAATTGAATCTTCTCCTAGGCCTACAGCCATCGGAGATCTCGGTTGGAATTCATACATTAACATGAATGGTGTAAATCCAGTCACTGAGTATTTGGAGCTGTTATAGGCAAACTCCAATAAGGGCAAGTACTCATCCCAATTAGATTGCTTCTTACTAACATAAGAACACAACGTATCCTCTAACTCTTTCAGTTTGACCATCAGACTCCGGATGATCTGCCGTACTCATACTCAGAGTAGTATCCAACTTTTTGAAGACTTCCCTCCAAAAATGACTGTTGAACTTTCTATCTCTATCCGACACTATATCTGCGGGTAGGCCATATAGCTTGTAGAGATGTTCAATAAAGAGTTTTGCCAACTCTGGCATTTTAACAATTTTCTTCGTGGCGATAAACTTTGCCATTTTAGTTAACCTGTCCACTACCACCCACATCGAGTCATTCCCTCGACTCGTCTTGGGTAAACCGGTAATGAAATCCATGAAAATGCTTTCCCATTTCCCCTGAGGAATCTCCAGCGGATGGAGTAGTCCTTCAACCTTAAGATGTTCGTGTTTATTGACCTAGCACTTATTGCATTTCAGCACATAAGTCTGGACGTCCTTAAACAAACTAGGCCAATAAAATTGTCTTTTTACTAGTGCATAGGTCTTGTGAATCCCGGGATGACCCGCACTTGGACTATCATGACTTTCTTTAAGAATTTGGGCCCGAAAGTCACCAATAGTTGGTACACATACTCTACCCTTGTAGAGTAAGTACCCATCGTCAATGGAGTAATTAGCATATTTCTTCCCCCGACGAAGTTTATCACTCCTCTTTGAAGCCGTGGCACAGTCAAAGGTGATGAAGGGCCTACGTCAGAGCTCTCCAGCTCCAAACTATACCCAGAAGACACGGCTAGTCTCTTCGGACTAACTCTCACTTCCTTTCCCGTTGCACCTTCGGCCAGTCTCTCCGGACTACCAATCCGTGCCAATGAGGGAGGTGGTCGCGTCTGTGAAGAAGTGCATACAGCGCGCCGCCAGACCTCTGTAAAAGATGGATCGTGCTCACATAAACCACGTAGTGACTCCAAGAAATCATTCTAGAAGACTGTGAAACTAAGTTCATTAATCTGTGGCATGCGACTAAGTGCATCTGCCACCACGTTATACTTACCTTTCTGGTAACGTATCTGAAGGTCAAACTCCTGTAGAATCTCCGTCGACACCGAGCTTTTCTACCCTTCAGTTCACTTTGACTTGAAAGCCATTTCAGACTTTCATGGTCCGTCTGGACCTCAAAAGGAGCACCATATAAGTAGTGTCTCCACTTTTTCAGTGCATGAACTATTGCTAGTAACTCTCGCTCGTAAGCCGAGTAGTTACGCTGCGCACGATCTAACTTTTTACTCTCAAATGCAATTGGGCGTCCCCTTTGCATAAGTACGGCCCCAATGGCCTCATTACTAGCGTCTGTTTCCAAGACAAACGGCTTATTTGGACCTTGGTCTGTTCTGATGTGTTCTTGCTTTGTGAAGAAGAATCCTCACCTAAAGCCTTTTCTTCTATGATCAGTATAGATATCAAGTCCCGAAAGTTGGGAATATTCTCCCTAACTGCAATGGAGGTTTTGAATGGCTTATACTCTTTGCCAAGCCCATTGAGACAGACACTCACCAAATCATCATCCTCCACTGATACATTGATAGACCCAAGGGATTCAATAATTCCCTTGATCTTTAAGGCATATTTATTGATGGACATGCTTTTCTTTTCCACAGTATGCAACTCTTGCTTTAACTGCAACTTCCTTGCCTTTTTGTTAGTTTGGAACATTTGAACCAGATTCTGCCATGCAACTGCTGGAGTGTTTGCATCCTGTATGTGTCCTATCATAGTGTCTATGACACTAATTGTATGACTTTTCTTGCACCCTGATTCAAATCCTTGAATGCCTTTATATTTGCAGGAGTGGCGTTCTCCTCAGACAACTCTAGAGGCTCCTCATTGTCTCCTTCTACATAATCCCAAAATCCTTTACCCATTACGAAATTCCAGGCATGGATGTTATTCTTATCCAGCTTCTCACTAACAATCTGATTAATTCCATCAGACATGTTTTTCTGCAGAGCAATCAAATAACCTGCAAACAGGTAACTTCTGTATGCAACTTGTAATACAACAGTATCTCCTGTAACTGCTGCAGCAACGATACTTTAGCACAGGTTGTGTATCACCAAATGTGACCAGAGTACATGTACATACACCCAGTATCAACAATACATGTGTTACAAACCCTGTCTGCACTTCCAAAATGTACTGCTACACTACAATAACCAAATTTCAAACAGAAACGGTTCTCTACCAGAACTTCCAGAAAACTGAAAAACACCCAGTAGTGACGAAACGGGACCTGTAAGGTGCCCGAAATGCAAATGTGGCTAGAAAAATACTGCCTAATTGGATGGTAAACCTGCCCTGTAACTCTGCTCCTGTGACGAAGTCCCGCGAGACGAAGACAACTCCTCAATCGGAGATGTGTAGCTCCCAGAGCTACTGAGGGAGTGTTGTACCTAAACCAAGAAGGGGAAAGAGATGATGGTGCTCTTACCCGTGTAGTACCGCTTCCTTCCTTGCTTGTTCTTGCCTCTTACTTGCCTCCTTAGCTCTCTCTCACACGAAACTAGGCTCTGATACCATAAAGAGAATGTGGGGGAGAGGGAGAGCTTCAAACCCTAGTAAGCAAACACACACACACAAGAGAGAGCAAGATATAAGAGAGAGATGGATAGCTAAATTTTCTTTTGCTGAATTTTCTTCCATCTTCTTCTTCTCTACTCAACCAACATAACATAAAGATAAGAGTACACACTATATGGGTTAGTACTCAACTACTACAACATACAAGGGTCGGTCCATAATGTGAACCCGACTAAATGAGTTGGCACTATAACTATGTTAGTCTCTAGTAATCCAAAATGGCTATCACACAGCCTGTCATCCCACTAGCCGCATATCACCCATAATCTCACTAACCATACGAGTGGTGTAGATGCAGAAGCTATCACCTAGGCAGGTCATCAATGTCCATTGTAGAACTAGTTGAGCTCGATATCTCAAAACAAGTAGGGTCCTCCCCAAGAGATCACCTGTATATCTGGACATAACCTTGTGTTTTTCTCAAATGGCATTAGGATTGGCTTTTACACCTTGTCATCCCACAACATGTCTAAAGGATACTGCCCTTGCAAAATCCAAATCCTATCACGGGGTATAATCACTTCTATACCAAAGAAGCCAAGAAAGTATCATGGCTCACCCAAATATTTCATTTCAAACTTCTTCTTAAGAAGCATCTTCACCTCATGAATGAGATTAATACCACCTACTTCTGCTGACAATCAAGTCATCAACATAGATGTCCACTAGCACAATCCCCCTGTTAGTCTTTCTCACATAAAGTGAGAAATCAACATTGGATATATAAAATCCAATAGTGACAAGGTACTCCCCTATCTTATCTAACCATGCTCTAGGTGCCTTCTTCAAGCCATATATACACAAGGCTTTTTTATGCAACCTACAAAAAAATCTTAGTGTGCACATGATTCTCATATCCTAGTGGCTGCACCATTTAAACTGCCTCTTATAAGTCACCATCATGTAAAAATGCATTTTTTCCACTCGTCAGTAAAGACCATCCCTTAGCTCTGTAGTGTAGTAGCAATAACTACTCTCATGATTGCCATCCTAGCAAAACCAGGCTGAATGCCTCCTTATAGTTAATGTCATATGTATGTGCATATAACAAATCTTGCCTTGTACTTGGCTAACAAAATCATGTAAATTAAGCTTGACTTTGTAGATGCACTTACATTCAATTACCTTATTTTGCTTAGGCAAAACACCAAATCCCACGTCTCATATCTATCATGGCCATCTCTTCATCCATGGCATCTTCCCAATACTTATATCTGAATTCCTTCTCAAGAACATGTGGGATTTACCCCTTGTTATATAGATTTTACCATATATGCATAACGATGGGATATATATCTCACCTATCCATTAGATATTTGACTCTAGTAGACTCGTTAGATCACTACCAGGTGTTCTTAACACTACCTTTCGCTCTTTGTACACTAGGTGTAACATCAAGATCCCAAACTCCTCATCAAGGCTCTTTGTACACTAGGTGTACTGATTGAGATCCCAAAATCCTCATCAAGGCTCTAATTTGGGTCGTTTTTTCCATCATAAATTAGTGCCATGGTAAAACACCAAGCGTTATAAAAGGTTGATCCACCTTTTCTTTTTCCTTGCATGATATATGTGAACTTGTGAAAGGAAGTGATTAGCCATTAACCTAGATTAATTTGAGAAACATGGATTAATAATGATTAGTAAAGGATTAACAAATGTTTAAGGTAAGAAAGAGAGATTTATCATTATCAAGTGATTATCAAAGTTATTCCCCGATTATGGCCTATTTGGTATATATACATGACTACCCCTTTCACACTATCATAAGTGTTGTCCATGGGCATGGTCAAGTGGCCTTGGGACCATTATTCATATGAGGCCATTCATTTTGTTACAAACCATCCCCACCCAAGAGGTTTCATCCTCGAAACCATTGATATGTACAATCACAATCCACATGGATGGAGTATATGTCAATGGACTCATGTCAAGCTTCAAGCTCATGCTCACACGATGTATGGGAAGCCAAAATTGCATGTATATGGCTATAAAATGCTCAAGAAGCCTTCAAAACAAGCCATAACATCTACCCCATAATGGCATAAGAGCCTTGTGTAGCTTCTTCCAAACACTATGCATCCAATTCCCAAGGGTAGAGAGCTATCCACACAGTGAATTTACAGGAATTTCTAGTTGATTCACTGTTCTTGACCCTCGTTGGACTTCCAAAATGCATCCAACAACCCCTCAAACCCTTCTAATGTAGAGGTGGGTTGCCAACAAGAAGCTTCATCCTTAGGTAGTCCTCGCCATTTTTCCAAGTACTCCACTAATGTACGGTTGCAAAGAACTCTTTCTCTTGTACCCAAAATTGCTTCTGGTACATAATCATGCCCTCCTCATTCACTAGAGGTAACTCATCTTACATAAATACCTCTAGCCCAAGGTAAGCTTTGAGATGTGACACATGGAACACATCATGAATCTTTGAGGCTGATGGAAGTGCTAATTGATAAGTAACTTCACCAACACGTGCCTCACCACCTTGTATGGCCCATAGTAGCAATGAGCTAACTTGGTATTTGTGTTGTCCTTGAGAGAACGATATCTTGTCTTGGGAATTCTCAAGAATAATCAATCACCGTCCATAAACTCCAATGGTCTCCGATGAGCATTAGCATAATATCTCATCCTTTCTTGAGCTTGCTTCATATTAGCTTTGCATTATTTGCAAGAGTGCATCCAACTTTTCCATCTCCTCTTTTGCATTAGGATTCACCCCCTCTTGCTTTTGAACCATCATTGTCATATTCACTTTTGTACCCATAGAGTGCCTCAAAAGGCGACATTCCAATGCTCTCATGATGCGTACTATTATGAGCAAACTTGGCAAGCGGCAACCACTCATCCCAAATACCTTGTGTATCATGGTAATAGTGCCTTACGTAAGTTTTCACCCACTTTTTCATCCTCTCTATTTGTCCAATCGGTGGATGATAGGCGGTGCCAAAACAGTCCCCATGATCTCAAAAAATGTCCTCCAAAATGTACTCGTAAACTTCACATCTCTGTCACTAACAATTTGTTTTTGCACTCCATGCAACTTGAACACATGATCCACAAATTGTTTTGCAACCATAGATGCTAAAAATTTAACCTTGGAAGGAATAAAATGTGCCACTTTGGTTAAGTGGTCCACCACCACATATATATTATCCCATTGCCTCCTTGTGTGAGGAAGGAATAAAATGTGCCACTTTGGTCAAGTGGTCCACCACCACATATATATTATCCCATTGCCTCCTTGTGTGAGGAATCCCCATGATGAAATCCATAGAGATGTGCATCCATTTGCCATTGGGAATAGGCAAATGCTAAACAAACCACCGGGCTTATGTGTGGGATCCTTGTTTGTTGACAAGGTAAGCAACTTGTCAGAAAAGCATACACAACTTTCCACATTCCTTAAAAACTCTTATGCAGCTTCTCAAAGGTCTTAAACAACCCAATGTGCCCCGATAATGCAGAAGAATGCATCTCTTCTAACACTTTCTTCTTGTAGCTTGATGTAGGCCACAAGGTAGACTTTGCCTTTGTAGTAAATGAGTCCATTATGAAGCTCAAAATGTAGCGGACCTTTGCTGTAATTTTTGCCACATTGGTGCTACTTCCTCATCCAATAGGTACTCCTCTTGGATATCCAAAATCCAATCTTTATGTGCCTCCAAAATTTCCATGCATGTACATGCTCACATACATGTGACAATGCATCCGCCACAACATTCTCTTTCCCTTTCATGTAAGAGATTTCAAAATCATGCTTTTGCAATGTAGCGAGCCATTTTATTTTCTTGGAAGAGAGTGTAGGTTGAGACAAAAAGTATTGAAGTACTCTATGATCACTCTTCACAACAAAGAAGTGACTCCCATATAAATAATGATGCCACTTCTTTATTGCATGAAGTATTAACATTATCTCTTGATCATAGACATGCATAACCATTTCTTTCTCATCAAGCTTTCGGCTCTCAAATGCAATTACTCCATGCTCTTGAAACAAAATAGTCCCAATGCCTCTTCCACATGCATCGGCTTGAACCATAAATGGCTTTGTAAAAACCGGGCATACAAGTACTGGCGCTGATGTGAGCATTCCCTTGAGCTCTTGGAAGCTCTTTATCGGCTATGGCATCCCAAAAGAAAGCCTCTTTCTTAAGCTTGTCAGTAAGAGGAGTAGTAATATGATCATATCTCTCAATTAACCTCCTATAAAAATGATGACAAGCTCAAAATCCCCTCAATTGAGTGGTATTTGTAGGCGTGGGTCAATTCTTAACACACTCAAACTTCTTAGGATCCACCATAATGCCTTCTTTGCTCACTATGTGTCCAAGATAATCAACCTTTTATGCCATAAATGTACACATGCTCTCCTTTGCATACAAGTCGTTGGCTCTTAAGGCCCCCAAAACAACACTTACATGCATTAAGTGCTCCTTCTCCCCTTTGCTATATATCAAGATATATGTGCAAGAATTAAAATATGTCTGCTACGCGTAGTGTGTCCCAACTGCCTTCTACTTCTCTAGGGTTTTCAGGTCTCTTGTCCTCGGTCGCGGGTTTGACCCTGACGTCACGGGTTTGACCCCAACCGCCTTCTACTTCTCTAGGGTTTTCAGGTCTCTTGTCCTCGGTCTCGCGGGTTTGACCCCGACCGAATTGTTAGGCCGTATACGCCCGGTCCGGAGTGCGCTCGTTGATCACGCGTGATCCGCCAGCGCCCTCCTCGTCTGTTGATCCCGCCTTAGGACGACCCAACGAGCCCGCATCGCAGTAGTAGATGACCCCTTTCTGGCAGCAGTAGTAGAAAGCAGATGACCCCTTTCTAGCCGATGAGCTAGATGACATGAACACCGAGGTCGCCGAGGGGACCGAGGAGGACCTCTTGGAATATGACGACAACGATTATGACCTATTGGACCCTGCCAACGTCCTGACAGAGACGGAGCTCTCTAGTCTTAATGCAAAACTGAACAATATGGGTAAAGTCCAGGCTGACTTAGTCACGATGCTATAGAGCATCTCCACACGGTTAGATGCACTGACAGCCGCCTCGGCTAGTACTCCGACTCCTCGTGGTACACGAGCTCCTACGGCATGGGTGAGCGTAGCCTCGCCAGTGGTTGCAGGAGTACAGGCCGATGCGCCTGTGGGGCCGTCCGTAGAGACAACTTTATCGTTATTGAAAGACTTGAAGCCGCCTAGTTTTGGTGGCGAGGAGAAGGAGAGAAACAAGGACTCGATCAACATGTTTCTAGGGAAGTGGTCAAACTTGCATGCACTACGACAGCAGCTAGCCGGGTGCAGCCTGTATAGAGGTTAGCCTCTCATTAACCGGCCAAGCGTACAAGTGGTGGATGAGTTTGATAACTCATCCTGCCACTTGGACGAAGTTTGAAACGATGTTTCGAAAAGAGTTTTTGCCTGTTAATGAGGCGGAGAGAAGCTGGGAGTTATGGGACAAGTGCTCAATGGAGAACAAATCCCTGACTCAGTACATCTCAGACTATAGGGAGATAGTACTCAAGCTAATGCATTCCAGACATTGCGAGGCTTTAAAAGAGGCCTCAAAGATAATTACCTTGAGTACGTAGAGCCCTTATAGCCTAAAGACTTAGTAGAGGTAATTAAGTATGCACAGATATTTGATGACATCAAGCACCGTAGTGGCCAACGGTAGTGAGAAGAGGAGGTCAGGCCTTAAAAGAAAAGGGTTTTGCAG
The DNA here is from genome assembly GCF_041138505.1 of Cibotium barometz. NCBI lineage: Eukaryota > Viridiplantae > Streptophyta > Polypodiopsida > Cyatheales > Cibotiaceae > Cibotium > Cibotium barometz. The sequence goes on from NC_141047.1 coordinate 33,481,250, forward strand.
TGATAAGCAGGGGGATAGGATGGACTAGGGAGGACAGGGTGGTCATTGGTCTAAAAAATTGTGACCATCCAGGAAGAAAAGAGACAGCGAAGTCCAAAAGAAAGAGCAGTATATTATAGCGCGAAAGGAAAATCGCTGCTTTAATTGCAACGATGTAGGGCACACAAAGGCTGAGTGTCCAAAACTCAAAGCCAGCACGAGCAGCAACAACGAGCCCAAAAGAGATGGTAAATCCTCTAAGCAGTTGCATACAGTACAGAGACTTCCTTTCAGTTCCGCAGAGTTCAGAGAGGTGACAGTGTGTCATTATCATGAGCATCACGCTTGTTCGGTGACACTAGCGATGTGGCAGCCTACTGTAGGTCGGCATGACATGGTGCGCATGTATGGCACTCTAGGTGGCCGTAGAGTCACAATTTTTATCGATGATGGAGCTAGCCATAACTTCTTGAACTACTCGTTAGTCAAGAAGTTGGGGTTGATTGAGACCCAGAGCGATCATGAGTATATTGTTGGCCTAGCCAACGGGTATGACAAAACGGTATGGAATACCGTAGTATTGGGGGTCCCATTATCTATGCAGGACTACGAGGCTCTGCTTGACTTTCAGGTCATGCACTTAGCTAGAGCAGACGTATATCTAGGCAGGGAGTGGCTATATGGCTTGGGCCCTAGTCTAGCTCGGACTTACCTACATAATACGCTACATTTTGAGCATGGAGGTAGAGTCATTACCTTGCAGGGTGACCGTACTGTCCCCACCACACCACTTATTTCCTCCATGGAGCTATGCACAGCGGTCCGCAGAGGCTAGATAGCAGAGGTATATGCTTGTTACCCTCTTTTAAATTCTGTTTCCGTAGATGAAACTGTAGATGATGTTTGCGTAGATAAACAAGGAAAACAAAATAGCTTTGGACGAGACCCACTGTTTGAAAACCCTATTTGGCATGCATGCGATTCAAACAAGAAAAAATCCAAGGTGAAAGAGATATTAAAGAAAAAGTACATAGATACTTTAATGAATTTATTAGAGGAATTTCAGGATGTTTTTCCTAATGATTTTCCAGATGGCTTACCACCATCTAGAGAAGTAGACCATGGCATCGAAGTTATGCCAGGTTCAAAACCTATAAGCAACCCTGCTTATAGATTAAGCCACTCCGAGGCACAGGAGGTGGAAAAATAATTGACGGAATATTTGAACAAAGGCTTTATTCGGCCTAGTTCAGGTCCGTGGGCATCGCCTATTCTTCTAGTAAAGAAGAAGGACGGATCTATGCAGATGTGCATAGACTATAGGGCTCTTAATCAGATAACGATTAAGAACAAGTATCCAATGCCACGCATGGATGAGTTGCTTGATCAACTCTATGGATCGAGATACTTTACAAAAGTAGACCTGAGATCAGGGTATCATCAGGTTAGAATTAAAGTAGAAGATGTTACAAAGACAACATTTAAGACCCGTTTCGGGCATTTTGAGTTTTTGGTTATGCCATTTGGGCTAAACAATGCTCCAGCAACGTTTATGATGCTGATGGACAGCATTTTACGTCCATATCTGGAAAAATTCGTAGTAGTTTTCCTAGATGATATTCTTGTGTACAGTAAGACACAGAAAGAACACATAGAGCATTTGCGTCTAGTGTTCGAGTTGTTGCGAGAGCACAAACTATTTGCAAAGAAGAGCAAATGTGAATTTTTTGAAATAGAAATTCACTACCTTGGCCATATTATATCCGCTGATGGTACGCGGATGGAGCTAGAAAAAGTAGAGGCTATTCTTAAATGGCCAACGCCAAAGAATCTCGAGGAATTTCAAATTTTTCTTGGCATGTCGGGGTTCTATCGATAGTATGTGAAGGACTACGCGAAGATCGCAGTCCCGTTGACTGACCAGTTACGGTCAAAAACTAAAAACATTAGTTGGGGGGAAGCCCAAATAGAAGAGCTTTGATAAGCCCAAGGTGGTCGTATAGCAGAGCTACACCTGTTTTGACTATTGTTTGGATGTAGATTGGGATGGTAGGCTGGTAGACAGAAGATTCTAATGTTCTCTTTTGGAAGTACTACTGTTAGTTGGAGGACCATAAAAAATTAGTCGATGGTTGCTTTGTTGAGTATAAAGGCTGAGTATAGGGGCACTACTACGGTGTGGTAGCTTGATTGAGAAAGGTACTTACAGATATGGGTGAGCCCATGGATAGGAAAATTGTCGTTTATGGTGACAACATGAGAAGCATACAATTAGCCAATAACCTAGTGTATCATGTTAGGATGAAGTAGACGTGTGGTAGCTTAATTGAGGAAATTACTTTTAGATATGGATGAGCCTATGGATAGGGTAGTTGTAATTTATTGTGACAGCGTGAGCATCATCTAGTAACTTAGTGTATCATGCTAGGACAAATCACATTGAGGTGCATTATCACTTTGGGAGGGATAAGGTTCTAGTAGTAGTAGGTGATGTGGATTTGGTATATGTCATTGATAGAACAGGTGGGCTGACATCTTCATAAAGAAGTAGGTAGCTTTTCTAGTTGTGTACTACCAAGATTTTTGGATCATACATCAAGACCTCTGGATAATCCGTTCCACTTCAAACAATGAGAGCAAGTCTAGGTTCTCCCTTTAGGATCTACTCTTCCTCATCATCATCTACACCTTCTAAGTAGTTTAATCATTCTACATGCAGAGTTCATTAGCTAGCTCCATTCAACTTGTCCTTGGATGCCACCTGTTGAAACTTCAACTTTTCTTTTTCCTTTCCTGATGGTAATCTGGCCCGTTTATAAGTTTTCCTTGACTTTCCTCCTATTGATCCATGGCCTTCCAATAACATGGGGTAAGCTCCCGATATCTCTATCATCTTCAAGAAAAATGAATACCATAGGGAACACACATCATCATGCTATCTCTAACTCTTCTCCTTGAACAATGCTGACTAGCTAGCTCTCCTCTAGTTCATTACATCCTGACTTAGGATGGGGTTGGTTGCATTGTTATGATTCCCAACTTGTTGGCTAGGCTATTTGATAGTATGTTGATACTAAACCCTCTTTCTAAGATTACTCTAGTTCATTACATCCTGACTAGCTAGCTCTCCTTTAGTTCATTACATCCTGACTAGCTAGCTCTCCTCTAGTTCATTACATCGTGACTTAGGATGGGGTTGGTTGCATTGTTATGATTCCCAACTTCTTGGCTAGGCTATTTGACAGTACGTTGATACTAAACCCTCTATCTAAGATTACTTCAGACATCAACTGTTCTCTTATATTGACTATTACTTCCATAATTTTTGTGTCACAATCCTACACTTTCTTCACACTCCTATAGAAAAGTCCACGTGTGTGGCTTCATCTTGGTAGTTCCACTAGTTTCTCTGTGAGCACTATTTTTTTGAGCTATTGAAAAGGCCCCTGAGTGAACAGGTGGTGAGCGTTCTGGTTGCCAATAATGCCATAAGTACACCGATGAATGAATAATTGGAAATATAGATTCAACCAGAGATTTCGAGGAATGTCATCAGTGACATAATGGTTTCATTAAAGGATTGTTTTAAAGTTAGTTGATATTGAGAAAAAGGCAATTTCATATTGGGTGTGTAAGTGGTGTGACTAGTTTTATGTTTGCATGAACTTCCGGCTAGGGGGCCTGGGAACTCTTTTCCCTGGTACCCGGGACAAAACCTAACCAAAAATCTAAATTTTGGATCCCATCACTACAGTGGTTGGGCGGTTGGCTAACCCATGGGACTAGATGGGGTTAGGCTGGATTGATGGATCCGTAAATCGAGACTCAGTTTCTGTTATTACGATAGATGAAGTAAATCCCGGATAGTAATTGTTCTATGGATAGGAATTAACGGCTGTGCCTCTTGATGGGGAAAAAAGCGTTGATCCTAATGATCCAAGTGCAAGTTTCTTCCTTGATCTGATCGAGTATCTTTATAGGTGCAGTCGGATCAGCTTGATCAATAACAATAATGGTCTTGACTACGTTAGAGTAAAAAGTTATCCTGGTGGAATCGCCCGTGCTTTCCGGGTAAAGGAAGTTTTTTCGAGTTCGGTTTTGGAAAAACCGACGGATTAGTCTCTTGTCCGGATATCCATGGGCGAGGCCCCGTGTGTGGGACCCTGTCCGTGCAAGATGTACTACTTCCGCTGCTAGCACCCGAATCCGTTGCGCGGTGGGGATAGGGATCTTACAGTCTTTCTCTTCTTAAATTTTTTACAAGAGTAATATGCTTGCTTGTCCTAATCAGAAGACCAGAGCTGAGTGGAGTAGTCTCTAACTATGCCTGGAAATGAGTGGTCTCTAACTATGCCTGGAAATGAGTGGGCTCTAACTATGCCTGGAAATGAGTGGTCTCTAACTATGTCTAGGAAGTACCTACTAGGAAAGAAGCCTATAGAGAAAGGTGCATCATCATCTACAGCAAAACCAATCATACCATTGATAAAATTTATACTAAAACACCAGGATACAACCACCAATCAATTAGGTAGCCACCGTACCTCAAAATAATCATATGTGTATAGAAGACAAGGAGGTGAAAGATTTGGTCAAAGAGGAGAAAATTTGACCTGCTATTAAGAACCATGGACTCATCCGTTGAGGACCAGCAAGGTCAATCAACCAGATCCATGCCCGGTTTCAGAAAACAACTCTTACTCCTTGTTTCAATATCTTCCACGACGCACGTGTGGGTATCTTCGGCGACCTAGAGCCTGAGCACCGTATGGTCAGCACCCTCCAGGATCCTTCGCAGGTGACCTAGCGCTTCACTCATAGGCCGCTTCCTTGGTCCCTCATCCACCGTACCGGAAGCTCACCATTTAAATCAAACCGAGGCTGGTCAAGACCTCGGTCGACCTTGCTACGCGAGACGTCCTCCATTGACTCTCCGTCAGTAGTTGCAACTTTATCAGTTAGGTCTCCATGACCTTAATCCACAAGACGATAAAAAAAATGCTTCCCCAGCATTCTCGACATAAAACAGTCATTTACAAACAGGTCACAAAATACAGTTTCTATATCGAACTCTCGTCTTTCCACATTTTCCCTCCTCAGTCCATTACTTATTCCACATTCCATTCATATGTGTACTCATTCTCATCCATTCACTCATATCGACAACACATTATTTCACATACACATTCTACATCCACATCATACATCCAATCCCATATCCGCATTCATACATACACATCCATATCCATATCCATACATTCACATCCACATCCACATCCATACATTCACATCCATATCCACATCCATACATTCACATCCACATCCACATTTACATTCACATACACATCCATATCCACATCCACATTTACATTCACATTCATACATACACATCCACATCCATACATCCACATCCACATCCACATTCACACATCCATACATCCACATCTACATGCATACATCCATTTTCACATCCTCATTCATACATCCACATCCACATCCACAGTCACATCCATACATCCACATCTACATGCATACATCCATTTTCACATCCTCATTCATACATCCACATCCACATACATACATCCACATCCGTATCTACATCTATACATCCACATCCACATCCACATTCACATCCATACATCCACATCTACATGCATACATCTATTTTCACATCCTCATTCATGCATCCACATCCACATACATACATCCACATCCGTATCTACATCCATACATCCACATCCACATCCACATCCACATTCACATCTATACATCCATATCCACACTCATACATCCACATCCACATCCACATTCACATTCACATTCATACATACACATCCACATCCATACATCCATATATACACATCCACATTCACATTCACATCCATACATACACATCCACATTCATACATCCACATCACATCCATTCTCGCCCTATCACAACCCATATACATTTTATCCCATCAGATACACTTCTTACCTCATCCCATACACTTCTTACCTCATCCCATACACATCTTATCACATCCTAACTCATCTTAGCACATCCTATCACATCTCATACACCTCTTATCACATCCTATCACTTCCCATATGCATCTTATCACATCCTATCACTTCTCATACGCATCTTATCACATCCTAATATCTATTTATAGAATACAAGAGAATTCTTATATTTGATATAAGATTTCTTTATGCATCTATTTATGCATAAATTCCACTTAAGGAGACTAACACTTTCGAAATAAAAATCAATCTTTTATGCATAAATTCATTTTAAATGAGAATGACACTTTTGAATTAAAAATCAATCTTTTATGCATCTTCCTATGCATAAATTCATTTTAAATGAGAATGACACTTTTGAATTAAAAATCAATCTTTTATGCATCTTCCTATGCATAAATTCATTTTAAATGAGAATGACACTTTTGAATTAAAAATCAATCTTTTATGCATCTTCCTATGCATAAATTCATTTTAAATGAGAATGACACTTTTGAATTAAAAATCAATCTTTTATACATCTTCCTATGCATAAATTAAGAATTAATAAAAATAACACTTTTTGGATTAATTTAAATTCTTTATGCATCTATCCATGCATAAATCCAATTTAGTAGAAATTACACTTTTAGAATAAAAGAATTTCTCTTATGCATCCTATTTATGCATAAAATCAAATATGATAAAAGTAACACTTTTATAATAAAATAATAATCTTTTATGCATACCTCTATGCATGAAAATTATTTATGATCAAAGTAACACTTTTACAATAAAATAATAATCTTTTATGCATACCTCTATGCATGAAAATCAATTATGATAAAAGTAACACTTTTACAATAAAATAATAATCTTTTATGCATACCTCTATGCATGAAAATCAAATAGGATAAAAGTAACACTTTTACAATAAAATAATAATCTTTTATGCATACCTCTATGCATGAAAATCAAATAGGATAAAAGTAACACTTTTATAAATAAATATTTCTAGTATACATTTTTCTAAGTCTAGAATGAAAATAACCCTTTAAGAATGCTCATACGATGGGGATTACTCTTTTTAACATAAAATTTAATTACTAGAAATCCTCTTTTTCTTAATTCATCAATTATGCATACTATAAAAATCAATTTCTCCATGATTACAATGAAATTCTTTCAATTAATCTAGGATGATAATTCCTAGAATATGGTAGGAAGTCCTCTTTTCATGCTTTGAATGAAATTATTTTATGTGTAATTTTTGTAAAATTTTTGCCATAGCTCCGTTGCTATGACTGATAAATCTCAATTATTTTAAAAGATAAAGCTTATCTTTAAGGGAATGATTAGAATGATCCTTAATTGGATCATTAACCCATAATGGATTGAATCATCAATATTCATGAAATACATAAACTAAAAGCATAGAAAAAAGCCATTAATTTGGCCTCAAGCATAGATTAATCTTGGATTAAGGAAAAGCTTTATGAAAAGCTTCATTTGGATTGAGAATAGGTCATGAGTATGACCATTTCTTGAGTGAGAGAGAGAAATTACATAAAAACCATTAAAATTAAGCATAAATAGAAATTTATGTAATTCTTTATTATCATTCATTAATTAACTTTAATAGCATTCATCAATTTATGTAATTCTTTACTACCATTCATCAATTAACTTCAATAGCATTCAAAAACCATTCTAATTAAGCTTCTCAAGCTAGAGAGGGATTGAGAAGAAAGAAACATTGAGAAATTATAGAAAAGATCAAAATTCACCATTTACCTTACAAATTGCTTGATTCTTTGTTCACGGTAGAGGCCCCCAACCAATCAATTGGTTTAGTATGTTGATGGAGCCACCAATGGGGATTGAAGAAAGAGAGAAGCTCCAATTTCTCCAATTTGGAGAGAATTTTAGAGAATAGTAAGAATTAGCATTATTTCAGCATAATTCTAGTATAGTAAAATTATCCTATTTTTTTCAAAGGATTCATGTTCTATTTATAGGAGAGGGAAGCTCTAACCAAAGCTAACTGATTTTGAGAATTTTTCAGATTTAGTTTGATTGAATTTGGACTAGATTTGGACCTAGTTTGGTTACTTTTTGATTCGGTTTGGTTCCATTTTGATTTGGTTTGGTTCAAGAGAGAGGAGAGATAAAAATATCACATTATTTTTGAGTTTAAAACTCATTCAAGCATGTGAAGTAGGCGCCTCATTGAAGGGACTTCCCTTCCTTACATATGTGTCAAAATGGAATCATTATACCCAAAATATCTCATATTTTTGATATTACTCATAGTTTCTTACTAATAAACCTTGTACATAGTCAATTCTTCATCTTATGTGAGTATTTACTTCTAAATATCTCCCCTTTTTAACTATTAGCCTTGTCTTTAGTCAATTCTTCATCTTATGTGAGTATTTACTTCTAAATATCTCCTCTTTTTAACTATTAGCCTTGTCCTTAGTCAACTCTTCATCTTATGTGAGCATTTATTCATTTTTGGATAATTTCTTTTACAAATTGGATTTATCTCCTCCCCACACATGGATTGATCCTATTGGCCCACAGGAACCTTAATTGGACCATAATCCAAAAAGTTCTGAAAATCTAGACCCTTAGGCTAAGGTCCTTTATACCCATTTCCAATTAATTCCAATTGCACATTGGAAAGTTCTTTTTGAATTTTTGTTTCAGGGGAATTCATTTTAATATTATGAGAAATTTTTCTATCTAAAAATATTCAAAATCTGAATATTTTCTCTCTCTAGGTTAAAATAGTTAGAAACAAGATCTTTTATATTTCTGAAGAGGGATTTAATTACACGGGAAGATGCTGGACATCTTGAGAGGCTGGGGAGGAATCTTACAAAGACTCTCTATAGGTTTCTTCTAATCTCTTGAAACTCTTGTTCCCCAACACTCATAAGTTCCTGGTGAACACTTCCTAGTAGGATCTCACTAAAATGTCAATGTTTGATCAATACCCAACACTTCAATGGTTCTAAACCACCTAGCTAGCTCCTACAAGCTGATCTGTATGAGTGTGCCCAACACCATACGTGGGAAAAACATGCCCAACATTGGTCTGCAAATGAGTAGGGGATGCTATGGAGATTAGTCTAGATGGAGCCAAGGTATAGATCAAAATGTATCAAAGGACTGGAGTAAGGAGTGCATAATATCATCAATTATACAAGAAAGACACATTTTTATGAACTATAGAGCTCATTTGCATGGTTAAACAATGCTGAATAAAGACTCAAATGTGTTAAAGTGAACATCGTTGGTGCATCATGATATGAATAGGCACACTCTAGATGGTACTACACATATAGAATAAGGAATGCAGAACTAGTTTATATCTAGAATCCAAGGTTAGTAGCCGTAGGTCGGTAAATGTTTGCCACCCTACAATTGGTCCTAATAGACTGAATCAACCACATTAATCGATTAAAACATATACGATTACAGTTACTATTTATCATAACTTCGAGGCCCATCTAAGGTCCTTTGGCATATAAATAGGCCCCACAACGACAAGGTATCTTAGGATGATCTGGTTCTACCCAAGAGCGTGGCCAATTAGTTGCACTAACATGAATCCTACTTGGTATGGTTCCAAGTCTATATAAGGTGTCTCCTAGCCATCTAACCACACATGGCCAACATCTAGTGTCTAAATTGGGGACTAGTGATGGGCACATGGTTACTCAGCATAATGACTACTCATATAGGGGCCTTATAAAATAGAGAAACCCACATAATGACAATGAGTGATGAGGAAGGGAGCATTAATTTTCTCACGGTGCAAGGCATCCTTTGGATCTTAAGGATGGATAAACTCTTCCCAATTTGGCATTGGCTCTCTCATTGGGGATATGCGTGCACCTTGTCTTATAAGCATTGGTGGCAAGCAGCTGCTTTTGCGATAATGGGTTGATGTACACCGTTGACATTATCATTTTTAGCACCTTGGCATTGTTTTTGGTTTAAAGAGCAGTTTGCCAACCTTAAAGTAAAGATCCTCCTCTTCATGCTCTCTTGATGCCATTGGCTCTTATTCTTGCAGGCTTATCTTGAAAAATTGGTAAGGTTTACAAGCCTTGATCTTGGTAAATATCAAAAATCTCCAAAGACTTTGGAGGGTTAGTGGTAATTTTAATAATTTTATAAAAAGAGAAAAGAAGACGAGGGTTATGATCTACTAGGTCTACAATTAATAGTGGTGATAGAGTGGTGTCAGTTAGGGGTGGGTCTTGTGGTTCATGAGTGCTATCAATTGGAAAGTTTGGGTGATCATTTCCTTTAGCTGATGCAAAGGTTTCCTTAGGTGGCCCCCAACACCTTCTCTACGTTTGTCTTTATGGTTTTCAAGCTTAATGCTTTCAAAAAACTAAAGGGTATCATTAAATTTGGTAATATCCTCACTTCTTTAGGGTAGGCTACATGTACGGTATTGAAGTGGTTCACCTCAAGGTAGGATTTCAAAAAACTAAAGGGTAAGCTTTCATATACGATATTGAAGTGGTTCACCTTAGGGTAGCCTTTCAAAAAACTTAAGGGTAGGCTTTCATATACGGTATTGAAGTGGTTCACCTCAGGAGGGTAGCCTTTCAAAAAACTTAAGGGTATCATCAAATTTGGTAATATGCTCACTTCCTCAGGGTAGGCTACATTACAGTATTTAAGTGATCAACCTTGCTAGCATTGTTGGCTTGAATTTAGGCATAGACTCTCTTGAAGAGCAATAGATCTCCCTTGATGGTAGCTAATATGTGTGGGAAACTTATAGATGTTACATATGTGGCTTTAGCTGGTATTGTGGGCCGTTTGTAGACATATGCGGATTTATCTTGCTTCTAGCCTTCTTCCATGATCCATGATAGAACAGCTTCAAGGATATCTTCTATTGCTGGTTTTGGAGCTAGACATTTACAGGCACACAAGATCTAGTCTTATCTTCTCCTAGTTGCGCTCGCTTAAGATGGTTGCATCCTAGAGGATTCAACACCATGATCTTAAGTTTAGAACTACATAACATATGTGATGGCATCAAAAACACATCTTTTGGGTTCTTGAGGATAAATGACTTTGAGGCCATGGTCACCATGTGTAAGGTGTAGTGTTGTTTATGACCTTTGTGGAAGTGGTATGTGGGTAGGCATTTCTTATAGTTAAAGTGATGTTGGAGGATATAGAGGGTTAGTGTTAGAGGATATATAGGGTTAGTGTGGAATAAGAAAGAGTGAATGAATGAAAAGTGGTGCTCAAGTTGCTTCTTTAGCTCCTTTCTTCTTTGGGGAGGTCGTAGTATAGCCAACAGTTCTTAGTATGGTGTTATCTTCATCCTTCTCCTTAACGGCTTGCTGAGCTACTTTATTTCTGAGAGCACTTTACTAATTAGTTGGCCTACTTCCTTATCAAAAATTTTTTTTTGTTGCAACTCTTGTTTTACTTTGGCTTGTTGTTGAGCTCTTACTACCTCTTGATGTTTAGCCTTCAAATTTTGTGGAGAGCCTCTTTTGCTCCGTTTCTTGGATTGATGCAACTTTTTCCTCTTCTTGTTTCTCCCTCTCTTTAAGTAGAGCATCTCATGTGTTTTCCCAATTGGGTTTTTGCTTCTCAATCAGATCTTAGAGTTATTGCTCTTGTTTTCTATGAGTCTCCTTCGCAGTTTCTAGTTGTATCTTCAGGTACTTCATTGTCATTGTTGCTATAGATGTCATCCTAATAAAGTTTTACACAACTTGATGTTTGTCCCCCCATGGCACCAATTCAATCATGTGAGAAATGATAAAAATTCCCAAGTGATTGGAGAGGCTGTCTGTGAATCGATGATGGATTTATCAAGAGTTGAGCTTGTTGTTTGATATCAAGGCTAGGACTTGAGAGTTGGAGTGGTCATCATCCACGAAGTTAAAGGAATGGTTTGGCCTATTAAGACACCATTAAGTTATCATTTTTTCAATCCCCAACTTGATTGAAATTATCTTAATCATCATTCACTAAATATGGCATTGATAACTAAATATGGCATTGATAACTATAATCCACTCTTATATTTATTTTGCCTTGAATTGCATTGGCATGAATCACAAAACAAATCTACAACTTCTTGGATTAAGGGTAATGTGTACTAAACAAGATACTCTAACTTCTTGGTTAAACCCAAATAAGTTTCACATATAGTTAAAGTAGGTTTGCCTAAGGACTTCCTTGTATCCCCTAAACATAAGGATTTCAATGTATCCCCTAAACAGAAGGATTTCAATGTATCCATAAACATAAGGTTATATTCAAGTTAAAGTAGGTTTGCCTAAGGGTTTCCATGTATCCCTAAACATAAGGTTATATTCAAGTTAAAGTAGGCTTGCGTGAGGATTTCCATGTATCCCTAAACATAAGGATTTCCATGTATCCCTAAACATAATGATTTCCATGTATCCCCTAAACATAAGGTTATATTCAAGTTTAGGGTAGATAACAACTTTCACTGTTTCTTATGGGAAATTTCAATTATAGCTTAGGTCAGTAAATGTTATATATCCTCACCTTGGAAATTCATACCCTGGGTCTAAATAAATGTAACATATCCTCACCTTGGAAATTCATACCCTGGGTCTAAATAAATGTAACATATCCTCACCTTGGGATGTTCTATTATCAAAATACCCTTGACAACCTTTCACCGTTTCTTATGGGAAATTTCAATTATAGCTTAGGTCAGTAAATGTTACATATCCTCACCTTGGGAATTCATACCCTGGGCCTAAATAAATGTAACATATCCTCACCTTGGGGTGTTGTATTATCAAAATAACCTTGACAACCTCCTTAGTGGATGGAACTTGGGGTTCAAGACTTCACACAACAAAATAGTTGTGTCTCCTTTCATTACATTTAAGCTACACATTGCACTTTGGTCATTCTAGTTAACATTGCATTGATTATCTTTAATCCTTGTTCTCCATTGAATTTAAGCTACACATTGCACTTTGGTCCTTTCATTACATTTAAGCTACACATTGCACTTTGGTCATTCTAGTTAACATTGCATTGATTATCTTTAATCCTTGTTCTCCATTGTCTCATCGACATTGCATCGTTGAGCTCATCATCAATAACTTTGTTAGCATTATCATCAACTTTTGCATCCTTGCCCAATAACATATCTACACTCTACACTATGCCATTTTTTTATACACTTTGTAAGTCTCTTCGTCATCCTTGTAACATTTCTACATTTTTATACTATGCCATTTTTCATGCATTTTGCAAGTCTCTTCGTCATCATTAGGGATTTGCAACCATCTCGATTTACATTCAGTGGGGCATTAATATTACTTATAGGTTATTAGAATATTTACATTTTGTGTGAAAGATTTGCAACCATCTCCATTCAGTGGGCATTAATAGTACTTATAGGTTATTAGAATATTTACATTTTGTGTGAAATATTCGTTATTTGTAGGCGTAAAAATGGCGCAGTAATGTATTTGGGATGCTTTTCTCATTGAGGAAAAGCTTGATGGGACCAACTACCTATTGTGGTCCTATATGATACATCATGTGTTAGTGCCAAAGGGATTTAGAATGTTGTTATTGGGCTTGAGGCACGTGCACCCCTTATCTTGCCAATGCATTATAGTATAGGTACTTTGGATGGTGACTTTAGTTCAGATGTAACTATTGCATCCCCTCCACACCTCTGTTATTCCTCATAAATACGAGCCTCATATTCACTCATGTAAAACTACCAACAAGCAGGCTTGGGATGCGCTTGTTGCACTTTACCAAGTGCATGTATAACAAGGAATATGTGGCCTACTTACACAAGCAATATTAGAGTCTAAGCATATGAATGAGGGAGACATAATGGATGAGTTTCTTACAGGGATCAAAGATCTTAGGGAGAAACTTGCATGTTTTTATAAGGCCTATCTAAACAGTTCATTAGTGTCTACTATTGTCAACTTTATCAAATTCATATAAGGGTAACCCCAATGCCCTTATATTTAATGACTGGTTAGAGTACTCTTACACAAGAAGAGTAATCCTTAAAAACTAATCTAGTATGCATGTAGGAGATGAGGCACTCACTGCCAATCAAAAAGATAAAGGCCTTCTCTCAAGGAGGCAATCAGCCAAAGGTAGAATACTAGCCTAGTCTTCTAGTAGCAAGGATGTTGAGAAGGGAGGTGTTGTAATGCTCCTTGCATTATAAGCTTGAGGATTTGTAAGAGTAGTACTTTGATTCTCAAACTAACAACACCATATTGGGGAATATGGGAATTTCCACAAGTTTGGGACATGTGGTCAAAATTTTGGATTTTCCATAACTTGAACACCATTAATCCAAAATGAGTGGTTTATGGCTCTTTAGATCCCATTTTTCAAGCGCTTTCCAATGATAGGTCACATGATAGGGCTTTGATAAACTTACAAACATGTTATCCATGTCCCCCTTTTTTAGTATTCAAAAATGGGAATTGGGAGATTCCCAAATTCTCTAATATGGTGTTTAACCATATCCCAAATGGATCCTAAACTAATGGTTATATAGAACTAAGTGGTGCATGACCAACTTCAACACTTGACCTTTCATTGGCTAACATTGCCTTGTCATTAGCTAATGCCTCTTCAGCTACCCCTAGAAGGGGGCACCCTCTTCTATGTCCTTTGGGCTTCCATTTACTTTTCCTTTTACTTTGACTTATATGCCTATTAACCATTTACTTTTCCTTTTACTTTGACTTATATGCCTATTAACCATTACTTAGATATTTCCTATTTGAAATCCCCTGAACCTTATTTATAATATGCAAACCTTTTACATATAAATAATATTTCCTAGTCTTACCTTTTAGTGTTTCCTATCAGTCTCATAACATTTCTTCCCCCTTGAAAGAAAAGTTTTCCATCCTCGAAAATAAACTCAGGAAACCTTTTCTTCAGTGTAGCCACTCTTTCCCAAGTTGATCTTTCTTCTAGTCTATCTTTCTACTTTACTAAACATTGTTTAAACATAGAATGTCTAGTTTATTTTCTCGATATTCGAGAATCTTTTTAGGTTCATGTGGAAGAATAGTTGTTTCTATAAAATCCACTATTGCTTCTTTTCCAATGACGTTGTCATTGTTTCCCATCTTGCGTTTCAATCTACTAACATGAAACACAAGATGTACTCTAGAACCTTCAGGTAAAGCTACCTTGTAAGCTACACTTCCAATTTTTTTAAGTATTGTATAAGGACCACAATACCTTGGACTTAAGTATTATATAAGGACCACAATACCTTGGACTTACTTTTGAAACTTTTCAACTTTTTTAAGTTTCTAACTTTTCAAAAACTTTTACATAAACTAAATCACCTTCCTTAAAATTAATTGGACTTCTTTTACCTTTCTTATAACTAATAGAACAATCGTGTGCTCTTTTAACGTTGCTTCTTGCAATGTTTAGCATGTCTTGTACGTCTTTGAGAAAGTCTTTTACACTATGTAATTTTCCTTTTTGTAACCCAATTGCGTTCTCTAGGTTGAAATCCATATATTAGCATGAACGCTAAACATTTTCTTTACTCTTTATTTGAGAGTTATCTTTTTTAATCAAGTAATTCCAAACTACTAGGGCCATTGGCACATTTTTCTTTTAAGTGAGCCAACAACTCACTTTCTAGTTGAGTAAAACTCAACTCATTTATCACGGGTGCTCAACTTAGAGCATCTCCACAACATTAAATTTTCCTTTTTTATATCTGATTTGAAAATTAAACTCTTGTAGGATTTTAGCCCATCCACTTTTTAAGAACATGCACAATTGCAAATAGTTCTTTTTCATAAGTTGAATACTTACTTTGAGCTTTGTTCAACTTTTTACTTTCAAATGCAATTGGCCTTTTCTTCTGCAATAATACTGCTCCTACAACAAAATTACTAGCATTTGTTTCCAATACAAATGGTTTATTTGGATCCACTATTTGTAAAATAAGAGTAGTAGCTATTGCTACTTTCCATTTTTCAAAACTAGTTTGTTGATCATGAGTCCAGTCCAACTAAATTGCTTTCCTTTTCCTTTAAGTTGATTTGTCATTAGAACAGCTATCTTAGCGTAATTCCTTATAAACTTTTGATAGAACCCTGCAAGTCTGAAAAAGGTTTGTAATTCATCTATATTGGATGGGGCCTTCCATCGCCATATAGCTTCAACTTTATCAAGATCCATACAACTTTATCAGGATCATGAGTCCAACTAAATTGTTTTCCCTTTCCTTTAAACCGATTCATCATTGGAACAACTATCTTAGAATAATTCCTTATAAAAGTTTGATAGAACCTTGCAAGTCTTAAAAAGGTTTGTAATTCATCTATATTGGATGGGGCCTTCCATCTCCATATAGCTTCAACTTTATCAGGATCCATACAAATCCCTTCCTCGGACGCTATGTGTCCAAGACATTGCACTTCTTTTTTGAAGAAGTCACATTTAGAGTTCTTAACAAATAATTTATTTTTCCTCAATAATTGAAATACTTTTCTAAGGTACTCAATATGTTCTTATTCATTTTGACTAATATATCAACAATAAAAACCACCACAAATTTGTTTTTCCTCAATAATTGAAATACTTTTCTAAGGTGCTCAATATGTTCTTATTCATTTTGACTAAAGACTAATATATCAACAATAAAAACCACCACAAATTTTCCTAAATAAGGATGAAGTATAGTGTTCATCATGGTCATAAAAGTAGTAGGAGCATTAGTTAGACCAAAAGGCATAACTAAAAACTCAGTGTGCCCAAAAGATGTCCTAAATGTTGTTTTTGACACATCATCAATTCTAATTCTTAATTGATGATATCTAGACCTTAAATCTATCTTACTAAAATATTTAGCACCTTTGAGTTGATCAAACAACTCATATATCCTAGGAATATGAAATTTATTTTTTATTATGATTGTATTCAATCCATGATAATCTATGCACAAGTGCATAGATCCATCTTTTTTCTTCACCAATAATATTGCCTAGGGAGACTTACTTCACCTAATAAAGCCTTGTTCTAAATATTTAGCTAACTATTTTTCAACTTCTGTCTTTTAGTCAAACTTACTCTATAAGGTGGCTTACTAATTGGCTTTGAATCCTTTAAAACTTCTATGGGATGATTTATCCCTCTATCTGGAGGTAAGCCTTTTGGCAATGTTTTTGAAAAAACATCTTTAAATTCTTTTAATAAATTATTCAAAGAAGAATTAACTACTTCATAAATACTTGAATCAAACTTTTAACAATGGGTTTTAAATTAAGACATTGCATAACACAAAAACATTTGTTTTATTTCATTATCTTGATCAAGATTTTGGAGCTATAAATTTCCTTTATGCTCAAATGTTAGTGTAATATGCAAATAGCTTCTTGAAAGTGTTTTCCCCAATGAAAATAACCATTCTCTCCCAAGAATTACATCTACGGTTGATAGACACATCACTTAAAAATCTAAAAGTGCTTCATACTCTTGAATTCATAAAGGCATTGGGCACGGAGAAGCTTCATAGGTTTAGGAGCTTACTTGGAGTGCACTGTGTAGAGTTGAGCTCAAGGGAGAGTGTTGAGTTATCGAGCTCAACTAGTGTTACGAGACAAACATTGATGACCCACCTGGGTGATAGCTTCCGCACTTATACCATTGGCATGGTTGGTGAGATTATGGTTGATATGCCATGCCAGTGGATGATAGGTTGTGTGACAGCCACACTTTGGAGCAGTAAAGTTATGGCATAGTTATAGTGCCAGCTCATATAGTTAGATTCACACTATGGACTGACCATTGTATGTTATTCTAGGAGAGTAATTTCCATTTATGTATGTACTATCATCTTTTAGCTATATGATTATAGAGAAGAGAAGAAGATAGAAGAAAATTCACCCATCCATCACCCTCTTGTGTCTTGCACTCTCTTGTGTGTGTGTGTGTGTGTGTTTATTTGCAAGGAACTCAAGCTCTCCCTCTTCCTTGCATTCTCTTTATATGTGGGTATGTAGTTTATACATAATAAGATGATGGTATAGTCATTAAAGAGTCCAAGTACATCAAGACACTAGGCACTGCACAAAAGGTTCAATATGGAAAGTTGCAAACTATGATCTACACCAATGAAACCTAGTGTACAGCTTAGTCTATAGGATTCCAAAGAACCATCTATATAACCGCTTATGATAAAATTATTGGATTCCTTATATATTTGTGTAACTCACAGCTCAACATTTAGTTTGGTGTGTCACAACTTTCAGAATTTCTGCATTGCCTAAGTACTAAACATTGGCAAGGTGATTCAAAATTATAGATCTTCTCTGATTTTGATTGGGCAGGCGATTATGATACATGAAATCCACATCTAGAAACTTATTCTTTCTTGGCAACTCATGCATCTCTAGGTTAAGCAAGAAGTAACCAACTGTAGTGGTAACCTCGTCCTGTGAAGTTGTCTTCCCACAAAGCTTTGGGCCTCATCCTTTTCAAAGACTAATAATCTGCAATCTCTGTAAATATCACATTTGTACTACATGGGGTTTTGCTAAATATTTATGGTAGTACTATTGTGAGGCCATGTACTGATGCCATGGGCACATTTATCTCATTGGGTTTTCTCCCATAACCATCTAGGTGTGAACAGACACCTTGGCTAGTATATAAGCAACCTCATCCATTGTTTAGGGTTGCTTCTCATTTGTACTTTCTTCTGTGTTCTTGTAGAGAGCTTCATCTCTCTCCCCTTTGAGCTACCCATTCTCTCACACACTTTACCTTGTGTTATTGTCATTGAGCATTGTGTGTGTGTGAGCTCAGCTCAATTGCGAGCTATCAAGATCCTAGGATCAAATACAAACTTTCTCATTTAGTTATTCAAAATACACAAAAAGGGATCTTACATTGTGTGATATTGGATGGTGTGGTAGTATTCTTAACAAAATCCACTTTTTTAAGATCCATCCTTATACCATCCTTGCCAACATTATGCATAAGGTGTTCCACCTCTTGTGACATAAATGTGAATTTACTCTCTTTGGCATATATAATTTATTATCCCTCAATGCTTCCAAAATTTCATGCATATGCTTCACACGCTCTTTTTCACTCTTATTATATATTAATATTCCATCAAAAAAGACCAACATCGATTTGAATATATAGGGATAAAGCATTCATTGTCGATGCTTGGAAGGTAGCATGAGAATTACATAAACCAAAAGGCATCACCATGTAGTGAAATAGACTTATTTTAGTCCTAAATGCCATTTTTATTCCATCCTTTTCTTAATTCTAATTTTATGATAGCACGATCTTAAATGCTTAACATGCTCTTCTTCCACCCTTGTTACATATCAATATGTCATCAAAAAAGACCAACACTGATTTGAATATATAGGGATGAGTATTCATTCAACAACAATGTGCTTGGAAGGTAGCAAGATCACTGCATAAACCAAAAGACATCACCATGTAGTGAAATATACCTCTCTTAGTCCTAAATTCCATTTTCATTTGATCCCTTGGCTTGTCTTGGCCCATTTCATTTCAATCAACTCTTGAACTTGTTTAACTATTTCATCTTTCTCCACCTATGTGGAGGTTTATTGACAACCTTCACATTTGTCTCTAACTCAATAGGATGATCTATTTTTTCCTAGTCACATTGGCATTTCAAATACATCTTTGCATTCCTCCAAAAGTCCTACCTTATCCTAATGTAAAACCTTCTTATCTTCCTAATTGCCTTTATCATTACAAAGAAGCTCTGTAGTAAAAGATTTGGCCCATTTTTCTCATCTCCCTCTTGAATTGCATGGCATTTATCAATACCATCTTTGATTCACATGAACCTCTCAAGGTAACCATTTTCTCACCATGCATAAATGACATAAGCCCTTGTTCTATATTCATGGTGAATGAGCCAAGAGTGGCGAGCCAATCGCAACCCAAGATAATGTTAATCATACCCTTATCCATGATTAACAATTTAGCCTTTTATGCATAATCTAGCCCCCATTTTGACATGACATTATACATTACATCTGTGACCCATTAGCCACTTGCACCATATATAAATAGTTCAAAGATGTGGTCCATAATTTTAGGTTTTGTAAGGATTTCATATTGATAAAACTATGTGTACTCCCACTATCCATAAGGATATGTTCCACTCTATCTTTGATGTAAGCTTTAAGCCTTATGGTTTGAGCATTTTTGTACCCCATATAGGCATCATATGATAATGTACAAAAAGTGGCATCCTTGCATGAATCATCCAAAGTATACATAGTTGTGGGAATCCATCATCAAGATTCTCCAAATCTCTACCACAAGAATCACCAAGATCAAAAGGAAAATCCCCCATCAAGTTCATGAGCTTCCTCTTCTCCCATTGATATCCACTTCTTTTCCATCATCTTCCCCATCCATCTCTGTGAGTATGACATTGGGAGTAGAATTTCTAGCCTTGCATGACTTTGCATGATCTTTATGCCACTTCTCACCACATTTGAAACACAATCCTTTGCTCCTAAGATCACTATGCTAGTCCTCTTTGACATACTTTGTCTTTCTTTTGCCATTAGAGACTTTTCCATCCTTGCTCAAATCTCAGTCACATTTAAGGACGCATTACTTTGTTAGTCTCATAGACGAAGATGGGAGAACTTCAATATGCTCTTATAACCACCCTTCAAGGCATACTTTTCTTCATATATCTCTGCCAACATCATAGCATCTTCAAGAGTACTTGGCCTTTAAGCAGCATTAACATTAGCCCTTATGTCCTTCACAAGGTCCTTGATGTACTTGACTACCTTGAAATCATTATCAAGACCTTTGAGCATAGGTTTGAGGAATTTGTGATTATAATCTCTCAAAATTTTTGTTTATGTCAAGTCATCCATCCCACTCACTAATATTTTGAGCACGATGTAAAAAAAAGCATCTCTCATTTTATTCTTGATCTCCAACCAAGTGGTGATAACACAGCCATCTTCTTGTACATGCCATTCACACCACGTGTTTGCATACCCTTCCAATTATAAGGTAGCAAAATACACCCTAGCATACTCACTTCTAAGATTGATCTTAAATAACAAGTCAAGTTTATTTTCCCATTCTTCAAACTCCTCATTGTTGGTGTTCTCTCCCTTGAACTTTGTAAACACCACTTTATCCTTGATGCCCTTGAACTTATCATTACTTTCATGATCATTGCCAAACAACCCTTTTGGTGTAGGTCTATCAAATCTTCCATTTACATTTATGTCATCAAAATACCACTTGTGTTCCTCTTCCAAAGTCTTTAAATGAAGATCCAAATCTCCATTGAGGAGGTAGATTCTCCTTATTCACAATTTCATGACCATCTTCAATGTCATAGTCATCATCATCATCATTCATAAGCATGCTGGTATTGGTTGAGCCACCAATGTGTAATTTCTTCCACATGAGTGCTTCAACGTCATGACTATCTTTAATGTTATATCTTTGATGTCATAGTCCTCGTCATCATCAACCATAATCACATCCATAAGCACATTGGTATTGGTGGTTGATTTCTTCCTTTTTTATACACGAGTACTTCCCTCAATATTCTTCCCAAGTGAAGAAAATTCACCTTTGATCTCTTTAAGCATCTCTCTTTGATTGAGTTGAATGCAGCAAAAGATTGTAAGAATGCAAGATACACAAATGCAACATGGAATGCACCTTAGAGAAAAGTAGCAAAGCTATATGCCTTACAAGATAAGTTCAACAATGATCGATAGTGTTAGAAGAAGATGCAACCCCACAACAATGAGAAATTTGTGGAAAAAAAGTCACATAGCTATGCTAGAAACATTGGAAGACTCACCAAACACCTAAATTATGGATATACAAGCTAGAAGGGAGTAGAGCAATAAACAAAATGCCACGAGACAACAAAATCCATCAAACAAAATATGAGAAGATGTAGGTGTAGCAAGAAAAAGATGACATGGTGTTGGAAAGCCACCAAGTAGTGCTTGGGCACATGGAGCTCAAGGCTACTTGGGAAGAAACAAATAAGGTACAAGCTACCCTCGAATGGAGCAGTAAGCTAACTTGAGCAAGAACAAGAGCACTAGGCTAATTCAAAGAAGTATGAAAACTTGTTATGGTTGCATAGTAAGAAAAAGAAGATGTCATATGAACTATGAGTGTAAACATGTGAGCCTATAGATGTGATCTTGTAGACATGAGTCTAGAGGTAGGGATACCTAATATTGTATGGACCAATTTTTACTATCATAAAGACTCGTATGGTGGATATACCTACTCATGTTCTTGGATATAAATTGTGAGATCCCTGTCTCCACCACGCAACAGATTCGGGGTACTAGCAGCGGAAGTAGCACATCGTGCGCGGGTAGGGGTCTCACACTCGGGGCCTCGCCCACGGATATCCGGATAAGAGACTAATCCGTCGGTTTGTCCAAAATCGAAACCGGAAAAACTCCCTTTCCCCGGAAAGCACGGGCGATTCCACCAGATAACTTTGTACTCTAACGTAGTCAAGATCCTTACCGATCACGCTGATCCGACTGCACCTATAAAGATACTCGGTCGGATCAAGGAAGAAACTTGCACTTGGATCATTGTGATCAACGCTTTTTTCCCCATCAAGAGGCACAGCCGTTGATTCCTATCCATAGAACAATTACTATCCGGGATTTACTTTATCTATCGTAATAACAAAAATTAAAATCTCGATTTACGGATCCATCAGTCCAGCCTAACCCCATCCGATCCCATGGGTTAGCCAACCGCCCAACCACTGTAGTGATGGGATCCAATTTGAAATTTGGTTAGGTTTTGTCCCGGGTACCAAGGAAAAGAGTTCCAAGGCCCCCTAGCCGGAAGTTCATGCAAACATAAAACTAGTCATACCACTTACACACCCAATATGAAATTGCCTTTTTCTTAGCATCAACTAGCTTTAAAACAATCCTTTAATAAAACCATTATGTCACTGATGACAATCCTCAAAGTCTCTGGTTGAATCCTTATTTCCAGTCATTCTTTCATCGGTGTACTTATGGCATCATTGGCAACCAGAACGCTCACCACCTGTTCTCTCAGGGGCCTTTTCCATAGTTCCTAGCTCATAGTAACCGGCAATATATTCATATAATAGAATGGAATCTCCGTGGAAGATCAGCAAGATCAACCCACAGATCTATATAAAAGAGCCATGGACTCATCTGTTGAGGACCAGCAAGGTCAATCAACCAGATCCATGCCCGGTTTCAGAAAACAACTCTTACTCCTTGTTCCAATATCTTCCACCACGCACGTGTGGGTATCTTCGGCGACCCAGAGCCCGAGCACCGTATGGTCAGCACCCTCTAGGATCCTTCGCAGGTGACCTAGCGCTTCACTCATAGGCCGCTTCCTTGGTCCCTCATCCACCGTACCGGAAGCTCACCATTTAAATCGAGCCGAGGCTGGTCAAGACCTCGATCGACCTTGCTACGCGAGACGTCCTCCATTGACTCTCCGTCAGCAGTTGCAACTTTATCAGTTCAGTCTTCATGACCTTAATCCTTAAGACGGTCAAAATGCTTCTCCAGCATTCTTGACATAAAACAGTCTTTTACAAACAGTCACAAATACAGTTTCTATAACGAACTCGTCTCTCCATATTATCCACTCTCGGACCACATTACTTATTCCACATTCCATTCAGTGTGTACTCGTTCTCATCCATTCACTCATATAGACTACATTATCTCACATACATCTTCATATTCATTATTCTACATACATATCCATGTTTGTACGTCCACATCATACATCCAATTTCACATTCATACATACGCATCTACATGCATACATCCACATCTACATTCATACATCCATACCTCCATTTCCACATCCACACATCCACATTCATATTCATACATCCACATTCACATGCATACATCCATTTTCACATCCTCATTCATACATCCACATTCACATACATACATCCACATCCGTATCTACATCCATACATTCACATCCACCTCTTCATTCACAATCACATCCATACATCCACATCTACATACATACATCCACATCCGTATCTACATCCATACATTCACATCCACCTCTTCATTCACAATCACATCCATACATTCACATCTACATACATACATCCATACATCTACATACATACATCCATACATCCACATCTACATACATACATCCATTTTCACATCCTCATTCATACATACACATCCACATACATACATACACATCCGTATCTACATCCATACATCCACATCCACATCAACATTCACATTCATACATATACATCTACATGTATACATCCACATCACATTCATACAACCATATTACATCCATTCTCGTCCTAACACATCCCCTATACATCTTAACACATCCTAACTCATCTTAACACATTCTATCACATCTCATACACATCTTTTTACATCTCATACACCTCTTATCACATCCTATCACTTTTCGTACGCATCTTATCAAATCTTATCACATCTCATACACATCTTATCACATCTTTTTACATCTCATACACCTCTTATCACATCCTATCACTTTCCATACGCATCTTATCAATTCTTATCACATCTCATACACCTCTTATCACATCCTATCATTTTCCATACGCATCTTATCAATTCTTATCACATCTCATACACCTCTTATCACATCCTATCACTTTCCATACGCATCTTATCAATTCTTATCACATCTCATACACCTCTTATCACATCTTATCACATTTCATATCTTTAAAAAAAAAAAAAAGAGAATTCTTATATTTGATATAAGATTTCTCTACACATTTATTTATACATAAATTCCATTTAAGGAGACTAACACTTTCGAAATTAAAATCAATCTTTTATGCATCTTCTTATGCATAAATTCAATTCGGTAGGAAATTACACTTTTAGAATAAAAGAATTTCTCTTATGCATCTAAGTTAAGCATAAAATCCATTTATGAGGAAAATCACACTTTTAGTATAAAAAGAATATCTTTTATGCATACCTATATGCATGAAATCCAATATGATAAAAGTAACACTCTTACAATAAAATAATCAACTTTTATGCATACCTCTATGCATGAAATTCAATTATGATAAAAGTCACACTTTTATAATAAAATAATCAACTTTTATGCATACCTCTATGCATGAAATCCAATATGATAAAAGTAACACTTTTGATATAAAAAATTTTCTTTTATGCATACTTCTATGCATGAAAATTAAAAATGATAAAAGTAACACTTTTGATATAAAAAATTTTCCTTTATGCATACTTCTATGCATGAAAATTAAAAATGATAACAGTAACACTTTTAATATAAAATTTTTTCCTTTATGCATACTTCTATGCATGAAAATTAAAAATGATAAAAGTAACACTTTTGATATAAAAAATTTTCCTTTATGCATACTTCTATGCATGAAAATTAAAAATGATAAAAGTAACACTTTTAATATAAAAATTTATCCTTTATGCATACTTCTATGCATGAAAATAAAAATGATAAAAATAACACTTTTGATATAAAAATTTATCCTTTATGCATACTTCTATGCATGAAAATAAAAATGATAAAAAATAACACTTTTGATATAAAAATTTATCCATTATGCATACTTCTATGCATGAAAATAAAAATGGTAAAAATAACACTTTTGATATAAAAATTTATCCATTATGCATACTTCTATGCATGAAATAAAAATGGTAAAAATAACACTTTTGATATAAAAATTTATCCATTATGCATGATATTAAAATTTAATTTCTCCATGATTATAATGAAATTCTTTCAATTAATCTAGGATGATAATTCCTAGAATATGGTAGGAAGTCCTCTTTTTATGCTTTGAATGAGATTATTTTATGCATAATTTTTATAAAAATTTTGCCATAGCTCCGCTGCTATGACTGATAAATCTCAATTTTTCTAAGGGATAATGCTTATCATTAAGAAAATAATTAAAATGATCTCTAATTGGATTATTAATCCATAATGGATTGAATCATCAATATACATAAACTAAAAGCATAGAAAAAAGCCATTAATTTGGCCTCAAGCATAGCTTAATCTTGGGTTAAGGAAAAGCTTTATGAAAAGCTTGATTTGGATTGAGAACGGGTCATGAGTATGACCATTTCTTGAGTGAGAGAGAGAATTTACATAAAAATCATTAGAATTTAAACATAAATGAAAATTAACTTCAATAGCATTTATTAAATTATGTAACTCTTCACTACTATTCAAACTTCAATAGCATTTAAAAAAAACCATACCAATTAAACTTCTCAAGCTTGAGAGGGGTTGAGAAGAGAGAAACATTGAGAAATTATAGAAAGATCAATATTCACTAATTACCTTACAACTTGCTTGATTCTTTGTTCACGGTAGAGGCCCCCAACCAATCAATTGGTTAAGTATGTTGATGGAGCCACTAATGGGGATTGAAGAAAGAGGGAAGCTCCAAAAACTAGTGAATTATTAAATGAATTCACAGTTCTTGACTTAGGTGGAGTAGAGTAACGATGCATAAACACTATATATTTTTCAACAAGGGGGAGGCTTCTATTTATAGGAAAAATTGAGCTCCTAACCAAACAAACTGATTCTAGAATTTTCTAAATCAGTTTGGTCAATATTTGACCATTTTTAGGTCAGTTAAGCTAACTTTTTGGAACTAGACTTAAATGAGGAGAGAGGAGAGATGAAATATCTCAATTTTTATGAGTTTAAAACTCATTCAAGCATGTGAAATATGCACCTCCTTTAAAGAACTCCCTTTCCTTACATATGTGTCATAATGGAATCATTTTAATATTGCTCATAGTTTTTTTTACTAATAAACCTTGTACATTTTCAACTCTTCACCTTATGTGAGCATTTACTCATTTTTGGGTATCTTCTTTTTACAAATTTGGATTTATCTCTTCCCTACACATGGATTGATGCTATTGGCCCATAGGAACCTTAATTGGACCATAATCTAAAATTTTTTGAAAATCTAGACCCTTAGGCTAAGGTTCTTTATACCTATTTCCAATTAATTCCAATTGCACATTGGAAAATTCTTTTTGAATTTCTGTTTCAGGGGAACTCATCTGAATTATAAGAGATATTTTTCTATCCAAAAATATTCAAAATCTGAATATTCTCTCTCTAGAATAATTTTTCTCTCTCTAGGCTAAAATAGTTAGCAACAGGGTCTTTATATTTCTGAAGAGGGTTGATTACAGGGGAAGATACTAGACATCAAAAAGGGGTTGGGGGAGGAATCTTACATTCTACCCCACTTAAAAAACGCAAGATGTCCTCATCTCGCAACTTGTGATAATTTCGCAAGATTCACGAATATGAGACTTAGAGAAAAATTTTAATCAAGATTAACCACCAAGATAAGTCTTAAAGAGAGCAAGATTCAAAATACGAACAAGATTTAAACTTTATTCATTCTCGGAACTTATACAGTAAAGATAGAGGAACTCTTTACACTTCCATAAGCCCGTCCATCATATGGTCACAAAAGCAGTCCTCACAAGCTGCACAAGTATAAGGTAACTCATCTATGGGAATGATTCTGTGGGTTATTGCTGCGCCTATCTCAGTGGTATGAGGTGTTCTAACAAAAGGACCTCTGAGAGGCAAGCCAAAAACGGGGTAAAGGCATATCTTCTCATGAGGAAGAAAACACGCCAGTAAAGAAGACCCGCTCAGAAAACCCAGGATGCCTTGATCTCATGACGCAGTAGTATCGGGGACCCAAACCCAAAGCTTCAATAACCATGGCCAAGCGGACATTGTTACGAAAGTGCTGCTGACCCCAGGGTGTTACCCTAGTTATGTCTTGATAGGTCCGCCATTTTGTCTGCGCTACAGAAGTTCCCAAGTGAGGGAAAAGTGAGCGCTCATACTGCTCTATAAAATCTTTCTTCACAGACTCCCTTGCGTCTTGAAGGTGAGAAATCATCATGGATAAAACTAATTCTTGTTGCCAAGCCATGAAGGAGATTAAGAAAGAAAGAAGATCGATGGAAGTAAGATTACTGTGAACGACAAGTAAAAGTTACGACTTATATAAAGGAAGGAGCTAGCGTAACTTAGAAGCCAACGGTAACTTGCCACTGAAGTTTTACCGTCTTTCCATGATTTGGGTTTGGCACATTTTTCTATAGAAGGCATTCAGAACTTTGAGATGAGGAGATAAAAGAAGTTCGTAAGCTAAATCACCTACTTTCTTTGGTCCACAATATCTGGGAGATAACTTCTTATACTTCCCAAGAGATAAAGAACTTCTTTTGAGCCGTACTCGAGACCAAAACCTTGATATCCAAAACATCGATTCTCACTTCTGAACTCGTTGTTCTGAATCCTTAAAACAGGTGGGACTCTTGAGAAGTATTCAGGAAAAAGGTTCTTCCTTTTTTAAACAGAATCTTTCTTTTATTTTAGAGAGAGAATAATTATAAGATCAGAAAGGGAGATTCTTACTCCTGTATACCTCTAAGGCTGGGGGAGGAATCTTACATTCTACCCCACTTAAAAGGTGCAAGATGTCCTCATCTCGCAAGTAGAGGATAACTTTTTTGCTCAAGATCCAATTTATTCTGGGGTTCCTTATATTCCGGTCAACCCAACAGAATATGGGGATAAATATCCCTTATATAGAATTCATCATTAAATAACAATTCATTCAAATCATATCATTCATATCTTTAACACGATAATGGTCCATTAGATCGAAAATTTCCTTCTGAACATTCCTCCACGGAATTTAAGTTAAGCAAGTTCTCAATTTGTCATTCCTTAACTTGATCTACCGTCTCAAGTATTAACAGTAGCAATTTGACAACATAATCCACTAATCTCATAGTGATTTGCTGAATCATTTTCATCATTTATCATTACAGGGACTCGTCCCAATCATCCACATTGTGGTTTCGCTCAGCTTATTACATTTCAACCCATTTTCAAGGATCATCATTTTTCAATCAGAATCCAAATCAATTCATCAGTTCAAACAGAATTAAAAATCATATCAACCACATTCAAAATCATCATCTGGATAGCATTAACGCTTATAATTTCAAGTCTTAGATTTACTCGTATATACTGTCGGTAAAGAGCTGCAGTTATACCCTCGGTATATACGGATAGTCATGATACTCAAAACTATAAGGTAAATACCATCATGTCTAGGTCTCAAGCAAGTCAGGGTTCCATACAATTGCGGTACTTCCAATTGAAGACCCAATTACTAATTTACGAATTTCAATTTGAATTAACAATTTGTATGAATTATATCAAACAATTACAACCTTTTTGTGCGTCTTGATAAACTTTTGACATAATTTGCTCCTCAGTTGATCTTATTGGAGATCTATGATTTAAGTCTGATAAATAGATTTTTCTTTATCCGATCGTCCGTTAAAAAAAAAAACATTTGTATATTTATATACAAGTTGCAATAATTACATAGAGTGGCTCGGCTCCAAAATTCAAAATCTCTTCGAGAGACGCATAAGACGACGGTACTGGGCCATAGTCATGCCCTGTTACATAAGTTCTCTAACTGCGAAGGGAGTTATTATTTTCTCCTTAGGGCTAAATCGACTAAGGAGTCTATAAATTCGACATGAAAGTCTGAAATTTCGAGGTGTCGAATGATATAGAATGACACCACGCACCATTTTCAGCTTTAACAGGATCATAGTCAATGAGAGATTCTGCCACAGCATTGTACGGCGGTTGCAATGGGCGTGGACATATTGCCCTGCAAACCACTTATGTTGTATTCTCTCCGCTGGGGTAGGAAAATATAAATCCACGAAATGGCGTGCGAGTCTTGCTCGGCTTGTTTGAGTTGAAGCGGAAGAGATGAGATGCTCGAAGGCAAATGCAATCATATCTTGAAACTGGGTGAGGTCGGGAATACCAGATAAATGTGGAACTTCCATCTATAAAAACAATTTCTTTGATTAAAATTTCTTCATTAAAGAAGCTTACGGGATGAAAATACATTATGAAAATGCTGTTTCTGAATTCTTATTACCAATTTCAGATAAGAATTTAATTATCTTTATTAGCTTTCAAAAGCTGCTCTGATACCAACTGTGAGATCCCTGTCTCCACCACGCAACAGATTCGGGGTACTAGCAGCGGAAGTAGCACATCGTGCGCGGGTAGGGGTCTCACACTCGGGGCCTCGCCCACGGATATCCGGATAAGAGACTAATCCGTCGGTTTGTCCAAAATCGAAACCGGAAAAACTCCCTTTCCCCGGAAAGCACGGGCGATTCCACCAGATAACTTTGTACTCTAACGTAGTCAAGATCCTTACCGATCACGCTGATCCGACTGCACCTATAAAGATACTCGGTCGGATCAAGGAAGAAACTTGCACTTGGATCATTGTGACCAACGCTTTTTTCCCCATCAAGAGGCACAGCCGTTGATTCCTATCCATAGAACAATTACTATCCGGGATTTACTTTATCTATCGTAATAACAGAAATTAAAATCTCGATTTACGGATCCATCAGTCCAGCCTAACCCCATCCGATCCCATGGGTTAGCCAACCGCCCAACCACTGTAGTGATGGGATCCAATTTGAAATTTGGTTAGGTTTTGTCCCGGGTACCAAGGAAAAGAGTTCCAAGGCCCCCTAGCCGGAAGTTCATGCAAACATAAAACTAGTCATACCACTTACACACCCAATATGAAATTGCCTTTTTCTTAGCATCAACTAGCTTTAAAACAATCCTTTAATAAAACCATTATGTCACTGATGACAATCCTCAAAGTCTCTGGTTGAATCCTTATTTCCAGTCATTCTTTCATCGGTGTACTTATGGCATCATTGGCAACCAGAACGCTCACCACCTGTTCTCTCAGGGGCCTTTTCCATAGTTCCTAGCTCATAGTAACCGGCAATATATTCATATAATAGAATGGAATCTCCGTGGAAGATCAGCAAGATCAACCCACAGATCCATATAAAAGAGCCATGGACTCATCTGTTGAGGACCAGCAAGGTCAATCAACCAGATCCATGCCCGGTTTTAGAAAACAACTCTTACTCCTTGTTCCAATATCTTCCACGACGCACGTGTGGGTATCTTCGGCGACCCAGAGCCCGAGCACCGTATGGTCAGCACCCTCTAGGATCCTTCGCAGGTGACCTAGCGCTTCACTCATAGGCCGCTTCCTTGGTCCCTCATCCACCGTACCGGAAGCTCACCATTTAAATCGAGCCGAGGCTGGTCAAGACCTCGATCGACCTTGCTACGTGAGACGTCCTCCATTGACTCTCCGTCAGCAGTTGCAACTTTATCAATTCAGTCTTCATGACCTTAATCCTTAAGACGGTCAAAATGCTTCTCCAGCATTCTTGACATAAAACAGTCATTTACAAACAGTCACAAATACAGTTTCTATAACGAACTCTTGTCTTTCCATATTATCCACTCTCGGACCACATTACTTATTCCACATTCCATTCAGTGTGTACTCGTTCTCATCCATTCACTCATATAGACTACATTATCTCACATACATCTTCATATTCATTATTCTACATACATATCCATGTTCGTACGTCCACATCATACATCCAATTTCACATTCATACATACGCATCTACATGCATACATCCACATCTACATTCATACATCCATACCTCCATTTCCACATCCACACATCCACATTCATATTCATACATCCACATTCACATGCATACATCCATTTTCACATCCTCATTCATACATCCACATTCACATACATACATCCACATCCGTATCTACATCCATACATTCACATCCACCTCTTCATTCACAATCACATCCATACATCCACATCTACATACATACATCCACATCTGTATCTACATCCATACATTCACATCCACCTCTTCATTCACAATCACATCCATACATCCACATCTACATACATACATCCATACATCCACATCTACATACATACATCCATTTTCACATCCTCATTCATACATACACATCCACATACATACATACACATCCGTATCTACATCCATACATCCACAT
This sequence comes from Cibotium barometz, assembly GCF_041138505.1. Classification (NCBI taxonomy): domain Eukaryota; kingdom Viridiplantae; phylum Streptophyta; class Polypodiopsida; order Cyatheales; family Cibotiaceae; genus Cibotium; species Cibotium barometz. The sequence goes on from NC_141047.1 coordinate 33,513,368, forward strand.
CCACATCAACATTCACATTCATACATATACATCTACGTATACATCCACATCACATTCATACAACCATATTACATCCATTCTCGTCCTAACACATCCCCTATACATCTTAACACATCCTAACTCATCTTAACACATTCTATCACATCTCATACACATCTTTTTACATCTCATACACCTCTTATCACATCCTATCACTTTTCGTACGCATCTTATCAAATCTTATCACATCTCATACACATCTTATCACATCTTTTTACATCTCATACACCTCTTATCACATCCTATCACTTTCCATACGCATCTTATCAATTCTTATCACATCTCATACACCTCTTATCACATCCTATCATTTTCCATACGCATCTTATCAATTCTTATCACATCTCATACACCTCTTATCACATCCTATCACTTTTCATACGCATCTTATCAATTCTTATCACATCTCATACACCTCTTATCACATCTTATCACATTTCATATCTTTAAAAAAAAAAAAAAGAGAATTCTTATATTTGATATAAGATTTCTCTACACATTTATTTATACATAAATTCCATTTAAGGAGACTAACACTTTCGAAATTAAAATCAATCTTTTATGCATCTTCTTATGCATAAATTCAATTTGGTAGGAAATTACACTTTTAGAATAAAAGAATTTCTCTTATGCATCTAAGCTAAGCATAAAATCCATTTATGAGGAAAATCACACTTTTAGTATAAAAAGAATATCTTTTATGCATACCTATATGCATGAAATCCAATATGATAAAAGTAACACTCTTACAATAAAATAATCAACTTTTATGCATACCTCTATGCATGAAATTCAATTATGATAAAAGTCACACTTTTATAATAAAATAATCAACTTTTATGCATACCTCTATGCATGAAATCCAATATGATAAAAGTAACACTTTTGATATAAAAAATTTTCCTTTATGCATACTTCTATGCATGAAAATTAAAAATGATAAAAGTAACACTTTTGATATAAAAAATTTTCCTTTATGCATACTTCTATGCATGAAAATTAAAAATGATAAAAGTAACACTTTTAATATAAAAATTATTCCTTTATGCATACTTCTATGCATGAAAATTAAAAATGATAAAGTAACACTTTTGATATAAAAAATTTTCCTTTATGCATACTTCTATGCATGAAAATTAAAAATGATAAAAGTAACACTTTTAATATAAAAATTTATCCTTTATGCATACTTCTATGCATGAAAATAAAAATGATAAAAATAACACTTTTGATATAAAAATTTATCCTTTATGCATACTTCTATGCATGAAAATAAAAATGATAAAAAATAACACTTTTGATATAAAAATTTATCCATTATGCATACTTCTATGCATGAAAATAAAAATGGTAAAAATAACACTTTTGATATAAAAATTTATCCATTATGCATACTTCTATGCATGAAATAAAAATGGTAAAAATAACACTTTTGATATAAAAATTTATCCATTATGCATGATATTAAAATTTAATTTCTCCATGATTGTAATGAAATTCTTTCAATTAATCTAGGATGATAATTCCTAGAATATGGTAGGAAGTCCTCTTTTTATGCTTTGAATGAGATTATTTTATGCATAATTTTTATAAAAATTTTGCCATAGCTCCGCTGCTATGACTGATAAATCTCAATTTTTCTAAGGGATAATGCTTATCATTAAGGAAATAATTAAAATGATCTCTAATTGGATTATTAATCCATAATGGATTGAATCATCAATATACATAAACTAAAAGCATAGAAAAAAGCCATTAATTTGGCCTCAAGCATAGCTTAATCTTGGGTTAAGGAAAAGCTTTATGAAAAGCTTGATTTGGATTGAGAACGGGTCATGAGTATGACCATTTCTTGAGTGAGAGAGAGAATTTACATAAAAATCATTAGAATTTAAACATAAATGAAAATTAACTTCAATAGCATTTATTAAATTATGTAACTCTTCACTACTATTCAAACTTCAATAGCATTTAAAAAAAACCATACCAATTAAACTTCTCAAGCTTGAGAGGGGTTGAGAAGAGAGAAACATTGAGAAATTATAGAAAGATCAATATTCACTAATTACCTTACAACTTGCTTGATTCTTTGTTCACGGTAGAGGCCCCCAACCAATCAATTGGTTAAGTATGTTGATGGAGCCACTAATGGGGATTGAAGAAAGAGGGAAGCTCCAAAAACTAGTGAATTATTAAATGAATTCACAGTTCTTGACTTAGGTGGAGTAGAGTAACGATGCATAAACACTATATATTTTTCAACAAGGGGGAGGCTTCTATTTATAGGAAAAATTGAGCTCCTAACCAAACAAACTGATTCTAGAATTTTCTAAATCAGTTTGGTCAATATTTGACCATTTTTAGGTCAGTTAAGCTAACTTTTTGGAACTAGACTTAAATGAGGAGAGAGGAGAGATGAAATATCTCAATTTTTATGAGTTTAAAACTCATTCAAGCATGTGAAATATGCACCTCCTTTAAAGAACTCCCTTTCCTTACATATGTGTCATAATGGAATCATTTTAATATTGCTCATAGTTTTTTTTACTAATAAACCTTGTACATTTTCAACTCTTCACCTTATGTGAGCATTTACTCATTTTTGGGTATCTTCTTTTTACAAATTTGGATTTATCTCTTCCCTACACATGGATTGATGCTATTGGCCCATAGGAACCTTAATTGGACCATAATCCAAAATTTTTTGAAAATCTAGACCCTTAGGCTAAGGTTCTTTATACCTATTTCCAATTAATTCCAATTGCACATTGAAAAATTCTTTTTGAATTTCTGTTTCAGGGGAACTCATCTGAATTATAAGAGATATTTTTCTATCCAAAAATATTCAAAATCTGAATATTCTCTCTCTAGAATAATTTTTCTCTCTCTAGGCTAAAATAGTTAGCAACAGGGTCTTTATATTTCTGAAGAGGGTTGATTACAGGGGAAGATACTAGACATCAAAAAGGGGTTGGGGGAGGAATCTTACATTCTACCCCACTTAAAAAACGCGAGATGTCCTCATCTCGCAACTTGTGATAATTTCGCAAGATTCACGAATATGAGACTTAGAGAAAAATTTTAATCAAGATTAACCACCAAGATAAGTCTGAAAGAGAGCAAGATTCAAAATACGAACAAGATTTAAACTTTATTCATTCTCGGAACTTATACAGTAAAGATAGAGGAACTCTTTACACTTCCATAAGCCCGTCCATCATATGGTCACAAAAGCAGTCCTCACAAGCTGCACAAGTATAAGGTAACTCATCTATGGGAATGATTCTGTGGGTTATTGCTGCGCCTATCTCAGTGGTATGAGGTGTTCTAACAAAAGGACCTCTGAGAGGCAAGCCAAAAACGGGGTAAAGGCATATCTTCTCATGAGGAAGAAAACACGCCAGTAAAGAAGACCCGCTCAGAAAACCCAGGATGCCTTGATCTCATGACGCAGTAGTATCGGGGACCCAAACCCAAAGCTTCAATAACCATGGCCAAGCGGACATTGTTACGAAAGTGCTGCTGACCCCAGGGTGTTACCCTAGTTATGTCTTGATAGGTCCGCCATTTTGTCTGCGCTACAGAAGTTCCCAAGTGTGGGAAAAGTGAGCGCTCATACTGCTCTATAAAATCTTTCTTCACAGACTCCCTTGCGTCTTGAAGGTGAGAAATCATCATGGATAAAACTAATTCTTGTTGCCAAGCCATGAAGGAGATTAAGAAAGAAAGAAGATCGATGGAAGTAAGATTACTGTGAACGACAAGTAAAAGTTACGACTTATATAAAGGAAGGAGCTAGCGTAACTTAGAAGCCAACGGTAACTTGCCACTGAAGTTTTACCGTCTTTCCATGATTTGGGTTTGGCACATTTTTCTATAGAAGGCATTCAGAACTTTGAGATGAGGAGATAAAAGAAGTTCGTAAGCTAAATCACCTACTTTCTTTGGTCCACAATATCTGGGAGATAACTTCTTATACTTCCCAAGAGATAAAGAACTTCTTTTGAGCCGTACTCGAGACCAAAACCTTGATATCCAAAACATCGATTCTCACTTCTGAACTCGTTGTTCTGAATCCTTAAAACAGGTGGGACTCTTGAGAAGTATTCAGGAAAAAGGTTCTTCCTTTTTTAAACAGAATCTTTCTTTTATTTTAGAGAGAGAATAATTATAAGATCAGAAAGGGAGATTCTTACTCCTGTATACCTCTAAGGCTGGGGGAGGAATCTTACATTCTACCCCACTTAAAAGGTGCAAGATGTCCTCATCTCGCAAGTAGAGGATAACTTTTTTGCTCAAGATCCAATTTATTCTGGGGTTCCTTATATTCCGGTCAACCCAACAGAATATGGGGATAAATATCCCTTATATAGAATTCATCATTAAATAACAATTCATTCAAATCATATCATTCATATCTTTAACACGATAATGGTCCATTAGACCGAAAATTTCCTTCTGAACATTCCTCCACGGAATTTAAGTTAAGCAAGTTCTCAATTTGTCATTCCTTAACTTGATCTACCGTCTCAAGTATTAACAGTAGCAATTTGACAACATAATCCACTAATCTCATAGTGATTTGCTGAATCATTTTCATCATTTATCATTACAGGGACTCGTCCCAATCATCCACATTGTGGTTTCGCTCAGCTTATTACATTTCAACCCATTTTCAAGGATCATCATTTTTCAATCAGAATCCAAATCAATTCATCAGTTCAAACAGAATTAAAAATCATATCAACCACATTCAAAATCATCATCTGGATAGCATTAACGCTTATAATTTCAAGTCTTAGATTTACTCGTATATACTGTCGGTAAAGAGCTGCAGTTATACCCTCGGTATATACGGATAGTCATGATACTCAAAACTATAAGGTAAATACCATCATGTCTAGGTCTCAAGCAAGTCAGGGTTCCATACAATTGCGGTACTTCCAATTGAAGACCCAATTACTAATTTACGAATTTCAATTTGAATTAACAATTTGTATGAATTATATCAAACAATTACAACCTTTTTGTGCGTCTTGATAAACTTTTGACATAATTTGCTCCTCAGTTGATCTTATTGGAGATCTATGACTTAAGTCTGATAAATAGATTTTTCTTTATCCGATCGTCCGTTAAAAAAAAAAAAACATTTGTATATTTATATACAAGTTGCAATAATTACATAGAGTGGCTCGGCTCCAAAATTCAAAATCTCTTCGAGAGACGCATAAGACGACGGTACTGGGCCATAGTCATGCCCTGTTACATAAGTTCTCTAACTGCGAAGGGAGTTATTATTTTCTCCTTAGGGCTAAATCGACTAAGGAGTCTATAAATTCGACATGAAAGTCTGAAATTTCGAGGTGTCGAATGATATAGAATGACACCACGCACCATTTTCAGCTTTAACAGGATCATAGTCAATGAGAGATTCTGCCACAGCATTGTACGGCGGTTGCAATGGGCGTGGACATATTGCCCTGCAAACCACTTATGTTGTATTCTCTCCGCTGGGGTAGGAAAATATAAATCCACGAAATGGCGTGCGAGTCTTGCTCGGCTTGTTTGAGTTGAAGCGGAAGAGATGAGATGCTCGAAGGCAAATGCAATCATATCTTGAAACTGGGTGAGGTCGGGAATACCAGATAAATGTGGAACTTCCATCTATAAAAACAATTTCTTTGATTAAAATTTCTTCATTAAAGAAGCTTACGGGATGAAAATACATTATGAAAATGCTGTTTCTGAATTCTTATTACCAATTTCAGATAAGAATTTAATTATCTTTATTAGCTTTCAAAAGCTGCTCTGATACCAACTGTGAGATCCCTGTCTCCACCACGCAACAGATTCGGGGTACTAGCAGCGGAAGTAGCACATCGTGCGCGGGTAGGGGTCTCACACTCGGGGCCTCGCCCACGGATATCCGGATAAGAGACTAATCCGTCGGTTTGTCCAAAATCGAAACCGGAAAAACTCCCTTTCCCCGGAAAGCACGGGCGATTCCACCAGATAACTTTGTACTCTAACGTAGTCAAGATCCTTACCGATCACGCTGATCCGACTGCACCTATAAAGATACTCGGTCGGATCAAGGAAGAAACTTGCACTTGGATCATTGTGATCAACGCTTTTTTCCCCATCAAGAGGCACAGCCGTTGATTCCTATCCATAGAACAATTACTATCCGGGATTTACTTTATCTATCGTAATAACAGAAATTAAAATCTCGATTTACGGATCCATCAGTCCAGCCTAACCCCATCCGATCCCATGGGTTAGCCAACCGCCCAACCACTGTAGTGATGGGATCCAATTTGAAATTTGGTTAGGTTTTGTCCCGGGTACCAAGGAAAAGAGTTCCAAGGCCCCCTAGCCGGAAGTTCATGCAAACATAAAACTAGTCATACCACTTACACACCCAATATGAAATTGCCTTTTTCTTAGCATCAACTAGCTTTAAAACAATCCTTTAATAAAACCATTATGTCACTGATGACAATCCTCAAAGTCTCTGGTTGAATCCTTATTTCCAGTCATTCTTTCATCGGTGTACTTATGGCATCATTGGCAACCAGAACGCTCACCACCTGTTCTCTCAGGGGCCTTTTCCATAGTTCCTAGCTCATAGTAACCGGCAATATATTCATATAATAGAATGGAATCTCCGTGGAAGATCAGCAAGATCAACCCACAGATCCATATAAAAGAGCCATGGACTCATCTGTTGAGGACCAGCAAGGTCAATCAACCAGATCCATGCCCGGTTTTAGAAAACAACTCTTACTCCTTGTTCCAATATCTTCCACGATGCACGTGTGGGTATCTTCGGCGACCCAGAGCCCGAGCACCGTATGGTCAGCACCCTCTAGGATCCTTCGCAGGTGACCTAGCGCTTCACTCATAGGCCGCTTCCTTGGTCCCTCATCCACCGTACCGGAAGCTCACCATTTAAATCGAGCCGAGGCTGGTCAAGACCTCGATCGACCTTGCTACGTGAGACGTCCTCCATTGACTCTCCGTCAGCAGTTGCAACTTTATCAATTCAGTCTTCATGACCTTAATCCTTAAGACGGTCAAAATGCTTCTCCAGCATTCTTGACATAAAACAGTCATTTACAAACAGTCACAAATACAGTTTCTATAACGAACTCTTGTCTTTCCATATTATCCACTCTCGGACCACATTACTTATTCCACATTCCATTCAGTGTGTACTCGTTCTCATCCATTCACTCATATAGACTACATTATCTCACATACATCTTCATATTCATTATTCTACATACATATCCATGTTCGTACGTCCACATCATACATCCAATTTCACATTCATACATACGCATCTACATGCATACATCCACATCTACATTCATACATCCATACCTCCATTTCCACATCCACACATCCACATTCATATTCATACATCCACATTCACATGCATACATCCATTTTCACATCCTCATTCATACATCCACATTCACATACATACATCCACATCCGTATCTACATCCATACATTCACATCCACCTCTTCATTCACAATCACATCCATACATCCACATCTACATACATACATCCACATCTGTATCTACATCCATACATTCACATCCACCTCTTCATTCACAATCACATCCATACATCCACATCTACATACATACATCCATACATCTACATACATACATCCATACATCCACATCTACATACATACATCCATTTTCACATCCTCATTCATACATACACATCCACATACATACATACACATCCGTATCTACATCCATACATCCACATCCACATCAACATTCACATTCATACATATACATCTACGTATACATCCACATCACATTCATACAACCATATTACATCCATTCTCGTCCTAACACATCCCCTATACATCTTAACACATCCTAACTCATCTTAACACATTCTATCACATCTCATACACATCTTTTTACATCTCATACACCTCTTATCACATCCTATCACTTTTCGTACGCATCTTATCAAATCTTATCACATCTCATACACATCTTATCACATCTTTTTACATCTCATACACCTCTTATCACATCCTATCACTTTCCATACGCATCTTATCAATTCTTATCACATCTCATACACCTCTTATCACATCCTATCATTTTCCATACGCATCTTATCAATTCTTATCACATCTCATACACCTCTTATCACATCCTATCACTTTTCATACGCATCTTATCAATTCTTATCACATCTCATACACCTCTTATCACATCTTATCACATTTCATATCTTTAAAAAAAAAAAAAAGAGAATTCTTATATTTGATATAAGATTTCTCTACACATTTATTTATACATAAATTCCATTTAAGGAGACTAACACTTTCGAAATTAAAATCAATCTTTTATGCATCTTCTTATGCATAAATTCAATTTGGTAGGAAATTACACTTTTAGAATAAAAGAATTTCTCTTATGCATCTAAGCTAAGCATAAAATCCATTTATGAGGAAAATCACACTTTTAGTATAAAAAGAATATCTTTTATGCATACCTATATGCATGAAATCCAATATGATAAAAGTAACACTCTTACAATAAAATAATCAACTTTTATGCATACCTCTATGCATGAAATTCAATTATGATAAAAGTCACACTTTTATAATAAAATAATCAACTTTTATGCATACCTCTATGCATGAAATCCAATATGATAAAAGTAACACTTTTGATATAAAAAAATTTCCTTTATGCATACTTCTATGCATGAAAATTAAAAATGATAAAAGTAACACTTTTGATATAAAAAATTTTCCTTTATGCATACTTCTATGCATGAAAATTAAAAATGATAAAAGTAACACTTTTAATATAAAAATTATTCCTTTATGCATACTTCTATGCATGAAAATTAAAAATGATAAAGTAACACTTTTGATATAAAAAATTTTCCTTTATGCATACTTCTATGCATGAAAATTAAAAATGATAAAAGTAACACTTTTAATATAAAAATTTATCCTTTATGCATACTTCTATGCATGAAAATAAAAATGATAAAAATAACACTTTTGATATAAAAATTTATCCTTTATGCATACTTCTATGCATGAAAATAAAAATGATAAAAAATAACACTTTTGATATAAAAATTTATCCATTATGCATACTTCTATGCATGAAAATAAAAATGGTAAAAATAACACTTTTGATATAAAAATTTATCCATTATGCATACTTCTATGCATGAAATAAAAATGGTAAAAATAACACTTTTGATATAAAAATTTATCCATTATGCATGATATTAAAATTTAATTTCTCCATGATTGTAATGAAATTCTTTCAATTAATCTAGGATGATAATTCCTAGAATATGGTAGGAAGTCCTCTTTTTATGCTTTGAATGAGATTATTTTATGCATAATTTTTATAAAAATTTTGCCATAGCTCCGCTGCTATGACTGATAAATCTCAATTTTTCTAAGGGATAATGCTTATCATTAAGGAAATAATTAAAATGATCTCTAATTGGATTATTAATCCATAATGGATTGAATCATCAATATACATAAACTAAAAGCATAGAAAAAAGCCATTAATTTGGCCTCAAGCATAGCTTAATCTTGGGTTAAGGAAAAGCTTTATGAAAAGCTTGATTTGGATTGAGAACGGGTCATGAGTATGACCATTTCTTGAGTGAGAGAGAGAATTTACATAAAAATCATTAGAATTTAAACATAAATGAAAATTAACTTCAATAGCATTTATTAAATTATGTAACTCTTCACTACTATTCAAACTTCAATAGCATTTAAAAAAAACCATACCAATTAAACTTCTCAAGCTTGAGAGGGGTTGAGAAGAGAGAAACATTGAGAAATTATAGAAAGATCAATATTCACTAATTACCTTACAACTTGCTTGATTCTTTGTTCACGGTAGAGGCCCCCAACCAATCAATTGGTTAAGTATGTTGATGGAGCCACTAATGGGGATTGAAGAAAGAGGGAAGCTCCAAAAACTAGTGAATTATTAAATGAATTCACAGTTCTTGACTTAGGTGGAGTAGAGTAACGATGCATAAACACTATATATTTTTCAACAAGGGGGAGGCTTCTATTTATAGGAAAAATTGAGCTCCTAACCAAACAAACTGATTCTAGAATTTTCTAAATCAGTTTGGTCAATATTTGACCATTTTTAGGTCAGTTAAGCTAACTTTTTGGAACTAGACTTAAATGAGGAGAGAGGAGAGATGAAATATCTCAATTTTTATGAGTTTAAAACTCATTCAAGCATGTGAAATATGCACCTCCTTTAAAGAACTCCCTTTCCTTACATATGTGTCATAATGGAATCATTTTAATATTGCTCATAGTTTTTTTTACTAATAAACCTTGTACATTTTCAACTCTTCACCTTATGTGAGCATTTACTCATTTTTGGGTATCTTCTTTTTACAAATTTGGATTTATCTCTTCCCTACACATGGATTGATGCTATTGGCCCATAGGAACCTTAATTGGACCATAATCCAAAAATTTCTGAAAATCTAGACCCTTAGGCTAAGGTTCTTTATACCTATTTCCAATTAATTCCAATTGCACATTGGAAAATTCTTTTTGAATTTCTGTTTCAGGGGAACTCATCTGAATTATAAGAGATATTTTTCTATCCAAAAATATTCAAAATCTGAATATTCTCTCTCTAGAATAATTTTTCTCTCTCTAGGCTAAAATAGTTAGCAACAGGGTCTTTATATTTCTGAAGAGGGTTGATTACAGGGGAAGATACTAGACATCAAAAAGGGGTTGGGGGAGGAATCTTACATAAATTTTAAGGGAAACCCTTGTTCTTCACACAATTATTGGGCAGTTATAGTACATTTATTACCTAATAAGTGCACATCATCCATGTCCTAGGCCCAATAATTTGATTTTTTTGCCCTAGGTAGGCTTATTTCATACAAGGAAAGTATGTGAGCCATGTTCATGTAAAAACGACGTGACTTTGTAGAAGTGATCCTAGAGACATGAGTCTAGAGGTGTGAACTTACATATGTAAACATAGAGGTGTGAACATGGACACATGAGCCGTGTTCTTATAAAACTGATGTGAATCTGTGGAGGTGATCCTAGAGACATAAGTTTAGAGGCGTAAACATGTATATGTGAACCTAGAGACATGAACATATAGAGGCGTGAACTTGTATATGTGAACCTAAAGCCATGAAACTAGACAGATGAGCCTAGAGACATGAGATTTAATATATAAGCCTACATATGTGAGCCTATAGAAGTGAGTTTTGAGGCATGAACCTCGAAATGGAGTATGTAGACATAAGCCTAGCAACAAAAATAAACGTGCATGTGAAACCATTTTTAGACCTATACTACTAGAAGCACTAGGGAACTTTGATGTGAACTTGATTGTTGCGAATACTAATACAATTAACTATAATACATCAAACAACACTTTCTCAAACCCACCCCAAGATTTAGATCCCAACAAATGACTCAATAGAGTGATCCCCCTTAGGAAGGCCCCTTAGGAAGGCTAGACTCCTTCAGATCCACCTCAAGTGAGGAACTTTGTGAAGAAATGAGCCAATGAAAACATAAATGTGAGTAAAGGAACATCAGAGCCCTTGGAAATAGGAGCTACGATAGTCCTTTGAGCTTTGGCTCTTCAATAATTAGCTTTATAACCCAACACCTTAAATTCTGTGAAGAAGGCTTTCAAACACCCTATTTTTGGGTGTAGCTCTAGTGTGAGGAGGAGTGGGAGCATGACCAGGAAGTACCTCAAGGTTCGTCGTCCTGTTTTTGGGCATAGCTCTAGTGAAGGAACAAGAGCATGACCAAGAAGAACCTCAAGGTTTGACTAAGGTTTTGCCGGCCAAATCATGTTTGACACCACAATGTTTCAAATACTTGAGCACCAGTAGGACTAGGAACCCCAAGGTGTCCCCATAAAAAGTGGTCAAACCATGTTCAAAGCCATGATATTTCAAACATTTGCTCAATTCGTCCTGAGAAGAACATAATCACAAGTAGCTAACAACTATAGTTAAGTAATCAGAACACTCTTTTGATGTACCACGAGGGACAAGTGTTCCATAATAATACACCCAACAGTAAGTGCGCACAGCGAGCAAGAGTCCTACTCTCCTACATGAGCTCATTATAGAAGCACCTTTACCATGGAACCAAGTTCTAGTTCTTCTCCATTTGGATAAGGAACAAAGAATAAATGGACGGGTAAAGAGCTAGTGTCATAGACTACCTCAACATAAAGGGATCTAGAAAAGCATTCATAGCCCAACCCCAAATTAGGCTAACAAAAGACAAGTGCACATAGCCTAACCCCACAGGGCAAGAGATATCATACCTTGAAGTAGAGGGTTTCACACCTTTCCACTGCCATGTGAAGACACACGACATGTTAAGAATGGCATTTAAAATGGGCTAGAGGCTCATGGTTGGGTAAAACTACGCCAATTCATATCATAAGAATGATGAGATCGAATTTGATAGAATATGATATCCCATTCAAAACCTAGAAAAGTTTGACCAAATTTGTAATTTAAGGCCATGGAATAGATTGATGATCCCACGAAGATCTAGTTATTTGGACTTTGCCCCACTTGAAAAGACTAACTATAATGTCTTGAGACACACCTTCATTATGAGATTTTCACCTAGTGGAGCCAAATGGAGCCCCATTGCATAAATCTATAAGCTCAACCAAGAGGAGGGAGAAACAATGTAGGATTACATTTTCTAGAATCATTTGCTAAAACCAAGTATCTTCATATGAGATGCAGTACCCATAAAAGACTAGATGATCTAGAACTCATCAGATTGATTTGTGATTGATCTTAAGAGCAAGAGGCTTCACAATAATCTTTACAGGTTTAGGTACTATATCTTTGATGAGTGCTTCCACACTATAAGGTAATAGAACTAGTAGATAATCATGTAGAAGTCGTCCAAAGCCTCACAAACCAAGGGTTCCCAACTAGGACTGTCTAGAGTCCTAGTCAAGGATATGAGCATACATGAGTTAGAAGAAAATTTGATAAACCATTACCTATTAGAAGCTGCAAGATTTGAGCATGTTGGGGAAACCCTTTGAGCGTTATTTGAACGACTATGTACTTATATGGTGCATTGTAAAGTGGAACCTTTCCACACCATGGTGATGTTTATGCATGGGTTAGATCTAGATTATAGGTCTCCCAAAACGGAGCCCTAGCCAGTCTCCCAAGCAGCTTACCCACACATATTCCCATGAAGAGATATGGATTAGTGCCCAATTTGTTGCCAAAATCATACAAGTACATAGGGTCTAATGTTGATACCTAGACAATAACAATTTTATGCTCATTGTCAGCACCATAGTACCCATGACACAACTTACATAACTCATTATTGGTACTAAGAAAACCCATTAGGGTGGACTTCGGTGCCACAACAACTGCTCTCCCATGCCCAAGTAACCATTAGCCTTGCAAGTCCCACTAGTCAGTCCTTCGCAGGCACAAGCTCTAGTGCCTACATATTAAAACCATTTACCATGAGGTATGTATATAGACCCCCTCAGTAGCCATATCCACCTTCGGTACCACCACCCCAACTAGTTCCTCCAAGAACCACACCATGGACTACACCTCTCTATTCAAAGCCATGGTGCAAAAAGAGTGGGAGACCTTAATAATATGGTACGTAGGCCATTGATGCAATGCTTTCGATGCAAAGGACCACACGACATTATAGAGAACCCTCACAAAGACCTAGCACAGAATCTCTCAAGTGCTTTAAGCACTTGAGAATCTCATGCCAAAATTCAACATACTTTATTATAGAGACACATGCTATATGTGCATATTTGAGCATGCTTACATGTCCCAACAGACGCCCCTACGGTAGAAGCATCTACTACCACTTCAATGAGCCTTAACTTACTAAGCATACATGGAGAAATTATTCACAAAATCCCCTTTAATTCCATCACAAGGCTCCAAGCCAAGACAAGGGAGGCATCCAAAAGTACATCTAAGGCTACCAATAAGCAGCAAGTCTAGGCTTCAACATCAAAGGAAGCAACCAAAGAGCCAAGGGTGCAAGTCCCACAGGCTGGTAGCCCCTAAAAAGTATAATGAACCAAAACTAGAGGTCTTAAAGAAGAAGACATAAAAAATCATACATAAATGCAATGCATGATTAGTTTCTTGTCAAGGGAAATCATGGCATGTGACCATTGAAATCACAAGAGCTCTGAAGCTACCTCTCTTATATTGATAGCTATCATTCTCTTGCTCAAATCCAAACCCATAGACTACAAAAACATTCCAAATAAACTCAAGGATTACCCCAACCCCATGTTGGAGAAAGAGAGAATGAAATAAGCCCTAGAGCTTATAAGGCTAAATTAGAGCTATTGCTAGAGTAAGTGGTTGAGTATGAATTACTAAACTTGATTGAATGTAATCTAGACCTTATCCCAAAGCTAGTCATAGACCCAGTGATGAGGGAACCTTAGAATTTTCCATAGCCCTTAGAAAAACCCATAACCATTCTCAAGAGGTCATAAATAGTTTTTGAGCCTTTACCTCTAGAACCAATCCAGCCAAGCCCCAAATTACTAGATGTAGTAATTTGGGATTACTCAGTGGTGGTGGTGGGAGGTGAAAGTTCCACGGATCACAATAGCTAGTGTAACATTTTCTCTAAGGTAATCGATGAAAACTCTATCTCATCCCCTTAAAAGGCACTAACTCCTAAGGATTAGTGCACATACCTTACACATTGGTCGGTCCTAGCTCTCCTAAGAGTGAGTATGAATTGCCTCCTAGGGAAGGATCAATGTACATATCTTTCACATTGGTAGCCTGAGAGAGTGCCCACCTGAGAGAGTGCCCACATGAGATTGATTATGAACCCAGTGAGTGTGCAAGTATTGCCCACCATGAGACATATCAAGCATCACAACCTTCTTACCTAGAGGTCTAAGTTCTAATAAATTCTCTATTATTTTGCAAGAAAATTTAGAACTTTGGAGAGACTTATCTGACTAGATGAATGGAAATTTAAGAGCCCAAATCCTTGTGTGAATGTCTTAAAGAGGGCCTCTCCAACCGGTAAAGTGGGTGTCCACTTACTTCGGCCATTCCTGGCTTGTCTTCGAACCTAAAACCAAGGAGGAGGGGGGTGAGCCATGCCTTGTTAAGCATCCTCCCTGTTGAGATTCAAGCTCGATGTCAATGTGAGCCAGCTATGCTATTTGCTGGCAGATTAGGTAGGAACATGTGTGAGACATAAATGACCGCGTGTCCAGCTGGTCATAGTGTGTGGACATTAGCTAGGGTTAGATGTGTGGACACAACTCATAGTGGGTAGTGTGTATTATGGATTATGGCTTTATGCTTTGTGTGAGAAGAGAGATGGCTTCCCTCTATGATTAGGGTTTGCTTCTGTGTGTGTCTCCTCCCCCTCTACCGTTCTTTCAACATGGTATCAGAGCCTTGTGCTGTCTATTAGGGTTTATAAGTGAGTGAGAGAAGAGGGAGAAGAAGCTGTGAAGAGAAGCTGTGAAGCTTGCCATTGGAGCTGTGAAGCTTGGAGCACACCGATTACTATCAGATCTGAGAGCTTGGCCTACCGGGTAAGGTCTTCTAAAAATCCTTGAGCAGATTGCAGGTGATACAGGCAAAAACAAAGCAAATTAGAGCAAATCAAAGCAAAGAAAAATTCTGGTTTTTGGAAGCTTTCCATTAAAGCTTGGAAACACTGATGTATGGTAAAATCAAACATGTATTTGACAAGGAGGGATGTATTGGCAACTCCTATGCAAGCCTTAAAAAATTTTGGAGAAATTTGAATGCATTTGAATGAGTGGAATTTACTGGTTTTTGAGCTCTCACAAAACAAAGAAAAGCAAGTCAAAAATTGATGCATTTGGAGCGTGTTTTTGGCAAAAATCCAAGCATTTACTCGTTGCACACATACCTAGATGTGTTGGGGACTCATACTTATCATCAATTAGTATTATAATCATCCCCAAATCCCTGTAGAGCAGGCGGTGCAGCTCCTACAGTGAAACAGGGTAGAATTTTGACTTTTTTGCTACGAGGAGATTGATTTCTACTTGGTTGTTTCATAACTTCCACAATTTCTTTAGCAATTGGTTGCTACACACATTGGAGAAGAGGGCTACATGGTTGGTTTGATGAATTATGCCTAATTGAGCTGGGAATGAGCTGATTAAAAAGCCTGTCCACTGGTTGCAGAGAAACAGGGTGATTTTAATTGAGCAATTAATCTTTGGTCTTAAACAATTGGACAAATTCCTCTTACATGGAGTTAGTGGACACTATTGCTAAGCTAATTAATGCATGTTTGCTCAATTTGGACAAACATTGAAGAAATTAGAGCAAATTTGCTACTGGTTATTCTGGTTTTTTCCAAAACAGAGAAAGGGGTTTTCAAAAATTGATATGTACACAAGTCAGATGGTGTTGATACTCTACATTGAGGTTGTTTAGGTGTCAATGCAAGTTTTCCATACTTGATTGCACCACTACATTGTGATTTGGAGCCTTGGAAAGCGCAACAAAGCAGGGTATCTCGGACTGCGTGAGCCAGTTCATTTTGGATGCATAGAGGTTGATTTTCTACATCAAATTTGAAGATTGTTGGCTACATTGGAGTATCTGAAACATTCATTGGAGTGTGGTTGAGCTGAGGAAGGCTCATTTACAGATTTGAAGTGTGCGGAAGGTGTATGCATTGAGCAAATATGTCGGATAATCCAGTACAAATTGTTGGTGAAAAGCTGGATAGGAAGAACTTCCAGGCATGGAAGTACAGGATAAAAAGTTTCTTGAAAGGAAAAGTTTTTTGGAATCTCATTATAGGTGCTGAGCCAGAGCCAGAGCTACCCCGACAACCTACACAGCAACAAGTTATTGCTCATAAGCAATGGTCAGAAAGAGCATTCAAAGTGCTGCATTATCTGTCTATATGTATTTCTGATGCTATGCTCATACACATACAGGATGCTGAGAATCCCAAAGATGCATGGGATACTTTGGTAAAGATGTTTGATACCGACATGAGTGCTCGCAAGTCTCAATTACGACAGCAGATACATAATGTGAAAAGGAATAAAAGGAGCAATTATGTGCAAGAAATAAAGAAGTTTGCAGATGCATTGGCAACAATAAATTCCCCCATGCCTGATGATGATTTGGTGGATATTACCTTGCGTGGTCTTGGCAAGGAATATAAATCTTTTGATACATCTATCTCGGTTCGGAGTACAGGTTTACCAGACTTTGATGAGTTGGTTTCGCTCTTACTTGTTGAGGAAATCAAACTCAGTGATTCATTTCTGGATGCATCTACTAGCCATAATGATAATGGCAGAAATCAGGCTTTCTATTCTCAGAGAGGCTTTAGAGGCAGGGGGAGATTCGCATCATGTGGTCATGGTGGTAATGGTCGTGGATGGCAGGACAGGTCACCACAACAGAATTTTCAGCCTTGATATGTGCCACCACATGCTAGAGTTACAGGTGTTCAGAGTGACCCACAGGCATTGCGGAGATCCCAGAGAGTCAGATATCCAGTTGACAGGTTGACATATCGAGATTTTGCCATGCACTATGCATATATGACATCTGTGGTGAAGCATGTGGAACCTACATGCTATACAGAAGCTGTTGGAAAGCATGTATGGGAGAAAGCAATGGATGTTGAGATGGACGCATTGGTTCACAATGACACATGGGATTCGGTTGCATTACCAAAGGACAAGAATGTTATTGGCTGTAAATGGGTTTACAAAGTGAAGTGCAAATCTGATGGTTCTATTGAGAGACATAAAGCAAGGTTGGTCGCAAAGGGTTATGCACAAACCCAAGGATTGGACTATGATGAAACCTTTAGTCCCAGTGGCAAAGATGGGGACAGCTATGGCTGCAGCTAATGGCTGGGAAATGCATCAAATGGATGTCAAGAATGCATTTCTAAATGGAGATCTACAAGAGAAAGTGTATATGGCACATCCAGAAGGGTATGTACACCCAAGATATCCCACTCATGTATGCAGATTGAAAAAGGTATTATATGGTTTGAAGCAAGCACGTCGTGCTTGGAGTGATAAGATGAGCAGATATCTTATCTCACTTGGATTTCAGATTTCTACAGCAGATTCTTCACTGTATGTGAAGAAGACAGAGCATGGGATTGTTTTACTTGTCATCTATGTGGATGACTTGATTATCACAGGTGATCATAGTGCAGATGTGATGCATGTCAAGAAAGCATTGAGTGGGAAATTTGACATGAAATACCTTGGTGAGTTGAGATACTTTCTTGGTATTGAAGTGGTCAAAGATCATGTAGGTACATGGTTAGTACAGCGCCAATATGCATTGGATATGTTGGCAAAATATGGCATGACAGGATGTGAAGTTGCGGGCTGATTATGGTGATGAGTTGGATGATCCATCTATGTACAGAAAGATGGTTGGTAGTCTCATTTACATGACTATCACATGCCCGGATTTGAGTTATGATGTGGGGCTAGTAAGCCAGTTTATGTAGAGCCCCAGAAAACCTCATTTGGATGCAGTGAGACGCATTATGAGATATGTGAAGACCACTGCACATTATGGTCTACTTTATGAGAGTGGTAAAAGCTTGGATATACATGGCTACACAGATGCTAATTGGGCAGGTAGCTCATATGACAGGAGGTCTACTAGTGGTTATGCTTTTACACTTGGAAGTGCCGTGGTGAGTTGGAGTAGCAAGAAGCAACCTATAGTTGCTTTATCCACCAGTACATAGGCTGAATATAGAGGTGCAACCATTGTGAGGAAGTATGGTTAAAGAATCTCTTGGCAGATTTGGGTGAGCCTATTGATGGCAAAGTTGTCATTCATTGTGACAACATGAGCAGTATACAGTTGGCCAAGAATCCAGTGTTTCATGCGAGGACCAAACACATAGAGGTCCATTATCATTTTGTCAGAGAGAAGGTGCTGGATGGTACAGTTGATCTACAGTATGTGAAGACTGAAGAGCAGGTGGCAGACATCTTTACAAAGCCACTTAGCAGGGAGAAGTTTGAGTACTTCCGTACTATGTTGGGAGTACATGGGATGAGCTTGAGGGGGAGTGTTGAGAGCCTTGATATCCCAAGCTCATCTACATATTCATCGGCAATACATCATGAGCTTGAGAGGGGCTATTGAGATTCAAGCTCGATGTCAGTGTGAGCCAGCTATGCTATTTACTGGCAGATTAGGTAGGAACATGTGTGAGACATAAATGACCGCGTGTCCAGCTGGTCATAGTGTGTGGACATTAGCTAGGGTTAGATGTGTGTGGACACAACTCATAGTGGGCAGTGTGTATTATGGATTATGGCTTTATGCTTTGTGTGAGAAGGGAGATGGATTCCCTCTATGATTAGGGTTTGCAATATACATTAGGGTTTGCTCCTCTGTGTGTGTCTCCTCCCCCTCTACCGTTCTTTCAACACTTCGTCTGCAACCAAAACCAAAGCATAGCCAAAAGTGCCCATGAACAAGCTGAGATACTATTTTGAAAGCAAAAAGTGAGCTTCATGTTACCTGTCATGTGTAAGGGCCTTATGGTCTCTCTTTGATCTTAGATGGTGGTGCTAGTTTTAGCATAATCACCAAAGTTTCATGGGAGGACAACCACACTTTTAGGTGCACAAGCCTCATAGTGAAGCTTGCGAATGTGAATACATCTAAACCCTCAAGTGTCATACATGACGTGACAACCAAGAGCTTCAGATTAAACTTTCACCACACATTCATGGTGATGGATTTTCAAAGAAGAGGGTCATAAAATATTGATCATGGGAAGGACTTACATGAAGGAAGCAAGGCTGGTTTATGATTAGGAAACCAATCACATCTAAATACAAAAAGGCAACCAGTCCTTGAAGATAAAATTGAAGACAATGAAGACTCATTCCATGAGTTGAGGCATTCTTGCTAATGAGTTTGACATAATTGTCCAAATTGCTTTGGCCAACATGTGTAAATGTTGCAAGTTACTAGACAGTGAAGATGAGAACCATGACTAATGAGTTTGACATAATTGTCCAAACTGCTTTGGCCAACAAGTCAGATCACTCATAAAGTGACTAACCTTAAATTGGGCAACCTCTATTCTGATTCCTAGAAACAACACTTTTTTCCTTATCTATGCAAGGCATAACCGTTGACCTAATCCTCTAGAGTAGAGTTGCCCGGGAACCTACTTACCTAACATAGAACCTCTAATTAACCTATTGGAAAGCTACCCGACTAATCGAGTCCACATGTCCATAGAATGGTGCTGTTAGGGCATTCCATCCTCCCACTTTCCACCCAACTCACGCATAATGGAAGGCATGGCATTGATCCTTGTTTTCTTAATGCATCCAGAGAGCCATAGCCTTTGATTAGTAGGTTGGGGAGATAGTTGACCTTGTGGATTATGAGCTAGATGGCCTAGAGGCTGAGGAACAAGTTACTAATACTCCTCTTGTAATCACTTCAATGGGAGAGGAGGCAAGGAATGATGAGGAACAAGTTACTAACACTCCTCTTGTTGTAATCACTTCAATGGGAGAGGAGGCAAGGAATGATAGGAACATGAGCTTCCCATTTAAGCATAGTTTTTATGACTTTTTAGATCTCACTGACACATACTTATAGTTTCAAAAAACTTGTCATTTTGTTTATGAATATACTTGTTTTGATTTGTAGTTCAAAATGTTTGCAACAATTGTTTGTGCTGAAGTTTGGCATGTTTTGAATTTTAATTGGCACATGACGGAGCTTTATTCATGGGTTATAAATTCATCAAGCTTCTTTGGAGATTTCATGCATGTAGACCTAGTATCTTGATATCTTATCTCTTAAAGTTTTTTGGCGTATTCATTGAATGCCTGGCTACAAAAGCATCAAAACCATGAAAGTTGATGTGCTAGAGTCACAATTTTGATTGAGGTTCAAAAGGCTCTCTTTTTTTGCTAAGTTTTGGAAACAGAGCTTTGTAGAGGTGGTGTCTATGTTATCTTTTTGTTAGAATAATACCTTGTTTGTTGAGGGCAGAGAAACCATCAAGTAATGCTATAAAATTATACTTTAAAAATTTAGCCTTTATTAAAATAAAATTTCAACTCTTTGTTACAAATGGGTTTACATATTCAAAAAAGTGGCTCAAATTTTGGATGAGCCCTTGCAAATGACAACTCATGACTTGTGCTAATTTTTTATGACTCTCTGGTATAATAGATCAAATAATTATGTCATGCAAACCATCAAGGTAAGCATATACTAAAGGCTTTTCTATTTGGGTCTAGAAATAGACTCAAGGATGTTTGTAGGATTTTTTCATTAATTTTGGAACTTATACTATTAATTATTCTAATGTTTTTTGAGTGCTTGTCAAGTAATGTGCATATTTATGCATAGTGGGTGGTAGAATTTGTCCCAAGAAAGTCCATTAGAAAAAGTGTCTTTGATTCATGAAATTTATAAAGTAAATTTTTATTTTGAAAAAGATTGATATTTCTTTAAGTTGTGTGGACTCCTATGCCATTTATAAGTCAAGTTTATTTTTATGTCACAAAAAATAGTAGTTTATAAATCTACAAAGGTCACATGTGTTTTCAATCTTTAAAAAAATATCAAAATTCATGTAGTTTTTAAATGTATACATGGAATTCTAGATGTGTTTTCAAAAAACTATGTTTTTAAGCCATTTTTTAGCTTTCATGCATTTTGGGAGGGAATATTTTTAGATAACCCTCGTGAGTTACCTATTTTCCTCGCAAAACATTGTTCATAATGGGTGGGAAATAAAGCTAGTGGTTTTGATCCTTGAAATCAAAGGACCATGTGGATTCCAATGCCTTAAATAATGGGTGGGAAATAAAGCTAGTGGTTTTGATCCTTGAAATCAAAGGACCATGTGGATTCCAATGCCTTAAATAAATCCTTCACACGGTCAGGTATTTAGCTATGAGCTATATCATGTGAACCAACAATTAGAGGGAGTCTTCATCAAGAACTATAGTAACAAAATAAGGTATCTCCACTCACCCAGTGAAATCTCCTAGCTAGATCATGTGAAGCAATTAGAGGGAGAGTCCACCATCCGAGACTAGATCAACAAAGTGAAGTATCTCCACTCATTACTATGATGATGGAGACAAGCTCTCTAATGAGAGGTTGGCAAGAAGAATTCCTAGAAGACCTCTGTGACATCACGCTCCATAATTCCCAAGGAAATAGGTCATTTGAATAGTGATGCCTTATATTTACAAAGACATAGGTGTTGACCACTCCATATATTAGCTTCTTTTCACCCGCTTGACTTGCCATAAGGAACTTTGCTATCTTACCCATATAGAAACTTACCCTTAATATCCCATGCGACTCAACGTTAGACTTCATGCACCCACCCATACAATCACTCCTACATGCATCCATCTGTACATCTAGTTAACTCTCACATTTATGCATGGCTAGGGTTATATATGAATTCACCATGATTATCTCCACATTAATGATTGTTTTTTTCCCAAAAATCACTCCTAAGGTCTTTGCAATCCATTTTCCAACCGTAGACATTAGACTTTCACCATTCAACCTTGGATTAATTAGCATGTGCCCTCTATTTATAATTTTTGCACACACATCCTAGCATACTTTATGGATAATTATTATCGCTTAACTTTTTTAGAAATAACTCATTTATCTATTTTAGAAAAAACTCAAATTTTTATGATTTCTTTCTCTTTCTAACCCCAATTGTAAAGGATCCACGTCATGTGCACATGAGCACATCGAAAAACCGTAATTGAGTTATGAACATGGCAACTTGGCCATTAACCTTAAATTTTATTGTATAATTTCTCAACCTATCGGGTCTCCAAGTTCTTATCAAAATACACATCTTATTAAATTTTTTCATTCTCTCACTAGAAATATACACCTTATAAATTAATATCTTAGCTATATATTAGGATAGGGGAAGAGAGATCTTACAAATTGAGATTTGAGCTTCTAGAGATATTATGTATTCCTCACCCTCCTCATCTCCCTCAAAAATTCTTACAAATCGATCTTTGAACTTCCGGAGACATAATGTAGATAGTCTCTTATTCCTCACCCTCCTCATCTTCCTCAAAAATTTACATCTATATCAAATGGTTTATGGGAGAATTCCTCGGAAGGAGTGGTTGAGGGGATAACATCATCGAGGTAAGGGCATATCTAGTACCCTTAGGATTACTCTTTGGGGAATAATATACCCTTGTTTAGGTGCATTAGAATCATTGGCCTTGTTGATGGTGCTAGCAATTCCACAGGTTAGGTGCTAAGGCTAATGGCTAAAGGCTGTGAGCTTGTGGGATTCTCTGACTATTGTTTTCTTTTGGTTTCCTAGCTTGTTACAACAATGATCATAGTAAAGACCTTACCACAATCTAATTTTTGGATACTTAGTGCTTATATGGTTAGCATGGGAGATCACACACCACACTAGCTTACATCTAGGGTATTTATTTATAACACGTTGTTATTTTTTCATCTGCTTTAATGTAGTTATTGGCTATTTGATTGGCTATTCTGCCAAGGGATCTTTTCCCTTTTTACTTGATTTGGAAGCAAAAATGACTAAAATAAGGCTCTGATGGAGTCCCATTAGCAACAGGTAGCTTACATGTTCAAAAATGCTAAACCAGGGTTATGATTGCTTCATAGTAGGTAACTTGCATGTTCAAAATGACCAATGTTCTTAGGAATGTAAGGCATTACTATTCAAATGATACTAAAATAAGGCTCTGATGGAGTCCCATTAGCAACAGGTAGCTTACACGTTCAAAAATGCTAAACCAGGGTTATGATTGCTTCATAGTAGGTAACTTGCATGTTCAAAATGACCAATGTTCTTAGGAATGTAAGGCATTACTATTCAAATGATCTATTGTTCAAGTCTAGATCTTAATGTAGCCTTACCATATGGGTCTTGCCATAGAGCTACAAAAAACTACAACTTCCGTGTGTGGGTGGGCTAGCTTGTCCATCGTGTCCTCACTCCGTTGTCACTAGAATTCTCCTTTGCCAAAGGTCTAAAGGGAGAGCTCTCTATGCCTAGATTGAGTGAAGGGAGAGAAACTCTCTATGCCAAAGAGTTTAAGGGAGAGCTCTCTATGCCTAGATGGAGGTAAGGGAGAGCTCTCTATGCCAAAGGGGTGAAGGGAGAGCTCTCTACTCCTAGGTGTGAGGTAAGGGAGAGCTCTCTATGCCAAAGGGGTGAAGGGAGAGCTCTCTACTCCTAGGTGGAGGCAATGAGAGATGGTCCTTCATGATGATTCTCTCTCACAATATGCAAGAGGGACTGAAGGGGAAGATAACACAAGAAGACAACCTATAATCAAACCTATCTAGCATGTATCCATCAAGCAAGGAAGATTTAATGGCACACAAGTAAGCAACAAGATGTAAGATGAGTTATGACGATTAAACTATTGCAAAGAAATGATATTATGTTACTTATTGTAAAAAATGACATATATAAATCACTAGTTTTCATGCTAGGCTGGCTAGACTTAAAAATGATTTGGCCTCTATTACTAGTCTTATGCAACTATGAATGTATGGAGTTCATAGAATTTTGCTATTTAGCATTAAGCACAGGGTGGAGCCACTTTATATGTTGTAACACCATCTTACAAAGGATAAGTTTATATTTGTGTGGGTAAGATGGCAAAGCGCCTTATGATAGGTTGAGTGGATGAACTCGTGCTAACCTAGGAAGTGGTTATTAACATACCCGCTTCGTAATGGTGACCACATCATCTCACACCCGTAAGTGAGGTGAAGCTATTACTAAAGTGGAATGTACGGATGGTCTAGGATACACCATAAAGCTAGTAGCCAAGGTTAAGTGGTATAGTTCTAGACCAATATGCAAACAACTAGATGTAGGGCAAAGTGGTGGGAAGATTTAGGCAGCCCTCATGGCAGATATCTTATCGTGATGGCATGGAAAGTGATAGGCAATGTAGAGGTTCTTCATACCACTCCTCTGTTTTGGAAGTAATGTGGATCCTTCAAAATGAGGTGGTTAGTAGTGTAGAAGCAATCCGCACCCTATGATTGGTGGAATGAGCACCAGGACAACCATAGAATGATTTGCATGTGTAGATGGTGGTTCAGATCTTCATGGTGGCATAGCATGAGATTAGGTCTCGATCTCATAGCAACATGATGATGTTACATGGGTAGATAGTGGATGAGGCTTCTCCATGGCAGTCGGCCAAGGGAAGATTGTGTTGGTATTGAATTGGAGTCAAAGCTGAGGAAACATGCATAAAAGCTCACTGGAGGTTCCTACAAGATTAGGGATTCTCCAGGCAATGGGTTGTACCATGGGCGACATGGTCCCCTATCCAAAGATATATATGGAGGGTTGGCATTGATGAGGTTATTTTTAGGTACATGTGCTTATATGTATGGCTTGTGTAAGGTGGTGGCGTGCATGGGAATTGGGAAAAAGGTAGGCTTGTGTAGAAGCTTCTTCTAGTGAAAACTCTAACATTTCTTTAACTCTATCTTTTTTTCTTTTTCTTTTTTTGTGTGGTACCCCTGAACAAGGGTTTTGTATTGAAAGTGGACCCATAAAGGATTTGACATGTAGTAGGCCGGGCCTGATATGGGGTGAGACTTGGTACCAAGTACAGTCGGTCTCATAAAAAGACATGAAAAAGGGCTTATGGGAAATCCATCAACTAGATCGACACGTTCACTTCCAAAATCCAGTATCTAGCATTTCTTTGAAAATTCCCATGAAAGTATTTGCCCATGTCGTAAAGATCTAACTGTTACTAATGGAAGTATTTTCCCATGCCATAACGTTCTAGCCATTGATGGAATTTGTGACCTTCATTGAGATTGAGGACCAGTTGTCCACCATTAGTTCTTGTTGGGCACCTCCTTCAAAAGGATGAGGATGATGAGCTGGAAGGACTGTCATGTGGCAATGATACCAAGGTCAAGGACCTTGGTGTAGTAGTAGTAGAGGTCATTGAAGTTCTTCATTTGAAGTCGTATCTCTCTATGGTGGTAAGGGGTGTGGGGACAACAATGTAGGGAAAGTTATAAGCTAACCCTTTCCTTTCATGCTTAAGAACTTGGACCAAGAACACCTCCTTTTGATTGGCATGAACTTGGAGTCAGTTCAATTTTTCTAGGTGAAGCCATGTGCCACATTCAGCAAGATCACCAAAGAGATAGGGCATGCACCACTTAGGTTGGATTCATATGTGACCTACGGCTGCACCACTTGTGTTGGACTCATGTGACCTATGACTGTCCTCCCTACTAGGATCAACAAAGTGCAAGCCTACGGTGTGCACCACTTGGGTTGGACTCATATGTGACCTATGACTGTGCCTACTAGGATCAACAAAGTGCAAGCCTCCTATGGTGTGCTGCAAGTTGTCGTCAATCTTCTAGTGGGAAAATAAGGAATCCATGTATTTGTTCACACAAAATAGATTTTGGCCATGATAAAGAGTGTATCCATGTGATTGGAAGTTTCCTTAGAATGTGAGATCCTGCACGGTTAGCAAATATGTGAGTTGTTATTCTTGGATAGGCAAAGATACCCCTGGGTCCTTCATGTTGTCTTCACTCGCTTCTTCCTAAATAGTATGTGGCATGGTGGTGCCTCATTGAACCCCTCATAAAATTATTCAAGGATGGGTGGCTCGTGGATCAGCTCATGAGGGGTTTTAATTAGTTAATAAGGTCAAGGATTAGAGGTTGTGCAGTGGAAGAGGTAGGACCTCCCATGGAAGATGTTGTTGATAGCTTTACCCAGAGGGTTATGGGTGGGAGTCGGGTTGATTGGAGAGGTGGGTGGGTTTGGCTCTAGGGGATTTTATTTATCACCCAAAATATCCATGGTGATGGGGTTGGTTAGAGAGGTGGGTGGGTTTGGCTCTGGGGGATTTTCTTTGTCACCTAAACTATCCACGATGAGGGGCTTGATTGTCTTGTAGGGCTCCTTCTCCAGAAGATTGGTGCCCCCATGGGTTCCTTCTAAGAAATCCTCAAGGTAATCATCTCCTCATCTTCAGGTTTATAGCTTTCCTATACCTCATCTTTAGAGATGTCATCATGGCGGTAAGTAAAGCCACATGGATGGTCTAAATGGTGGCTTCACCGCACACCGCCAATGTGTCAAGGGCTTGTTCAAGGTAAGAGTGGACTATATGATATAGTCATAGAATGCCTAACGAGTTGTATTGATTATTGGCATGTTATAAAGCTAGCAAAAAGTGGACTTCACTACTTGGTGAACAAGGGCTTTCATGGTTGGCTAAGTGAACAAGGGCTTTCGTGGGTTAGCTGAGTGAAGAGTGAGTGAATAACCGCTTTCATGGTCTGGCTGAGTGAAGTGAGTATTATTAGGCAAAATTTGGAGTGAAGTGAGTATTATTAGGCAAAATTTGGACTCAAAAAGGGCCCTCTAAGAAATGACATGTTAGATTTTTCTTTAAAAATGGGCTGATGGTTAAATTTTTGCAAATCAAATCAAAATTTCTCAAAGATTGTAGATTTGGACATGCCACATCATCACCAGATCTCAAAGAGTAGATTCCCAATCTACAATCTCTAACAAATTTTAATTTGATTTGCAAAAATTTAACCATCAGCCCATTTTTAGAAAAAGATGACATGGCATTTCTTAGAGGGCCCTTTTTAAGTCCAAATTTTGCCACCAATGGCTAGGTCGGACACAAACGCATGGGATTCAATGGAGTATGGTAGTGTATCATCCATGAAAGAGATGGCTTTGTTCAAAGAAGAACAAGGTGGCAAGGTTGGGTTGCCACGTAATGTTGATGTGGGCTATGGTGTGGAAGGTGCGGGTGGAAATAGGGTCCAACAAAAATATGAATTGACGCAAATAAAGGGCCATGTGTGGTTGATGAGGGCAAGGGTATCCACGGAGACCGGATCATGGTTAGCAAAGTATCTAGGAATGTAGCCCATGAGAGAAGCATGTCTAGGGTCTTTTTAGTCTTTCCCTTCCAATGGGGTATCATCCAAGGCAAGTATCTCCATTTTATGAATTTGACATGTTCTTACGATCAAGGTTTCTTTCTGGAGGAGGATGCTTCCCTCAACCACTTTGCTCACTATCTAGTTGTCCTCTTCTTCAAAATTAGTGAGATTTTGGTGGCCTTGTGTGTTGCGGTGTCACACTCCTTGAAAAACTAGTTAGCCACATGGACTTCTTGGGCCTCCTTTGGATTTAGCATGCTTGAGCTTGTCTAGGAGTTAGTCTCTTTGGATTTAGCATGCCTGAGCTTGTCTAGGAGTTGGTCTCTTTGGAATTCATGTACCTGGGCAACCACCATAACCTTAATGGTATCAAGGGCTTGTTGGGTATTAAAATTTGAGGGCATCCATGCGCTAGCTCCTCTTAGGTGGCTTCAATGGTCACCACAAGCTCATTCTGAAGCTAAGGATTTCACGTGTGGCTTTCTTGAGCTTGGTTTTGAGCTTGGAATTCTTCTCATGGGTGGCCTAAAGTAGTTATTAAGAATGGCTAACCCCTCTTATAGGATGTATACATCCTAGCTCTTGAGATATTGTTATTACTAGAGGATGTGGTGCATGGAGGTTTCGGTGCATGGCCAATAAGCTTGACCCAACGAGTGTTTGATTGTACATGCTTGTGTGGTGTTTCCATCTTTGCTATTTGATGTAAATATATAGTGGCAACTCTAGTTAACCCCAAAATGGTTTAACATCCCCCCATGTCATGTCTGTTGAGATTCAAGCTCGATGTCAGTGTGAGCCAGCTATGCTATGTGCTGGCAGATTAGGTAGGAACATGTGTGAGACATAAATGACCGTGTGTCCAGCTGGTCATAGTGTGTGACATTAGCTAGGGTTAGATGAGTGTGGACACAACTCATTGTGTGTTGTGTGTATTATGGATTAGTGCATTATGCTTTGTGTGAGAGTGGAGATGGCTTCCCTCTATGGTTAGGGTTTTCAATATACATTAGGGTTTTCTCCTGTGTGTGTGTCTCCTCCCCCTCTACCGTTCTTTCAACATGGTATCAGAGCCTTGTGCTGTTTATTAGGGTTTATGAGTGAGTGAGTGAAGAGGGAGAAGAAGCTGTGAAGAGAAGCTGTGAAGCTTGCCATTGGAGCTGTGAAGCTTGGAGCACACCAAATACTATCAGATCTGAGAGCTTGGCCTATCGGGTAAGGTCTTCTAAACATCCTTGAGCGGATTGTAGGTGATACAGGCAAAAACAAAGCAAATCAAAGTAAAATTTTGGTTTTTGGAAGCTTTCCATTAAAGCTTGGAACATTGATGTATGGTGGAAATACATGTAATTCTGGTAAAAGACACATGTATTTGACAAAGAGGGATGTATTGGCAACCCCTATGCAAGCCTTAAACAAATTTTGGAGCAATTTACATGCATTTGATTGAGTGAAAAACTCTGGTTTTTGAGCTCTCACAAAACAGAGAAAAGAAGGTGAAGATTTGATGCATTTGGAGCATATTTTTGGTAAAAATCAAAGCATTGATGGGTCACACACTTGCCTAGGTGTGTTGGGGACTTCATTCTATCATCAATTAATATTATAAACCTTCCCAAATCACTGTAGAGCAGGCGGCGCAGCCAGCACAGAGAAACAGAGTATTTTTTTCACTATTTTGGTACGAGGAGATCGATTCTTACTTGGTTGGTTGATAACTTTCACAATTGGTTGGTTGGTTGGTTGATAACTTTCACAATTGCTTTAGCAAATTGGTTGCTACACACATTGGAGAAGAGGGCTATGTGATTGGATTGATGAATTATGCTTAATTGAGCTGGGAATGAGCTGATTAAACAGGATGTCCACTGGGGTTGCAGAGAAACAGAGCAATTTTAATTGAGAAATTAATCTTTGGTCTTATACAATTGGACAAATTCCTCTTACATGGAGTTGATGGACACTATTGCTAAGCTAATGAATGCCTGGTTGCTCAATTTGGACAAATATTGAGGAAATTAGAGCCATTTTACTACTGGTTTTTCTGGTTTTTCCCAAAACAGAGAAAGGGGTTTTCAAAAATTGATATGTACACATGTCAGATGGTGTTGATACTCTACATTGAGGTTGTTTAGGTGTCAATATAAGTTTTCCATACTTGATTGCACCACTACATTGTGATTTGGAGCCGTGGAAGCGCATCAAAATAGGGTATCCCGGACTGCATGAGTCAGTTCATTTTGGATGCATACAGGTTGATTTTCTACATCAAATTTGAAGATTTGTGATTACTTTGGAGTATCTGGAACACTCATTGGAGTGTGGTTGAGCTGAGGAAGGCTCGGTTACAGATTTGGACGAGTGCAGAAGGTGCACATTAAGCAAAAATGTCGGATAATCCAGTACAGATTGTTGGTGAAAAGCTGGATAGGAAGAACTTCCAGGCATGGAAGTACAGGATAAAAAGTTTCTTGAAAGGAAAAGGATTTTGGAATCTCATTACAGGTGCTGAGCCTGAGCCTGAGCTACCTCGAGACAACCTACACAGCAGCAGCTTATTGCTCATAAGCAATGGTCAGAGAGAGCATTCAAAGTGCTGCATTATCTGTCTAGATGTATTTCTGATGCTATGCTCATACACATACAGGATGCTGAGAATCCCAAAGATGCATGGGATACTTTGGTCAAGATGTTTGATACAGATACGAGTGCTCGCAAGTCTCAGTTGCGACAGCAGATACATAATGTGAAGAGGAATAGAAGGAGCATACATGATTATGTGCAAGAAATCAAGAAGTTTGCAGATGCATTGGCCACAATAAATACCCCCATGCCTGATGATGATTTGGTGGATATTACCTTGCGTGGTCTTGGCAAGGAATACAAATCTTTTGATACATCTATCTCCGTGAGGAGTACATGTTTACCAGACTTCGATGAGTTGGTTTCACTCTTGCTAGTTGAGGAAATCAAACTCAGTGATTCATTTCTGGATGCATCTACTAGCCATGATGATATTGGCAGAAATCGGGCCTTTTATTCTCAGAGAGGTTTTAGAGGCAGGGGGAGATTTGCATCACGTGGACGTGGTGGTAATGGTCGTGGATGGCAGGACAGGTCACCACACAACAGAATTTTCAGCCTTCATATGGTGCTCGAGGTGGTCGTGGATATGCACCTCAGCGAGGCAGAGGTAACCCCCGTGGTAGAGGACGTTGGCAAGGCCAACAAAATTCTATGCAAGATGTGGAATGCCATTATTGTGGTGCTCGAGGTGGTCGTGGATATGCACCTCAGCGAGGCAGAGGTAACCCCCGTGGTAGAGGACGTTGGCAAGGCCAACAAAATTCTATGCAAGATGTGGAATGCCATTATTGTGGCAAATATGGTCATATGGCGAGAGATTATTTCCGCAAACAGAATGATTTGAGAGGGGGTAGAGCACAACGTGGTGGTCATTATGGTGGAAATTATGCACAACATGGTGGAAACTATGCATCAAGCAGTAATGATGGCACTGCAAATCATTTGTTCGCCATGAAACATGTTGTTGGATCGATGATGGCAAATGCTGAGAATGATGATACTTGGTATATGGATTCTGGAGCATCAAACCATATGACGTGTCATGGTGAATGGTTTGAACATATGAAGCCTATGGATGTCAAAGGCTATGTGGAAACAGGTGATGATACCCAGCATGTCATTACACATGTTGGAAGTGTACCATTGGTTATGCACAATGGTCAGACAAAGTCGATATCAGATGTATTGTATGTGCCTTCTATCACAAAGAGCTTGGCCTCAGTTGGTCAAATGGTGGAACAGGGATTACAGGTTCGTTTCAACGAGCATGGTTGCTTCGTTGAGGACTTCAAACATGGATGTAGAGTCATTGCTAAAGGCAAGAAAGAAGGCAGATTGTTTAAGCTGGATGCTGGAATTCCTGAGCTAAAATCAGCCATGTTCTCCAAAAGAAAAAATGTGGTACAGGACATTGATATGTGGCATAAGAGGATTGGACATGTCAATATACAAAGATTAAAGAATATACAGACAAGAGGCATTGTCAGTGGATTGCCTAGATTCAAATATGATGGACATATGCATGTTTGTGAAGCCTGTCAGTTTGGAAAGCAGGCAAGGTTGAGGTTTCCTAGAGAAGGAAATATGAGTAGCAGGCCACTTGAGATAGTACATAGTGATGTATGGGGTCCTGCACAAAACCCATCTATCAAAGGCAGTTTATACTATGTGACATTCATAGATGATTTCAGCAGGATGACATGGATATACTTTCTTAGAGAGAAGAGTGAAGTATTGGAAAAGTTCATGGATTTCAAAGCTTTTGCAGAAAAGCAATATGGCTGTTGGATTAAATGTTTGAGGACAGATGGAGGTGGTGAATACACCTCAAAGGCTTTTGAGCATTTCTTGAGGAAGCATGGAATAAGGAGACAATTAACTTGCAGGTATACACCTCAGCAGAATGGTGTGGCTGAGAGAAAGAATAGAGTCATATGTGAAGTGGCTAGGGCAATGCTCAATGAAAAGAGCATGCCAGATTACTATTGGGCAGAAGCATGTGCTACTGCAGTGTATATACTGAACAAAACACCTACAGCAGCCATTCATGGAAGCACGCCAGAGATGCGGCTTACAGGTTATAGGCCAGACATTGGACACCTAAAAGTTTTTGGATGCATAGCTTATGTACATGTGCCTGATAAAAGAAGAAGGAAGTTAGATCCTAAGGCAGAGAAATGTGTATTTGTTGGATATGCACAGGATCGAAAGGCATACAAATGTTACAATCCACAAACTAGACAAGTGGTCATCTCACGGGATGTGGTGTTTAATGAGCTTGCTAGTTGGTACAAAGCAAAAGATGAGGGTGTCATTGAGTCACTTGAGGCTGATGTGCCTGTGAACTTGCCACAAGCAAGTTCTAGTTC
This sequence comes from Cibotium barometz, assembly GCF_041138505.1. Taxonomy (NCBI): domain Eukaryota; kingdom Viridiplantae; phylum Streptophyta; class Polypodiopsida; order Cyatheales; family Cibotiaceae; genus Cibotium; species Cibotium barometz. The sequence goes on from NC_141047.1 coordinate 33,546,468, forward strand.
TACTACTATGTCTGGGCCAGCAGAGCAGCACAGCAGAGAGTAGCAGTGTACGTCCATGGTCAGGACGTTTGAGGCATGAGAGTGTGAGCACTGGGAGTAGTGCTATGGATAAAGGAAAGAAGAAGGTCGAAGGAATTGGAATCACAGGTTATGAGTCATCTAGTTCAGAGAGTTTGGATGAGGAGCTTGGCATACCTGTTTTACGCACACCTGGTGCTAGGCAGGACAGATATGTGCCACCACATGCTAGAGTTACAGGTGTACAGAGTGACCCACATGCATTGCGGAGATCCCAGAGAGTCAGATATCCCGTTGACAGATTGACATATAGAGATTTTGCTATGCACTATGCATACATGACATCTATGGTGAAGCATGTGGAACCTACATGTACAGAGGCTATTGGAGAGCATGTATGGGAGAAAGCAATGGATGTTGAGATGGATGCATTGGTCCATAATGATACATGGGATTTGGTTGCATTACCAAAGGACAAGCATGTTATTGGATGTAAATGGGTTTACAAAGTGAAGTGCAAATCTGATGGTTCTATTGAGAGACATAAAGCAAGATTGGTAGCAAAGGGTTATGCACAGACCCAAGGATTGGACTATGATGAGACGTTTAGTCCAGTGGCTGCTGAGATGGGCACAGTGAGAGCAGTCATTGCTATGGCTGCAGCTAATGGCTGGGAAATGCATCAGATGGATGTCAAAAATGCATTTCTGAATGGTGACTTACAAGAAGAGGTTTATATGGCACAGCCAGAAGGGTATGTACACCCTAGATATCCCACTCACGTATACAGATTGAAAAAGGCATTGTATGGTCTGAAGCAAGCACCTCGTGCTTGGAGTGATAAGATGAGCAGATATCTTATCTCAGTTGGTTTTCAGATTTCTACAGCAGATTCTTCACTCTATGTGAAGAAGACAGAGCATGGGATTGTTTTACTCGTCATGTGGATGATTTGATTATAACAGGTGATCATGGTGCAGATGTGATGCATGTCAAGAAAGCTTTGAGTGGGCAATTTGACATGAAAGACCTTGGTGAGTTGAGATACTTTCTTGGAATAGAAGTGGTCAAAGATCATGCAGGTACTTGGTTAGTACAGCGCCAATATGCATTGTGGATATGTTGGCAAAGTATGGCATGACAGGGTGTAAGCCTATGAGTACACCTTTGGAGCAAAATGTGAAGTTGCGGGCTGATTATGGTGATGAGCTTGATGATCCGTCTATGTACAGAAAGATGGTTGGTAGTCTCATATACATGACTATCACACGCCCGGATTTGAGTTATGCTGTAGGGCTAGTCAGCCAGTTTATGTAGAGCCCCAGAAAACCACATTTGGATGCAGTGAGACACATCATGAGATATGTGAAGACCACTGCACATTATGGTCTACTTTATGAGAGTGGTAAAAGCTTGGACATACATGGCTACACAGATGCTGATTGGGCAGGTAGCGCATATGACAGGAGGTCTACTAGTGGATATGCTTTTACACTTGGAAGTGCCGTGGTGAGTTGGAGTAGCAAGAAGCAACCTACAGTTGCTTTATCCAGTACGGAGGCTGAATACAGGGGTGCAGCCATTGCTACTTGTGAGGCAGTATGGTTAAGAGTCTCTTGGCAGATTTATGTGAGCCTATTGATGGCAAAGTTGTCATTCATTGTGACAACATGAGCAGTATACAGTTGGCCAAGAATCCAATATTTCATGTGAGGACCAAACACATAGAGGTCCATTATCACTTTGTCAGAGAGAAGGTGCTGGATGGTACAGTTGATCTTCAGTATGTGAAGACTGATGAGCAGGTGGCAGACATCTTTACAAAGCCACTTAGCAGGGAGAAGTTTGAGTACTTCCGTACTATGTTGGGAGTACATGGGATGAGCTTGAGGGGGAGTGTTGAGAGTCTTGATATCCCAAGCTCATCTACATCTTCATCGGCAATACATCATGAGCTTGAGAGGGGCTATTGAGATTCAAGCTCGATGTCAATGTGAGCCAGCTATGCTATGTGCTGGCAGATTAGGTAGGAACATGTGTGAGACATAAATGACCACGTGTCCAGCTGGTCATAGTGTGTGACATTAGCTAGGGTTAGATGAGTGTGGACACAACTCATTGTGTGTTGTGTGTATTATGGATTAGTGCATTATGCTTTGTGTGAGAGTGGAGATGGCTTCCCTCTATGGTTAGGGTTTGCAATATACATTAGGGTTTGCTCCTGTGTGTGTGTCTCCTCCCCCCTCTACCGTTCTTTCAACAATGTCCTTGTGATTGAGTATAAGACTTTGTTGTGGGGAGAATTGAGAGCTATTTATTTGATACTTATGATATTTCATGAATTCTAATGGTCATTGCTCCTTTGGAAGGAATAGGCTAGTTAGTAAATGATGAGCTTAGTAAATGGAGACTCTTTTACACAAGGGATGGGGATCCAAAGGAACGTCGACATAATCATCAGAATGAGAGAGTGAGTCTCATCTCCTCATTCGTTATATAGTGAAGTGATGTGATTAAGTTCTTCAAAAAATCATCTCACAAACATGAAAATAAAAAGTTCATCCAATGTGAAAAACTAGTGGAAGTTCATGGCTGTGAGAATGGAGTTTTTTACGTCCACAAAAAGTGTTCCAAGAGTAGCATAAATTATTTCTAGCCTTTTCTAGTGATTAGATGAACCATAAAACCACCTCAACAATAATAAATTCAAAACTTCATTTGACGTGAAAAACGAGTGTTAATTTTCATGCTATGAAAAACCATTCTAGTTTTTCACACCAAAATGACTTCATCAAATCAAGGGGAAAACACATGAACTTAAGAATTGACATCTTCCTCAACACAACCACATGAACTTTAATCCATGTTGGTGAGCACAATTTTGACGTGAATATCTCAAGATATTCATAGCCATGAAAAACCATCAATTTTTCACGCCGCCAAGTTAAAGTCATAGTAGCAAGAAATGGTCAAATCTCATAATTTCATCTTCTCAACCTTAGCACATTTATGTAGCACCACCTTTATATTATAATATTAATTTTCAGTTGACGTGAATGTCTCTCTCCAGAGAGTCACACGTGATACACCCTGGTTTGTCATGCCACAACAATGTTTAAAAATGCATGATCTACGAACTTCACTTCATTATTTGAGTGGTTTGCCACTACTAACACACATGTAAATGATAAAAACAAGCTAATTTTTTTGAGATAAATATCTCAAGATATTCACACCCCATGAAAACCTAGTCTGGTTTTCACATTTTTTTTAAAAAAGATTCAAGAATGGCACTTTTCACATTGATCACATCGTCTTACATATTAGTGAACCATTGTAGCATATTTTTGCCTCAAAATGATGACATCATGAACTAATTCTTTTGACTTATAAGGATAGTAGAAAATTTCTTCATCTTTTAAAGAGAAGTGTGAAACTTTATGGTGAAGAGTTTATTATTAAAGGTGTTTGTTACTATTGGCGAGGTTTTGAATGGGTGCATGCATGTTAGACATCACAAGCCTTGTCCTCCACTTACAAGCCACCACCTCAAGTAACCTCTAACACTACACAACACTCTTAACTCGTTGCATTGCCCACCCCCTAAAAACCAAAACCTTACCGATAGAGACAAAGACCACCCCCAAAACATCAACCCTATAGAAGAACGAAGATCTTATTAACATAAACAAAGACAACCCCCAAACATCAACCTCAATAGGCTCTATAGGAGGTCACCTAGAAGGAGTGGGTACCTAAGAGTACCCTGGCTAGCCAAGGAAAGTGTGATGTCTATGTAAAGAAACTTGGTAGCAACCAATTCGCCCAAAGCGGAGATCTGCCAAGCGAAAACACCATGCAATAGATTTTTACCCAAACCCTAAGCCCTAGTGGATTCCTGGTCAAGCCACTAAAATCCTAAGGCTCATATGTAAAGGAAACTCGTCACAATTTTGGTCCCAAAAACCTCACTGTCCACACAATCCTAGAAGCTAAAAAGATCCAAGTGATAGCCTTAGTACCCAATACCACTCCAATGCTTGGATGCTTCCTTGAATACTGATAAAAACGATAGACGCACAAAGATTCTAGGAAGAGAACTCCCATATTTGGGTGCAAAGATCAAAGGCAAAATGACCTCCATCACCAGGGTTAAAGTAACCATTTCACATAGGGAAGCTTGAGGGGGATTGAAGGTTACGGTCCTTCTTTGCCAAGTGTTGGTGATGAAATCTATGGCCATGATTCATATCCTTTTGTGGATGATTCTCTCTCTCATGCTACTTGTAAGGCTCGCAAAAGACTTGCATGATACAAGTTTAGGTCCAATAAGGAACTCCGCTTTAAAACAATCGGTGGTCATTGATTGTGAATTGTTTACCACAATAATGATTGTTGTAAAAGGTGTGAGGGGGTAGGTGGACTAATGAGGTCCATGTCTCACCTAAGATAAAACATTGTGGCTAGTCCTATTGGTGGCCACGCCACTAGATGGTCTTCTTGGAGGAACTTTAGCTCTAGGTGAGCAAGTTCCATAGTAGGTGCATCATGTACAAAGATCTGTACACTTGGGGATCTACGACCGCCATCATTGAGCATGCCCATAAAGTGGAGTATAACTTTTTCTCCTAGTCACTACTTAATGCTTCTATCTTTTGGTGAGAATAGTGCACAAGGCCTTGTTTGTGCTTTCAACCTAGCTATTTTCTTGTGGTAATAAAGTGTCAAATTTTTGTGCACACTACAAGGAACTCTAGAAATCCATCGCTTCATTTATAAAATGTGTATTGCTATCACTTACTATTTTTCTATTGGAGAACCAAAACAAGAAATCACATTCTTATAGAGAAACTTGGCATAGCTCTCATGTTAGAGCCTTGTGTAGCTTCTTTTTCCTTGGTGCATTTTGTGAAATAATATGTGGTGGCTATGATGAAATACACCTAGGTTCCCTCAGTGCATAGGGGCTAATGGGACCCATATAATTTAAACCCCATTTTTCAAATAATTGTTCATAGCTACATCTCCACACCAAAGTCCTACTTGGAGAATATTATAGATAGTGGTGTCCTTGGTAAAGTGTTCTCCACCAATGCCAAAATAGGCTTGGTAAATATTATAGATAGTGGTGTCCTTGGTAAAGTGTTCTCCACCAATGCCAAAATAGGCCTACTCCAAGAACAGTGACAAACTCATCTTCCTGAACGCATTTCCTCATGATGTTCTCTCTTGACCCTTCTTATAAAGCATTCCTACTATTAATTAATAGGGGGCACCTTCCTAATGAGGTGTCTGGCTCTATCCTTTTTGATAGGGTACCTTCCTATGGCTCTATCCTTTTTAATGGGACGATTCATGCATTGGCCAGGAAGTGGGTGATGTCTCAATCCATTCTTGTACATGGTCAATGTGGAATAATCAAGTGTCAGTAAGAGGAATATCTTCCACTACATAAGAGGGTTCTCCATCTAGCTACTAGTAGGTAATATTTCTTGTACTTCTTCATAGAATATACCATGGTTAACCCCTCTCTCTCAGTGGTTATATAGTTATGTTCAACGTTCTTAAGTTAGCACGACTAGCAAAGGTCAGGGAAGTCCATGTTATACTCCATTGGCTGTGCTAACACACATCCACTAGAAATTGATAAAGTATTGATATTCACATGAAAATTAGATCCTAATTAGCGGATTGCAAGATGGGTTCACTTATAATGTCTTCTTCATTTTTTATATTCATTCAAAGATAATCAGCAGTAGTATCTTATACAATAAAGGCCTAGCATACATGGCATACAATAAGATGAACCTTTTATAATACCTTGCATGCCCCATGAATCTCTACACCCCCTTAAAATTGACAATTGGTGGCAACTCTAAGATCATTTAGATCTTGTTCTCATCTATAGAGATATCGTTCTTCAACACGATGTGTCCATGGATCGCATTGTGTTTAACCCAGAATTAACATTTGAGTGAGTTTAAAGAGGTGTAGTAGATTTTCACCTCCCAAAGACTAGCTAAAGATGAGCAAGATATTTCTTCCATTGTAAGTGCGTGCATAGGTTATCAATAAATATCTACATGATCTTCTAAAGGAGATCCTTCAAGGATCTTCTAAAGGAGATCCTTGAAGGATGTGTACATCAAGCATTAGAAAGTAGCAATGGAATGTGGCAAGGGCATTGGTCAAGCCGAATGACATGATACAATACATGTAGGTTCCCAAAGGAGATCGTTGAAGGTTGTATACATCAAGCATTGGAAGGTGGCAATGGAAGGTAGGTCAAGTCGAATGGCATGATGTGATACGTGCAGGTTCCCCATTCTAGAGAAACTATGATCACTTGTGTTGATCAACTAGGTTGATCATCACTTAGTTGTAGCTCGAGAAGCCATCCAAGAAGCTATAAGCTTTTGCTCAGTGACTCTTTCCAACATGTTGTCTACATAAGGCAAGGGATACTGATCACAAAATATATTGACATTTTTTAGGTTAACACATAATCTATGTTTCCTATTTTTTAAGAACAATCACTATATCAGCAACACCGAGTCGGTGTCCTTGATTTCATACACAAATCTTGCATCAATGATCTTATCTAGATCTCCTTTAATCATTTAACCATACTTGGGATTCATGTGATAATCTCTCTGTTTGTATGCTATCGTGAACATCTTCATGTAGAGGGATGGTGTGTTTCACCACTTCTAAAGGATTTTCCTTTAGAAAGGGGGATGGTGTGTTTCACCACTTCTAAAGGATTTTCTTTTAGAAAGGGAGATGGTGTGTTTTACCACTTTTGAAGAGATTCCCTTTAGAAAGAGGGATGGTGTGTTTTACCACTTCTAAAGGAATTCCCTTCATGTTAGTGTATTTCCAAGAAAATATATCTTGAATTTCCCTAAGAAGGGCTATCCCTTAGTGTATTTCCAAGCAAATATATCTTGAATTTCCCTGAGTAAGGCTATCCATTTGCCTTCCTACTCAGGGGTGAGGTCTTTGTTAGGAAACTATCTTGCTCAAGGTTGAGGTCTTTGGTGAGCACATCTTGCTTAGGGCTGTCTTTGGAAAATGAACTTTGGCTTAGGTTCTTTATCTGAGCCACCAAGATTTATTTCCTTGGCCTTGGTGGAGCTGTCATATAAAGCATGTAGCTATTTACACGAGCTTTTTTTAGCCTTCTTACCGTGTAACACTCTATTCTCATCGATGTTGTAGGACTTAAAGTACTCATGCACTTGCCTCACATCTTTGTCTTGAGGCTCAACAAGCTCTTTAAGTTTTTTTAAGTTTTTCTTCCTCCTCTGCCTTGACCTTAACCTTATTAAGCTTACACATGGCATGTTGGGACGTGGACTCCTCTCAATTTAATAGACCACTATCTTGGTTTGAATGGTGACCTTGTTGAGGTTAGCTTCCCACTATCAATTATAGGTTTGATGCAAATCCATGGCCTCAAGGAAGCCAATCAATATCTATCTATCATGGGGGGAAGATACTTCTTAGGTTTTCTACATGGTTTTCTCCTTCTTGCTATGGGTAACGTTGAAGTCAATCCTTCTATAGAGGAGACCTCTTGCTAGATGAGTTAATCCTTCTATAGAGGAGACCTCTCACTAGATGAGGTAATCCTTCTATAGAGGAGTCCTCTTACTAGATGAGTTAATCCTTCTATAAAGGAGTCCTCTCGCTTTCTTGATGAGTTAATCGTTCTATGAAGGAGTCCTCTCACTTTTTAGATGAGTTAATCCTTCTATGAAAGGAGTCCTCTCACTACATGAGTTACTAGCTATTCCTGGCTTGAAGTCATTGTTGTTAGCTCCCAAAAGGGATGCTACACTGAGCATGAACAAGGAGGTGAATTCCATCCTGTCTAGGCATGCCAACCTTAGTCCAAGATTTTTTGGAAGAGTGTCCATAGTGGTGGTTGGACATGGACCCAGTCCTCAAAGATCAATAGGGTCATGGTTCACTATCCCCTTGCTGTGAGATAGAACTAGGTCTTACCTCTATGAATCGTATCCTTGTGTCTTTACATGGTCAAGGTGTCAATGAGTAGGAAATTCTTGAGTTAGACTTAGTAGACTATCTTATGGTTTTCCCCTATTTCTTTAAGGGGGGAACCTTACATTATCATAAAGTGTAATGGTACCCTTTTCCTAGTCTTGAATTGCACCCACTAACCTAAGCCATGGTCTTCCTAAGATCAAAGGAAATGCACCCATCCCAATAGGCATAATGTGGCAATTCACTTTAACATTTACACCAAAAACCTTTACATCAAGATCTTTGAGGATACCTAAATACCTTACTTTAGCATGATTTGGCATGATTTCCAAGTTAGATTCTAACCTAGAAATCCCACTTGTATCTAATCCTAGCTTTTCTACACAAGATTATGTGATCACACATATTTGTGCACCCCCATCAATGTAAGCTTCTCCCATACCTTGTCCTTTGTGCCAAGCATCAATAATTGGGCATATGTTGGGAAGCTCCTCTATTGAATGCACCTTGACAATGCCTTTCCTTGGTTCTTTGGCTTTTGGATTCACTAATCTCTTCCACTCTCTTCTTAGTCTTGGACAAAATTCCATGAGTTGGCCATATGATATGTCCACCTTTTTGTTGAGAAGATCCTTCTTTAACACATAATTTGTTTGACCACCTCCAAGAGATAACTCTGCTGCTTGATAGTGTCTTCTTGGCTTGGATTTCTTTTTTCTTGTTGATGCTTCCTCTTGTCGTTTCCCCTTCTTGGCCTTTGCTTGATCACCTTCATACTCTTTCTCTCGAGTTCCTTTCACGGGCATAACATCAAGCTCTTGATCTTGTCATTTTTTCCACTTGTATTGAACTCACAAACTGCTTTGTCTTTCTCTTCAGGTGTCAAGCCACTAGATCTTGGCTTGTCTTTGATTTTCACTACAAAATCATTACTATAAAGCTTCTTCAAAAATTTTGAATATTTTTCAACTCCACTTTCAACCTTAGATTCCCTCTTAACCCAACAAAGCAAATCTATCTTTCTTTAACATAGACTGAGGGGTTTCATTCCCTAAAGCAAAACACCACCTATCCCACATCTCTGTGAAATGTTGAACATAAATATCTGCATTATCTTTCTGAGTGAGCCCCAAAATTTCATGCCACACCCGATTGGGATCTTCAGTTCTTTGGCAGTGCTACTTATAGAGGAACTCTTGTTTTGTAGCTTCACAAGTGAGCTCTTGTGGAGGGTATAGCTTGTAAATAATCTTCATAACCCTTCAACCATTTTTGGGAATCATCCTATAAGCAGTAACAAAGAATCCTTAGCATAAAAATAGGCTCTTGCCTATTTTTGGTCAAGAAAGTGATTTCCAATTGCTCCACAAATTTTTTGGCATATTCCTGCGGCAACCCGTGTAAAAGTGGGAAAGCTTGAGCCATATTAGCACAATTGACAAATTGAAGGTGCTTGAAATACGTTCCTCAATGGATGCACCAAAAGGATGGGACATGACAAGAAACAATCAGCCTTTGCCACTACAACTCCTCTCTGTCAACCCTCAACCCTTAGAACATATGAGAGGAATACTCTAAGACTCTTTGTTGAACCCCAAACCCACCATGACCAACCCCTACAAGAAAAAACATGAACCTCCCAAGAAGATGTCACACTGAATTTATTCTAAATAAGTAGATATGGTATAATTCTAGATATTGGGTAAGTGCACACCCAACTGACAAGCAAACCGCTGACACACTTGAATGGAATAAAAAAATACAATAGTTGATATATATAAAAAGAACCTGACTCTACACAAAAAACCACTCTTGGGTGCAACCATAAGATAGATACATGACTTTGTTTATTACCAAAAGATACAAAATATCCACATAAAGTCATTTACTATCCACATCTCCTTCCTCTACTATTTTTCCATCTATTAAACCTAGTCTGGAAGATCTCGAGCAATATGAACATTACCCAACCTTGCTGGTAATTGGAGTAGGATGAACCACTCATATTCAGTGTGGAAAGAACCTACAATGTTGAGTGGAAAACCCACACTAGATATATTTTGTAGCCACGGTTCCAGTACAAGAGAGAGAATCATGGTGTTAGTCCTTTGTACAAGAGAGAGAATCATGGTGTTAGTCCTTTGTACACCCCCACACCTAATACAGCATATAACACTTGGATTATTACAATTTGTGAATGTTCAATGAGATATAACTCTAGCTTATGTTTAACCTTCCTCTCCTTCAAATTAAAATTAGTTTGTTAACTCAAATCCCAATTAGTATGATGCTGATAACTGAGTATTTTGAGAGAGTGCATTCATACAACACCCCACACATTGCACACACTCACACACTAGAATAGAGCAAAGTTATACAATGTCTTGAATAGAATAAGCACCACCATGATGATACCAATGCATCAACACCACATATCCATGATCATTCCAAAGAGAAACATCACCACAATGCACTCTCACATCACACATGCACACGAGATATCCTTATCCATCAAACCTAAGATAGTCTTCAATGCTTTTTGGGTGTATAGTTGAAATGTGTAGATAGCCTCCCCATCAAAGCGCATGAACAGCCTCAAATTCAGCAACCATCAAAGGATGGATAGCCTCAGACGAATTAAAACACCAAAGAAGATAATATCTTCCATGTGAACAAAGCTGGTCGCCCAACACCTAGGTGATAAAGATGGAAATCAAGCAGATTGTGCTAAATCCTTACTGTAAGAAAAATACTCAGATACCAAGCAAACAGTGGTGGCCTTCTTCACGTGCTTACTATTTTGCTTCATCATGATCTCAATCAATGGCCTTCCCCTTCACATGATTACTATACTGCTTATTCCCAGCTCACACGATGACCTCCACCTTTGCATATTGTACCCATGTGCCTGCTAAATTCATCCACCCAGCTCGCTTCTTCTCATGGTTGAGAAACCCCTGGCGACTAGCTCCAAACCTTGCACTCGTTTGTCAACTTGATATTTAAGGTATTTAATACCTTAATAAAAAATCCTTTAATTACCTTAAACATGGTGTTGATATTTAAGGTATTTAATACCTTAATAAAACAACCCTTCAATTACCTTTGTATAAGATCTTAAGGATATAGTAAAAAAACTACTATACTACCCTTATTTTAATAAACTAAAGGTTATGCTTTAATGCCACCACACCTTGGTTATCTCACCAACCCTTAACGCAAGGAAAACGCCTGACCAAATACATCATCATCACTTGAGCTATGATGTTCCCCCACACACAATCTTGCATAATGCTATATATACAAAATGTAGAGATGCATCTCAAAGCATAATCCCCTTTACTCTGATGACTACAACCATGTTGTAGCACCTACCCTAAATGCAAACCAACCATCATTGCTTGACGCACAAACTCGAGTCCTATACAAATATACATGTTTTTTGGGTTTATTTTTCTAGCCTCACAACGCACCTAGCCAACTTCTGTATTTGGATGGCTTACTAATGGGAAGTAACTCCCATTGGCCTGGTAGAAGGTGTTACTATAGTTATATAGGGGATTTGGTTCCTGTGGTGATCCAGCTTCCTGAAGTTAGAGGGGCTTACTCATTACTCAATCGGCCATCCATGGCTTCAGAGTACATATGTTTTGCATGATTGGGGTTCCAAGCCAATTATGGATTCCTCAACAGCATGAGCCACAAGAGCTAAAATTGGAAGAAGGCTTGGATCAAGGAATTTGTGGTGCCACACTAGCTTCCACCTCTTTTGCAACCCCTTCTCCTCCAACATCCTGGCTCAACCATGACAAAGGCATTATCTTCCATTGTGTGATGAGTTGAAACTCCTTGATTGGCTCCAGGTAGCGGAAGGCCTGACATCATACATGGTGAACATCATGGAGGTACCCAACGAATCTGGAAACCCTCCTCTAAGCACTATGAGGCTGTAGGCATAGCAAAACCAGTTCACGAGTTGCCTCAGGGGGCAGAAACTAGTCAAATCTCTCTCCCACAAGATTGACAAGCTCCCAACCACCAATTTGACTACTACCTCGCTGATTCCACAGGGAGAACCACCACAGGTGTCTAAAGACACATCAAATTTTCTTGTGTGGGAGTGTCCTAAGTCCTAGACAGAAGACCATTATGGCACCTTCCCAATGTACCACCAGTCACCCCATAATCCCACTCTCCTCTCCAAAGGAGCTAAAACTAAGGAGCCAATTAACCTTCCGTCTTACCATGACCCCATCTAGGAATTCAATGTCGGTACCTCCAAAGAGCCCTACCCAATCCTGTTAGTCTCTTGGCTATGGGACCACCCTACCCTCCTTGAGCAAGATGCCGCATGCTTCCAATATTACAAGGATGTCTTTGCATAGACATACAAGGACTTAAAAGTTGTTCCAACACCAACATTGGTGTCCACACTATACCTCTCCAAGAGGGCACCCAACCCATCCGAGCGTGGGCTTACACGCTCCACCCCAAGTATGTAGAGGTTGTTAAGGTGGAGCTGGAAAAGATGGACGATGCCCAAATCATCTCCCTAGTGGAACACTTTGAATGGATTTCTCCCATGGTCATCTCGTGTTAAGAAATGTGATGCCAAAGAGCACAAGGAAGAGGTAGGGAGTGAGAATGAGTAGCCAAGAAAGTGCTAAGCATAGCATGCAGCCGTATGGGCAAAGGGACTTTTATCCCACATTGATGTACAAGCCCAAGGTTGTACCTCCTCATATAAAAGGGGGCCATTTCAAGCAATGAATCATATCACTTGCACACATCTCAACCCTCTTTATGAGTACAAGTCTTAATCTTATAACCTAATTGTTCTTGAGGCTATTGCACATACTCATCGTCTCATGAGTAGACTTAGATTACATCCACCTTAGGTTTATCATATTAGTCATGTTTTATTCGTATAGGATTAGGCTTGATTAGTAGGAGAGCTTGATCCATATTTTCAAAATGGTATCAGAGCCATCCCTCTCTCCATAACTTCTCATTAGTTAATCTTTGCATAATTAGTACTAATCTCATCATCAAAATTCACTAATCATAATCTTATCCTCAAGTCTCTCTAGTGGAGGAAATTTGGAGTAGCCAAATCACCCCAGCCAAGAAGCCATTAGCCAATTCCTTTTAGGGGAAAATTACCTAACCCCAAATGATTCTACAACTCCAAGGAATTGACCAAAAAGCCATGCTATAGCCTAAAATTTGTGCCGCCTTCATAACTGGTTATTTTCTCCATTCGCGTTGCTTGCTTAAAATCAAGCTAATTGCTCTCAGCCACATCTTGAACATACTTTATAGCTTGAATTTGGTGGCACTTGATCAACCGGATGAAGCACAGGAGCTCAAAATAAGTCGCTACTAAAAGGGATTTTTCCCACATTGATGTACAAGCCCAAGGTTGTACCTCCTCATATAAATGGAGGCTATTTCAAGCAATGAAGCATATCACTTTGTGAGCCACTTGCACACATCTCAATCCTCTTTATATGAGTACACCCTAGATTAATCATATTAGTCATGTTTTATTAGTATAGGATTGGGATTGATTAGGTAGATGTTTTGCTAGTAGGAGAGCTTGATCCATACTTTCAGCATCTCGTCCAAGAAGAAGACCAACAAGATCCATGTCTGTGTGGACTTTAGATCTCTCAATAAAGTAACCATCAAGGTTGGATTTACCCTTCCATTCATGGATCAGGTTTTAGAGGATGTCGTCTCTCGGGAATGCCCCTGTATAGCTTTATGGAGGATGGGTTTAGCGGATACAACTAGGTTGCCGTCCACTCGGACGACCATGACAAAACATCTTTTGTCACCTAATGGGGTACTTGTGTCTACAATCAGATGCCTTTTGGTCTATGTAATGCTACAACCACCTTTTCTTCCAACAGCTCATCACCAATATCTTCAGGGAGTACCTCCTCAGTTTTCTCTGTACTTTCATTGATGATTTTTGTAATTTCACAAGCACCCACCTTGTCTCTAGGCTAGAGGCTAGAGGCCTTTTCCAAATATCTCTCTTAGTTAGCTTTGGTTTTTGCCAATTGTCACTCCTCTAGGCTCCGCCTCAGCCCTTTCAAGTGTCATTTCTTAGTTCTAGGGCACCCTCCTAGGAGGTCACATCATCTCTTCTGAGAAGGCTTGGCACCTGACCCTGATAAAATCATTGTAATCCTTTGCCTTCCTCTTCCAATCAGCCCCAAAGGAAACTAAGTTTTTATCGGACACACTATCTCTATCATCATTGTTTTATTAATATGTATGGCAATGTGGCCCTTCCATTGAATCAATTAGTTAAGCCATCAACCATCTTCCAATGGTTTCACCCAACCTCTAACCACCTTCTCCTACCTCAAAAAGAACCTCAACAAAGCCCCCATTCTCATTCCACCAGACTAGATGAACATCTTCCATGTCCATACTAATGCAAGACTCACTGTGGTGGGTGTGGTCCCAACTCATCCCAGTGTGGAATATAAGATGGACAGACCAACCTATTATGCCAGTCGCCTCCCCAAGCCCACTGAACAAAGCTACACCACCACTGATGAATGGGAAGTCTTGGCTATGGTTTATGCTTGCCAAAAGTTCCGACACTATGTCTTGGGCTCCCACTTCATCGTCCTCTTGGACCACCATGCTCCTCCAATAGGGTAAACAACACATCATGGTAGACCACCTTTCCTGCATCGACACTTGAGAGCCTGCAAAACAGGTATTGATGATGACCTTACCGATAATGTCCTTTTTAAAGTTGATGCTGCCCCTTAAACTGGTATGGGGATGTCTTTCACACAAGACAATTTCTAGTCGGTGCTAGCCCCAAGGACAAGCATTGGTTTCTAGTGAAGAACCACCCTTCCAACTCATAGCTTGCCAACTCTACGAGGCTATTCATGATGATGTTTTACATAGGTGCATCAGTCCTCATGAAGTGCCTCACCTGGTCAAAGATACTCAATGAGGCCTTGGTCGAAGATGCTTTTTATCATCTCAAAGTATAGAGTTCAAACCCTCGTAGTAGGACCATTATAAGATAATGGTCCACTAAAGCATGTAGCCTATTTGGCAATGTGCCAAATCTTATTTGAACTATCCCTATATACCATTTGGCCTCCTAAGCCACCATCTCTTATGGGCACAAGGATGTTAGGCCCTCTGGCTCTACTCAACCATGGCCACTCCTTAAAGTGGGGAACATGCATACATGAGCTAGTTAGAGCTTAAACAATACAATAAGAGGGTGGATAATTGATATCTAACATGTTTTAATGTGACTTTTACCTCCTTTTTTAAATAAGAAAAAGTTAAATCATTTTATTATCTAAATGTGATGCTTTCACATATTTAACAAAGTGGAGACACGACACAACATTATTTGGAGAGTCTTTAGAGCATGTTAAACCTTGTAGTGAACACGTTATATATATATTCTAAAAAGTAAATTTAATTGTATTTATTCATACATGTTGTTTCTTAGTATAGTTTTAAGGGAAAAAAATGATAACTTTGTAAAAAATAAGGGGTCATTTTAAAGGATCAAGCTTCCAAGATAAGGGATTTTATGAATACCCTTTGAATGTGCATGATATGTATAACTTTTTAATAGTGATATCTGAATAATCATAATAGGTCCAAGGTGGATTGGAGCTATCAAAAGTAAGATTATGTTGACAAGTTATCAATTGCAAGCTTGTCAAATATATAGTTTGTCAATATGCTTATGTGTGAGACTTGCATTACCTTTTAGCTCACAAAAGCTAGAATGATCAATCTAGGAGGTTGTAAGTGTTGGTAGTAGAGAGAATGTGAGATTATGGCTCAAGAAAGGTCATACACACTGTTACCACCCTTACCCATGTGGCAGCACGTGGGTCTTACATGTGGCAACATGTAGGATGCATGCACATTAATATGCAAGATTTACACACAAGTAATGCATGCGACACACGGACGTTCCGTGGGAAAACCAATGGTGGCATACTATTGCACATCGTCGTTTATGATAATAAGTGTGAACAGGTAACGTTTGTGAGTGACGGTTGTAGGCCAAAGACCTAGTGATGTGTATATAGCATGGGAGACACATGGAGCACGTGAGTATGGTTTGTGGCTGGGAAGGTACACACTGGACACTTGGGGTCACTGACCAATATATATATATATATATATATATATATATATATATATATAATGGTTGGGTGGTTAAACATGGTATGCCAAGGTAGGTTTATTTTTGCTATTCTTGAGTTCATCTTCTTCTCTCACATTTTTTGCATGAGGCTAGATACAGAGACCTTGGTTGCATTGTACAGAGAGCTGACATTTGGTACTACAGAGATTTGACATTTGGTATCAGGGCCTAGCCTTTGACCCTGGGCGTCCAGTTGTACCTTACCAACAATGACCCTGGGCATCTAATTGTACCTTACCAATGACCCTGGGCATCCATTTGTACCTTATAGGCCGCACACCATACTCACGTGCCCCTTGTGTCCTCGTTGGTATCCCCCATGCTACACATTACTTGGTGTTTGGCCTACAACCATTACCCACGAGCATTACTCCTTCACACTTATTCATATAAGCAGTAATATGCAATAGTATGCTGCCACTGGTTTTCCCAAGAAGTGCCTGTGTGTCCACCCTTACACATGGCAACACGTGGGACTTACACGTGGAAACACATGGGATGCGTACACATTAATACGTGGGATTTACGCACCAGTAATACGTGGGACACACAAACATTGTGTGGAAAAATCTATGGCGGCATACTATTGCACATCATCGCTTATAATAATAAGTGTGAACAAGTGACAGTTGTAGACCAAAGACCCAATGATGTGTGTGTAGCATGAAGGTACCAGTGGGGACGCATGGGGCACGTGAGTACGTTGTGTGGCTAGGAAGGTACACACTGGTGGATGCTTGGGGTCACTGGTATATATAATGGTTGAGTGGTATTCTTGAGTTCATCTTCTTCTCTTTCATGTTCTTTACATGAGGCTAGATATAGAGACCTTGGTTGCCTTGCACAGTGCTCTCTCTCTCTCTCTCTCTCTCTCTTTCTCTCTCTCTCTCTCTCTCACACACACACACACACACAAGCACACGAGAGAGAGAGAGGGAGAGAGAGAGAGAGAGAGAGAGAGTGTATGTGTCCCATGTGTTGCCACGTGTAAGGAGCTCTGGCTCTGTGAATCTAGCCTCATGCAAAAAACGTGAGAGGGAGAAAGATCTCTCAAATAGCAAAAATAAACCTAGCTTGGTATACCATGTTTAACCACTTAACCATCATATATACCAATGACCCTGGGCATCTGGTTGTACCTTACTGGCCACACACCATGCTCACGCGCCCCTTGTGTTCTCGTTGGTATCCCACATGCTACACATCATTGGGTGTTTGGCCTACAGCCGTTACCCACAAACATTGCCTGTTCACACTTATTAATATAAGCGGTGATATGCAATAGTATGCTTCCCAACTCGTTTTCCCAAGCAGTGCCCATGTGTCCCACACATTTCTAGCACACATCATTGGGTGTTTGGCCTACAACCGTTACCCACAAACATTGCCTGTTCACACTTATTAATATAAGCGGTGATATGCAAAAGTATGCTGCCCAACTCGTTTTCCCAAGCAGTGCCCATGTGTCCCATGTATCAGTGTGTGCACATGTTGCCACCACATAAGGGTCATAACACACACACACACACACACACACACACACACACACACACACACACACACACACACACAAAGAGAGAGAGCTTCAAAATTTTGAGATCAAACACACTCTTATGCTTCTCTTTGAGTGCTTATGGCTTGCGATATTGATCTTGTTGATAGTAATACTAAGCTCAAAAGATAAAACTAAAAATCATGTGAACTTAAGTTTGTAGTACACTACATTTAAATGCTCCATCATGGAAGCATGAATAGAAAAAATAGTCAAGTTTAATATTAGTTAAAGAAATTACAAACATATGCTTGAAAAGCAATTTTTAAATTGGGCCCTTTTAAATCATAGTAAAATTTAATTGAGAACATGGCACATATGATTTATAAGACAAGTGCGGATGGAGGACTTAAGAAATCATGAGAGAAGATAAGTATTGTATGGTGACGGTTGATTGAGACACTACAACTGCTTTAGGACATGACCATGTCTTTATGCTTGTTTAATTCTTCATTTTTCAATTCCGTGTGGCGTTGTCTGCACCAGTGTGGACGGAACCGTGGTGGCTGCACTCGAGCATCTCCGTTGCCTTTTGACAGTGTCTGTGTATATAGGGTTGCCTTTTGAAAGGCATGCTTGTTCTGATGGAAAAGGATGAAAACTTTCCGTCAAATTTGATGTATTCTTTCGGTCGGCACGGATTCTCACATTCTTGCTTGGTAGTGATAGGTATATCACCCTATCTCACTTTCTTGCTAGTGAGTGACAGCGCACTGCGACGCTCTCCCACTTGAGAGTGTGTGCGTCTGTGTGTGTGAGAGTGAGAGAGAGAGAGAGAGAGAGCGAGAGAGTGTGCGAGCCCGCGCGTGTGGCTGCGTAATTAGAGACAACGCGCCCTCCCTACGCACTCTCTCGTATAAGCAATGTCACAGCCTCGTCGTGTGCTGATATTTGGCGCTACTGGTTACATTGGCAAGCACATCGCCCAGGCGAGCTTGGATGCTGGGCACCCTACGTTTCTCTTCGTCCGCCCGGACATAGCCTTCGATGTTCACAAGGCCCAGCTCTTGATGTCCCTCAAGAGATCCGGCGCTACCTTCTTGAAGGTATAAAAAAAAACCAGCTGCAACGTAGCAATACTTGAAATTACTTATTTGAATTAAAGTAAATGTTCCAATGATTAATTCCATTCCTTTGAGGCTAATTTCTGTGCTTCGGTACCTAATTGCAGGGCACCGTAGAAGATCATAGCAGCCTGGTAGATGCAGTGAAGCAAGTAGACATTGTGATATCAGCCATGGGTGAACACAAACTTCTAGATCAACTGAAGCTGATAGAGGCCATGAAAGAAGCTGGGAACATCGAGGTAAAATCAGCAGCTCTGTAAAGATGCAGGATTTAATGATGAGAGTTAGGACGACTAATTTATCATGAGCTAGATAGCGACGAGGAATAGGTAGATGACTGATAGAAAGCAGACGGTGATAATCATGATTGGATTTGTTTATTGCAATCAGCAGTGACATGATGAATGCAGCAGGCATGATTAATTAATTGGGCATCAAGGTTAATTATTCAGAAGCATTGCATGCGTGTTAATGGTGGGTGTAGAGGTTCTTGCCTTCGGAGTATGGGATGGATCCGGACCATCTGGTGGACTGTCCGTCGCCGGCGGGTGATGTGTTTGCGGAAAAGAGACAAGTCCGGCGAGCTGTGGAGAAGGCGGGGATCCCTTACACCTACGTCTCGGCCAACTGCTTTGCCGGCTACTTCCTGGCCGGCCTTGCTCAGTATGGCCGGTTCTTGCCACCCACGGACAGCGTGGTCATCTACGGTGATGGCAATCAAAAAGGTCAAATCCTACGTATAACATTTTTTGCCATATTTTTTCCGAAGGTTTACACCTTAGATTATGAATTAATTTCGAGATAATTTGAGGCTTTGCAGTAATCTGGGTGAGAGAGGAGGATGCTGCTGCTTATGTGATCAAAACTGTAGAGGATCCTCGTGTAGTAAACACGACTGTCTACATTCGCCCAGCAGCAAACGTCCTTTCTCAAAACGAGGTGGTGGCCATTTGGGAAGAGCACTCAGGAACAGCACTACAAAAGACCCACATTCTTGAGTCTACATGGCTTAAGGACATGCATGGTAAGCATCCATTTGTGATCCACTCCAGTCTCTTTATGATATTATAGATTTATATGAATTTTCTAAATCTGTGATGCATCTCTACATTATCTTAAGGAAGGGTTTCACAAAGCTGCCACACGTGGCAAGAATTCGGAGGTTCGGGAAGGGGAGGAGAAGGTTTGGGTAGAATTTGATTTTGGAAGTCTCAAAAACGTGCGAAGCACGGGTTCCCAACTAGTATTTATGATAAGGTCTTGTTCTCTCTCCTTCCTTCACAAAATAGACATAGCAAGGGAAACCTATATTCTTGAGTTAAGATAAGCGATAGCTTCTTTCACTTTAGTAATAACCTTTAGTTATGTTAATGCTTGAGTATGCAAAAGATAATAAATATTAGATGAAGTACTCATAATAACCTTCCTTTGGTTTAGTCCGACAAAGATTATGAATATTTAGTGAAATAATATTCATAATAACTTTCCTTATAGAGAGAAACTTAGTGGAGAGATGTTGTAACTAGTTGCAAAATGCATTAACATTAAACTTTCCTTATAGAGAGAAACTTAGTGGAGAGAAGTTGTACCTAGTTGCAAAATGCATTAACATTAAACGGGGTATGTGGGTATGCATTTAAACAAAAGTTGCCTTGATTTCTTGGACTTAAAAAAACATACCGATGAACATAGTATCTACCTCTACATGGTAGGGCAAAGACACAAATTCTCTCTCTCTCTCTCTCTCTCTCTCTCTATATATATATATATATATATATATATATATATATATTTATTTATTTATTTATAACCACAAAGACAAACATAATACATTGTGTACCCCCCCAACCTAGGTCTTCCTCTCTTAGGATAGATAGGGGATAGATTGACCTTGGGATAGGCATTTTGTGATTACATGGGTTTAGCAATTGAATCATGGAAAGCTAGTTAAACATCCCACTTATAAGGCTAGAAATAAGTCCTAAGGGTGCATGTAACTATGTGATGATTTTTCATTGTGTGGTTTGGATCTCATCTAGTAGATGAAGTGGTGATTTGTGAACGTGTTAGGGAAAACATCAAGTGTTCATTTGTGGACAAGGTGGCTGATGGTCTCAAGGACTTCTAAATTTTTACTGGATTTGTGTATACCCCAAATCCATTTGTCTATGATAAGCTCTTAGTTTTGAGTTTCTTATGTTTATTATTTGTACAAATTTCTTATTGCTTTTGATGTATGAGCATTTTCACTATTTTGAGCTTTATGGTTGGAGTGAATAGAACTTTGCTAACATGAAGCTTCTCATGTTTATGGTTTTCTTATATGCTTATGTGTGTGCTAGTTTGGTGCTCAAAGGATGAAGGTTGAATTTATCAAGTCTTTCAAAGTGTAAATTGGAGTACACTTTGCATTTTAAAGAAAAACAAGAGATGCCACAACTTGTTATAGTAATGACCATGTAAATTAAATCCCACCATTGATTCATCAAGTCTCCACATGGATATTTGATTTGATGGAATTAGGAGAAAATCCCTTCAATTTGTTGAGAAGAGAGGCCTAAACATTGGTGGGTTGGGATAAAGAAGAGAAAAAAGATGCAATTGAAGGGATTTCTTACTTCAGATGTAGGGAGAGCAGTCTCCACATGGATATTCGTGTGTTAATTTGATGGAATTAGGAGAAAATCCCTTCAATTAGTTGAGAAGAGAGTCTTAAACATTGGTGGGTTGGGATAAAGAAGAGAAAAAAGATGCAATTGAAGGGATTCCTTACTTTAGATGTAGGGAGAGCACTCATGGGTGAGCACATGATAGTGAAAGATAAAATTTTCACAATGTTTAAGTTAAATTTCATGCAAGTTACATGAATAGATGCATGTAGACACCCTAATAGTGCTTTGTTTATTGTGTTTTGGAACTGTAAGCACATGAAGTTTTTGTTAGCACACTAACTTAAACAATACATCATACCATGGTATGCCATAGTGAATATTAGAATCTTGATAGGAGAAATATTATTTGGTTGTGTTCTTGAATTATTAAGGCATCATAACCTTGCACGCACACTACACCCTCTAGAGAAATATGCACACACGTCTAGAAACATGCATACCCTTTAGAGAAGCATGTAAATATAATTAAAACTTCAAATGATATTAAAAAATACCAAGGATTACGTATGTAAGACCAATCCTAGACCCCTTTATCAATGATAACCTTTTAGTTGCCTAATATATTTATGCAACACTAACATTGTGAATAATGATGTTCATAAGATTTTAACAATTGAAAGTGAGATATCAAAGAGAATGCCAAAAAGCATAGGCTAAATTCTATGTTTATAATAGATGCATGTTATGTATTTCTCATGTTTAACTAGTCATTTTTTGTTGTTGTAGTGGTAGGCTTTTTTTAATTTCCCGTATTCTAAAATGAACTAATTATGAAAACATCTAGCAACACCAACAAGCTCTCTCTTTTGGTGTGTGTGTGTGTGTGTGTGTGTGTGTGTGTGTGTGTGTGTGAGAGAGAGAGAGAGAGAGAGAGAGAGAGAGAGAGAGAGAACAAAAGTGTAGAACTACTATAGTTTTTATCTTTAAAAGTGTAGAACTAGAGTACTATAGCTTGTAGCTTTAAAATAACAAGTTAACCTTCAATGCTTATGCAACTTGATTTGATTGTACAGATTGTTCTAATTTATATCGCAAGATTGTCATGGGACACTTTCATCTCATCTTTTACCTTGGGAGGATTTGTGACTTTGATATAGGACCTAATGTTGAGGCTTCACAACTTTATCCACAAGTCAACTACACAACAGCAAAGTCATATTTGCATGACTTTCTATAGTCGATGCGAAGGAGAAAAGGAAGGGCTAATCTAAAGGAGCTTTAAAAATAATTGTGCTAATTACCATGCCTTTAAAAAACCTAAAAAGTATATGTATCTTTGACAAATAAGGTTTTGACTTAGTCCTTACTTGAATAATAGAGGAGGAGCCATATGGAGATGTCTTTTGTTTATTATTTAAAGTTTTTGTAGATTTTGTGCTCACACATAGTTTTTTAGGGATCTCTTGAGTGTATTTGTTACTCCACAACTTTTAGGTGGGTTAAGTTTACATTTTTAAATGAGATGTCTTTGCCCATATATCGATGTCAACATTTAAATAATGTTTGAGAAATAATATCCCAACTTTTAGGTGGGTTGATGTTTACATCTTTAAATGAGATGCCTTTGCCCTTATATCGACAATATTCAAATACTCTTTGAGAAAAAATACTCTAAATTTCATTATTTTCTTGAAATTTTATTTAAGTATCCTTACATGTATCATTAAATTACCTATCCATCATTACGTGTAAGATTTTGTGAGGTGTATATGATGGATTAAGTGATGGTATTTTTTGGGAGGTGTATATGTCATAGGTGTTAGCATTTGAAATCCTCGCCTTTCCAATCAAATAAGGGACCACCGATATAAAGTGATAGTTTTCATGCTTAACATTAGGCATGAAAATTATAAAAAACTACACAATTATCAATATAATAACTTGGATTAGAATCTTTAAACAAGAAGAATGAAGATGATGGATTAAGTGATGGTTTATTTGTTGTGAGGTGTATATGTCATAGGTGTTAGGGTTTGAAGTCCTAGACTTTCCAGCCACATAAGAGACCACGAGTATAAAGTGATAGTTTAACCATACCCCTTTGAAAAATTGAAAATAGTGCTATCATTTTTCTCATGTTGGCACGATTAGCTCAAAAATTTTTAAGCAAGCACCACTCCCCTCATAGAGGCATGCTTTGAGCATGAAAATTCTTTATTTAACCCTCACTGAACTAAGATGGAATGATATGATGTAATGCAAAAGCAACATGGAGCTCAAACCAATCAATGGAACATGATGCATCCTAACCAATGTTATTAGAATGAATCCTAATCAATGCGATTAGGTGGATGGTTTTTGAGAAAGCATCTCTAGTTTTGTATAAGCATGATTTTGGAAACTAGGGAGTTTGGGAAAATCCCAATTCCCATTTTGTAAGATAAAAAAGATGGGGGCATGGTGAACCCTTTTAAGCTTTTGTCAAGACCAACTCTTGTGCCATACCATTGGAAATCTCTTAAAGAAGAGGTTCTAAATCCAACATTATCCGACAACTTTGGATCTGGTATGCTAAAGATCACCATATAGCTTAGGACTTCAATTTCATCTTTGGATTTTAAACCTGATGGTTTACGGATGGACATATGTGATTCATCGAGACGCTGATGACTCTCTATGTTGATATGGGTAACTCGAAACACCGATAATTCCATGTGCAAATGTGTGCTGTTATAATGCCATGTTTTCCTACTTTATTCTGAATGGTTTACAAAACGAGGAAATTACTTTGACTATGAATTCCTCTGATCATCCGCAGTAGTCTGACGGGCAAACATAGCATATGAATGAGATTGTAGAGGATATGCTTCGTGCATATGTCTTTGGAAAAGCATCAAATTAGGAAAAATATCTTCCAATGATGGAATTTGCCTATAATAGCTCTAAACATATGGCTATTGGTTTTAGTCTGTTCTTGCTTATGTATGGGTATCAACCCAGGGTACCTATTGATGTTGGTCTTAAGGACATCGGGCTTGATGCATCGAGGGATTTCTTACGTGATGTGCAGGAAATGCTGACCAAAGCTCGAGATTCTATCAGGAGTGCTCAAGACAGGGCATAGTTTTATGCTGATAGGGGAGGCTCATCTCAGTCTTTTGAACCAAGAGCGTTGGTTTTTTTAAAGTTCCTAAAGATTTCCAGAATTTGTCAAAAGAAAAATGCTCGAATTTATCTCCTAGATATTGTGGTCAATTTTGAGTTATACATCGGATTGGCACGGTTGCATATGAACTATAAACTACCTCCACATGTTAGAGTTCATCCATTCTTTCATATCAATAGATTGAAAGGGAAACTGGGAGGTGAGGATAACACAGTTACTCCTCAAGAACTCGTTGAAGTCGAAGAATTATCCTATGTTCCACATGAACCTGATAAGGTACTTAAAATTGAGGGAAAGGAAACTTTGTAGTTGACTAATCTCGAAGGTTAAAATTAGGTGGAAAGATACGAAAATAGAGGATTCGACTTGGGAGTCAGTTCATATTGTTCAGTGCAGTCCTTCTTCTTTTCATTACAAGAGTGCAATGTTTTGAGAGAGGGGAAGTATGTTATATGCACAATAAGTGTGCATATACTAGGAGGCTAACCCACATTAGGCTTGTGAGCATGGGAGCATGGGAATAAGCTCTAGTGGAGCATGGGTTAGGACTAACCTTAAGGGTTAAAGTTAGGGTCCGGCATCCAAGGGTCACACATGGGAAATGGAGAGTCAAGAGTCACTTGAGGGCCCTCCTATATAATAGGGGCATGGGGCACACTCAAGGGAGGCTTGGAGGCTTGGGCTTGTGAGGCCAAGGCTATGATATGCTCTGTTGTGTAGAGTATCATATCTACTCACTTACCATTTCACACTATAGCTACATGCTATTGGATTGGAGTTATACCTCATGGTATGGGACATCAAGGTAGAGGTTTGATGTATTTGATTTATAATTCATGTGTGCATCCCTTGGGCTCGGGGTGGTCGGGTGGTTGAGTTTATGCCTGATTTATGCATGTTTTTGTATAACAATTATGTAGAGAGATCTTAGGGTTTTAACACTGGCATCATAGCGATCTCTAGTTAATTGTTGTTGATTTTTCTTTTTGATTACAATTTTTGGCCATTCTTTTTGGACATGTTCCTTAATTTATTTTGATGGCTATAATTTGCGTTCAAAGTGTGTTTCACCTTTGACACTTTTCCATGATAATTTATTTTGCACTTGTTTAAGTGTGGTTTGTACTTAATTTCTCAAGCCTAAGACAAATTCTATCATGAGCTAGTTGATCAGTTTGTTTTTGGTGGATTTTATTGGATGTTTTCCAAGTTTTATATGGACTCACCAAGTTCTGCCTAGATCACTTGTGTCTAAGGTTTTTTAATGTGCTACACGTATGTGTTTCACTTGCTTACTCTGGAGTTTTGCTTGAATGACACCACATTCATATACGCCAGATTGATGAGTTGGCCACCAATTTTAATGCTTCTTTTGGCATGATTAATGTCCATTGGATGGTATGCATTGATTTTTATGATCAACTATGGTTTTTATGGATTTGAGGAGCTTCTATGCTTTTATCCATGGTTTCATAAGGATCTTTTGATCTTTTGGATAATATAATGTGCTTTGAAGGTAGCATTTGCCTTCGTTTTTTGGACATAATTTTGGAGTATATTGCTTGTACTCTTGTACATATTCCAACTCGGATACCTAGTTGCTTATATATCTAGGTGAGTTATTTTTCTACCCCAGCTTTATTATGTTTATTGGGTAGTTATCATTAGAAAGGCACCAATAATTCAATTTCTTTTCGAATAATGTACTCAGAAAGAGTTATTCCTTGATGTGGTCTCAGGTATATAGAGACATATTTTAGTATGTGAAAGTCTGGGATAAGGCCATCTTATTCCTTTTATACAGGATTTTATTCATATTTTCCTAGACGACATACTAGGGAGTTTAAAATTATTAAGGTATGTATGGGTGGTATCATGGTGGTATGGGACGCTAGTGATCCCTCACATATATTATCTTATGGGATAATTTGGACTCAAGATTGTTGCTTTGCTTACATCACTTAGCATGTTCACCTCAACATTCAAAGACAATCTCATTTTCTAAATTCATTTAAAGTTATAGTGTGGGCATTCTCTAGATAAACTTCTTTTATCTATAGCCTGCATGTTTTGATGAGGGTAATCTCGTTGGCTTATTCACTTGTTGGAATCTCTTTCTTTAGAGTTCAACGACTTTATCTTGTTGTGTTCGGATTAAGAAAATTTGGATTTTTCCTTTATTGGCATTTCTTCCTCTAGTTTCGTACTTTAGGTGATTTGTACAGTCAATCTGATGGTTTACGGATGGACATATGTGATTCATCGAGATGCTGATGACTCTCTATGTTGATATGGGTAACTCGGAACACCAATAATTCCATGTGCAGATGTGGGTAAGTCGGGGCGCTGCTGTTATAATGTCATGTTTTTCTACTTTATATTGAATGGTTTACAATGAGTAAATTACTTTGACTATGAATTCCTATGATCATCCGTGCAGTAGCCTGATGGGCAAACAAAGCGTATGAATCAGATTGTAGAGGATATGCTTCGTACATATGTCTCTAGAAAAGCATCAAATTGGGAAAAATATCTTCCAATGATGGAATTTGCTTATAATAGTTCTAAACATACGGCTATTGGTTTTAGTCCGTTCATGCTTATGTATGGGTATCAACCCAGGGTACCTATTGATGTCGGTCTTAAGGACATCAAGCTTGATGCATCGAGGGATTTCTTGCGTGATGTGCAGGAAATGCTGACCGAAGCTTGGGATTCTATCAGGAGTGCTCATCTCAGTCTTTTGAACCAGGAGCGTTGGTTTATTTAAAAAATCCTAAAGATTTTCAGACTTTGTCAAAAAAGAAAAATGCTCGAATTTATCTCCTAGATATTGTGGTCAATTTCGAGTTATACATCAAATTGGCACGGTTGCGTATGAACTATAAACTACCTCCACATGTTAAATTTCATCCAGTCTTTCATATCAATAGATTGAAAGGGAAACTAGGAGGTGAGGATAACACAGTTACTCCTCAAGAACTCATTCAAGTCGAAGAATTATCCTATGTTCCACATGAACTTGATAAGGTACTTGAATTCAGGGAAAGGAAACTTTGTAGCTGACTAATCCCTGAGGTTAAAATTAGGTGGAAAGATAGGGAAATAGAGGATTCGACTTGGGAGTCGGTTCATATTGTTCAGTGCAGTCCTTCTTCTTTTCATTTTGCAAGAGTGCAATGCTTTGAGAGAGAGGGGAAGTATGTTATATGCACATTAAGTGTGCATATACTAGGAGGGTAACCCACATTAGGCTTGTGAGCATGGAAGCATGGGAACAAGCTCTAGTGGAGCATGGATTAGGACTAACCTTAAGGGTTAAGGTTAGGGTCAAGCATCCAAGAGTCACACATGAGAAATGGAGAGTGAAGAGTCACTTGAGGGCCCTCCTATATAATAGGGGCATGGGGCGCACTCAAGGGAGGCTTGGAGGCTTGGGCTTGTGAGGCCAAGGCTATGTTATGCTCTCTTGTGTAGAGGATCATATCTACTCACTTACCATTTCACACTATAGCTACATGCTATTGGATTGGAGTTATACCTCTTGATGGTATGGGACATCAAGGTAGAGGTATAATGTATTTCATTTATAATTCATGTGTGCATCCCTTGGGCTCGGGGGGGTGGTTGAGTTTATGCTTGATTTATGCATGTTTTTACATAACAATTATCTAGAGAGATCTTAGGGTTTTAACAGTGGCGTCATAGCGATCTCTAGTTAATTGTTATTGATTTTTCTTTTTGATTACAATTTTTGGCTTGTTTTTTAAGTAAATTTTAATATTTACTAATAAAAATGTTATTTTATTGATTTGTGTTGATGATTTGCATGTGGATCGTCGATATGGCGATTGGAATGCATGTTACTACAATTCAATAGACAGATCGATGTTGCGGGAAAATTTCGTGAGTTTAATGCTATTTTTCTCTATTTTTTATGGTTTAAAATAAGCATTAATGAAAATTTTTACAAAA
The DNA here is from genome assembly GCF_041138505.1 of Cibotium barometz. Classification (NCBI taxonomy): domain Eukaryota; kingdom Viridiplantae; phylum Streptophyta; class Polypodiopsida; order Cyatheales; family Cibotiaceae; genus Cibotium; species Cibotium barometz. Next base: position 33,575,086 of record NC_141047.1, read on the forward strand.
ATACCACATATTTTATTGTGGATATTTTTGGTAGAATGGATTCTTTAAATTTCTAGAATTTTTTTAATTTTTTTTAGAAATTTTTTGAGCATTGTTATGGTTAAAAATATATTTTTTATATATTTTTACAAGTTTTTCTGCGAGTATGCGATCAAATTTCTGCCAATTTTCTCCTGAAATTAAGTAAGAGGCAGCATGTTGATGCATGGAATGCTCTCCCATGTGCGTGAGATCCTCTTCGTCTCTCAATTTCGAATTTTTCTCTCGTGTGTATAAACACCTCTTTTTAAAAAACATATTTTTTAATTAATATTAATAATTATGGTTTAATTATGATTAAAAAAGATTAATTAAAAGTTAATGTAATGTTAAGCTCTATGTTAACAGAGAGAAAGAGAGAGAAGGAGGAGCAATAGAGTGGAGAAGATGGAGATGAGAGAAGGATTGGAGATGGAGAGAAGAGATGATTTCTCTCGCTTCCACTTTTTTGCGCCGCCACGGGCGGGGGGTGGGCGGGCAGCAGCCCGCTGGCGAAAAAAATGCCCCCCCCCCAAAAAAAAATCTAAGCTTTATCAATATTGTTTTTTTTAATGAGTTTTTTAATTTAAAAAAGCTTTTGAATTTTTTCAAAAAAAGCTTGAAAAGAAAAGGCTAGAAAAATAGAGAAAAATTGCTCAGGAAATTTTTGAAATTTTTTCTCTTAATTTTTTTTTTTGGCTTTTCATCTTCCAAGCTCCTTCCAGGATACCTCTTAGCTTTCCGCTTTCCCGAAATCTTTTGGCTTTCCAAATTCCAAACAATCTTTTGACCTTCCGTATTCCAGAAACTTTTGATCTTTCACATTATGATTTTTTTTTTGTCTTTTCATTTTCCCAAAACTTTTGGCTTTTCGTATTCCAGAAAAACCGTTGGGATTCCGAAATTTTTTGACCGTTCGTATTCTAAATACATTCGAGATAAATTAAAAATTTTTAAAAATTCTTGAAAATTAGTAAAAAATTAGACAAAGGTTATTTTAAATTTCTTGAAAATGTGGGGTTGGTGTTTGGCATGTGGTGTGTCCATTCGGATGCCCGTGACCATTCAAATTTTTTTTAAAATATATTTTCTGACCCAAAAATTTAGAAAATCCATTAAAATTATAAATTTTCATTGGATTTGAGAATTGTCGAATGGAATAAGAAATTTCATGAACGATGGGATTCTCAAGAAACATTAAGAATTTTCTAGATATTATTTTTAAAAATCCTAAAAATTGGTATTTATAAAATATCAATGGTATTTTGGTAAATTAAATTGCTAATTTTTTTTTAAAAAAAATATAGGTTTGGAATGCCATAATAAAGGTTTGGTGGAATTCAAAATTATCATAATTTGAGGCCCTATAAAATTAGGAAAGTTTTGGAAAAAATCATGATAATTCTTTTTCTCGAGAATTTCATATTTTTTAGGGTTATTTAATGTTGAAGTACGTTTTCTCATGCTGCTACCATTAGATAGATGCAGGTTATTCACATATTATTAATACGATTATACCTCATATTAGTAGATATTTTTATTTGGATTAATTCTGAATGATGTTTTCATGATTTTTTACCCATTCTTTTTGGACATGTTCCTTAATTTATTTTGATGGCTATAATTTTGCGTTCAAAGTGTGTTTCACCTTTGACACTTTTCCATGATAATTTATTTTGCACTTGTTTAAGTGTGGTTTGTGCTTAATTTCTTAATCCTAAGACAAATTCCATCTTATTCCTTTTATATAGGATTTCATTCATATTTTCCTAGACGGCATACTAGGGAGTTTCAAATTGTTAAGGTATGTATGGGTGGTATCATGGTATATGGGGACGCTAATGATCCCTTACATATATTATCTTATGGGATAATTTGGGCTCAAGATTGTTGCTTTGCTTACATCACTTTAGCATGTTCACCTCAACATTCAAAGACAATCTCACTTTCTAAATTCATTTAAAGTTATAGTGTGGGCATTCTCTAGATAAACTTCTTTTATCTATAGCCTGCATGTTTTGATGAGGGTAATCTTGTCGGCTTATTCACTTGTTGGAATCTCTTTCTTTAGAGTTCAACGAGTTTATCTTGTTGTGTTCGGATTAAGGAAATTTGGATTTTTTCTTTGTTGGCATTTCTTTCTCTAGTTCCATACTTAAGGTCATTTGTAAAGTCAACCTGATGGTTTACGAATGGACATATGTGATTCATCGAGACGCTGATGACTCTCTATGTTGATATGGGTAGCTCGGAACACCGATAATTCCATGTGCAGATGTGGGTAAGTCGGGGCACCGATGAATCCCCAGTTCCTGCTGTTATAATGCCATGTTTTCCTACTTTATTCTGAATGGTTTACAACGAGAAAATTACTTTGACTATGAATTCCTCTAATCATCCGCCGCCGCAGTAGTCTGATGGGCAAACAAAGCGTATGAATCAGATTGTAGAGGATATGCTTCGTGTATATGTCTCTAGAGAAAAGCATCAAATTGGGAAAAATATCTTCCAATGATGGAATTTGCCTATAACAGTTCTAAACATATGGCTATTGGTTTTAGTCTGTTTTCATGCTTATGTTTGGATATCAACCCAGGGTACCTTTTGATGTCGGTCTTAAGGACATCGAGCTTGATGCATCGAGGGATTTCTTGCGTGATGTGCAGAAAATGCTGACCGAAGCTCGGGATTCTATCAGGAGTGCTCAAGACAGGGCACAGTTTTATGCTGATAGGGGACGCTCATCTCAGTCTTTTGAACTAAGAGCATTGGTTTACTTAAAAGTTCCTAAAGATTTTTAGACTTTGTCAAAAGGAAAATGCTCGAATTTATCTCCTAGATATTGTGGTCAATTTTGAGTTATACATCGGATTGGCACGGTTGCGTATGAACTATAAACTACATCCACATGTTAGAGTTCATCCAATCTTTCATATCAATAGATTGAAAGGGAAAATGGGAGGTGAGGATAACACAGTTACCCCTCAAGAACTGGTTTGAAGTCAAAGAATTATCCTATGTTCCACATGAACTTGATAAGGTACTTGAATTCAGGGAAAGGAAACTTTGTAGTTGACTAATCCCTGAGGTTAAAATTAGGTGGAAAGATAGGGAAATAGAGGATTCGACTTGGGAGTCAATTCATATTGTTCAGTGCAGTCCTTTTTCTTTTCATTGTAAGAGTGCAATGTTTTGAGAGAGAGGGGAAGTATGTTATATGCACATTAAGTGTGCATATACTAGGAGGGTAACCCACATTAGGCTTGTGAGCATGGAAGCATGGGAACAAGCTCTAGTGGAGCATGGATTAAGACTAACCTTAAGGGTTAAGGTTAGGGTCAGGCATCCAAGAGTCACACATGAGAAATGGAGAGTGAAGAGTCACTTGAGGGCCCTCCTATATAATAGGGGCATGGGGCACACTCAAGGGAGGCTTGGAGGCTTGGGCTTGTGAGGCTAAGGCTATGTTATGCTCTCTTGTGTAGAGGATCATATCTACTCACTTACCATTTCACACTATAGCTACATGCTATTGGATTGGAGTTATACCTCTTGATGGTATGGGACATCAAGGTAGAGGTATAATGTATTTCATTTATAATTCATGTGTGCATCCCTTGGGCTCGGGGGGGTGGTTGAGTTTATGCTTGATTTATGCATGTTTTTACATAACAATTATCTAGAGAGATCTTAGGGTTTTAACATCAACTTTCCCACTTCATTATGTAGTTGCTCATGTTACCCACCTTCAATGTTTGGGCTTAGATAAGGATAAATTATCGGTATGTGTGGTGTTGATGCTGTAGCCATGTACCTAGTCAAATATATGCATGTGTTTTACCATTAAATGACTAACAATAATGATAGTCCATTTGATGTAAACAACAAGGGTCATTGAGGGATGAGTTGGGGATCCATGATACAGTGGTGTCTATGTTGTGTCACAAGCCAAAATGTTGTATGCACTTTGTGTTATACCACAAGAAATCCACAGCAAGGACAATAGGACCACCCATTCAACAGGAGATTCCACGATTCCATCAAGGATCATAATGAAGTGCTACGTTTATGGTTTCACCTTTAAAAAATGATGTGTTTTTAAAGGACCCCAAAATCACTTTATATTTTATCACGCTATGCCTACTCCTAAGGCCCATGGATTCCACTGATGTAATGAAGTAAATGATAACATGTTAATAACTCTTGTTATTAACTCTCACACATTACGTTAATAACATTTATATTCACGTTAACCTTTTAGAACTTGCTAAGCAAGTAATCCCCCTAGGGTTCATCCATATCCCATCGGGCCCATCAAGATATTTAAAAGCCCGATATGAATTTTAAATAAGCCCTACATGCTCTTTTGTTGTGTGGTTGTGCCTCTATTTCATCTTCATTTTCCCTCTCGCACTCTCTATTCAAGCATTCAACCATGGAATAATTAAGTATTCAAGACCTACACAATACATATAGAGTACATAAGTATCAAGCATTTATCTTGCATATAAAATTGACACAGTTGATACATAACATTCATTGACAAGAATTGATATTCAAAATTGATAGACAAAATCTCTTGACAAAATTAGTATGAAATCGATACTTGATGTACAAAATTGATAGACAAAATCAATACTGATGCACAAAATTGATAGACAAAAATTGATAGACAAAATCAATACTTGATAGATAAAATTGATACGAAATTGATACTTGATGGACAAAATTGATAGACAAAATTGAAATCAAGTGGCGAGAGAGAGAGAGAGAGAGAGAGAGAGAGAGAGAGAGAGAGAGAGAACTCATGTAGTTTTTTATGTGTATTGGTTGGACTATTGGAAATAGGGTTGCAAGAATGCACACGTGCATGCACACACACACTCGCACACTCACACACACAGTGGAGAAGATCTACAGAGCACATAATGAGATGATAGATAGATAATGAATGTGTGATGTACAAAGATGATAAGTATACCCCAAGATGGGTGTATACTAGCACGAGGGAAAAAACCTCCTAAAGAGGGAAAAATGCCATGGTTGGTCCTAGTGTGTTCACACATATCACTACCAAATATGAGTACAAATCCCCATTGGGAATGACAATGTGAACAAGGGGGGTGAGCTGGCACTAAAAGTACAGAGATGTGCTAGGATATTTGGACTTTGATAGGAAGCCCAGACTACTCCCCAAAGGGAAGTAAGTTTAAAGCTTTGCAAAAAGCTTCAAGCTTCTCTTATGGGAGAGCTTTCGTGAACAAATCTACCAAGTTGTCCTATGTTGGCACATAAGCCAACCTGAATTCTTCTACAGAGCATTTCTCACCTCAATGTGCTTTGTGCAAGCATGAAAAATTGGATTCCTTACAACTACCATAGCACTCTGGCTGTCATTGAAAATGGTAGTGGCTAAGGACTCAACAATACCCAAATCAACAAGGTGTCTGAGCCAAACACACTCAACTATAGCTATAAATGTTGCCATGTACTCAACTTCACAACTAGAAGTGGCCACATTGGGTTGCTTATTACTAAGCAATGATATAGATGAATCACCAGGGTGAATGAAAAAACCTCTTGTGGACACTCATGTGTCATAACATCCAACCCAGCCGCCTGACTCTATAAATGCATGCAGCTGTGATTTACCCCCTTGGGATAAAATAACCCAAAGTGCTTAGTCCCCTTTAGGTAACGGAACACCTATTTGACAAACTACTAATGCTTTCTGCCTAGGCTATACATAAATCTACTCAATATTAAGACCACATAATGAATGTCAAGCCTAGTGTTACACAAAAAGATAAGGCATCCACAGCTTCTTAATACAAGCCATCATCAAAAGAGTCACATGTATCTTCAAGACTTAGTCGTAAATCTTGCTCCATAGGTGTAGCCATAGGTTTACAGTCTTCAAGATTAAACCTCTTCAACAATGCATCTATATATTTCCTTTGCAGCATAACAATGCCATTTGTTAAGGAAATCCTACCCTAACCGTGTCATGGGAAGTTGCCTATCTACCGAGCTTGAGCATGGCTCAAGAGCTCCACCATAGCCGCTCATCATTCACTACCGTCCTCCCACACTCGTTGCACACCAATGTGGTTGCTTTAATCCAACAGGTGATGCAAGCTCTCTCTCACGAAGATTGTTTGTAGGAACTCCATGGAAGAGGATCGCGTTGGTTAGCCTAATCACTGGAGAGAGAGAGAGAGAGAGAGAGAGAGCAAGAGGGAACAAGTGATTAGCACTAATCACTTCCAAACCCTAACCCTAAGCACACCATGCATGCTAGATTAGAGTTGCAAGAGAGAAGGAGAGAGATAACACTCCACTTCTATTGCACAAATGGAAGAATGAGTTACAAACAAGAGAAATTAGCTTTTATAGTTCCAAGCCTTTTCCCTCTACCTAGGCCACCTAGGAGTAAGTGACCCGGGGTGCCCTTACAAGGCTTTTCTCTGTTTTTTGGCCAACTGACCAAGATCCTCTTGTCTATCCTTTAAATCTCAATACTTCTGAGCCTCTTTAGGGCATTTCCCTCATCAAATGACAGGATTTACAATATAGCACAAGTGCCCATTACATAAGTGTGCGGACATAGTTGTCATAGGAATGTGTTAACCAATATCATGTGGTTAACATACTCCCCTTCCTGAAGTCGATCGCGTCCTCTCATGATCGGTGAGAGGTTGGTGAGGCACACGGGGAAGGTCGCACTTGGTTGGTTCTCCTATCTCTCCAAAAATGAGAGGGGGTGGGGGAGTTAGTATGATGGAAAGAAGTTAGTGAAGTACTGGTGATTATCCAGCTAGTCGTACGGGCTCTTAAAATATGTTTTTTTGTATGTGCCCAGTAGTATCCTTTATTTATTTTTTGGGTATTTTTTCATTTTTTGTCACCTTTGCGGGCAAGACATCCTCATTAAAGGAGTTAGAGTACTCATTAAAGGAGTCAGAGTACTTGTATGAGTAGAATAGCATGGAATACTTAATGACCAGTATCCCAGTGGTAGGTGGTATGATTAAAGAGGAGTTAGTAAAACACTGGGGTTAGTAAGCAAATGGAAAGGGGGGAATTTCAAAGGGACAAGGAGGCAACACGCACCGAGACTGCTTGTACTCCGAGATACTAAAGGTCGATAACGATGTTCATATGCAGGGTATCTTGGCTCCCGTGGATGTTAAGTCATCAGGTTGTGGTATTCTCTCTTTTTCATTTTTATGCTTTGTCTTCTTCATTCATTGGAGCTCTAGGATCTTGTGCTGATAGGAGTGGGCTGATAGCAAGGATCCATAGGTATTGAGCCGAAGAAGAAGTTTTGGGTACGATTGCTTAGACATGAAGCACAGTTATTTAGGTGCACTAGGGGTGATTAAGAAGATCCAGGCGATGGATCATACCATGGACCAAGCTTGCGCCCACCATGGTCCCCCCATCCATGAAGCACATTTATTTAGGTGCACTAGGGGTGATTAAGAAGATCCAGGCGATGGGTCGTACCATGGACCAAGCTTGCGCCCACCATGGTCCCCCCATCCATAGATGTACCTAGATGATTGTTGATGATGAAGCTTTATACGGTGTGTGCGCATAGGACAAATCCCAGTGAGATTTGTAGGTGTTGTGCATGGGCAAGGGCAAAAGGTGTGCCCGTGGTCCTAATCACCTAGAGACTCTCTCTCTCTCTCTTTTTTTCCCTTTTTTTGACAAATGTTTATTGGTCAGTCTCCCTAAAGAGGGTTTTGTACTGAGTGGCCCATTTGACTAGATTTGTGAGCTTACCTTTGAATGTATCTTTGAGTGGTTGGATAAGCTCAGCCATGTGTAGCACTGCCCCTTGGTGTGGTTGGTGTGGTGACAATGTCAAGGGGTGGTGTGGAGATTCGTGGAGGAGGATCCGTGGGTTGAAAGGGTTGGGTGCAAATTGAGCTTTGGAGTGCCCATGGGTTGGATGTGGGCAATTCCAGACGATTTTGAAGAGGAGGAGGAAACTTACCTTTGAGTGTATTTTTGAGTGGTTGGATAAGCTCAGCCATGTGTAGCACTGCCCCTTGGTGTGGTGACGAAGTGGAGGGGCAAGGTGGAGCTTTGGTGTAGGATTCCTCTCTCCTCTCTCCTCCTTCAAACCAAATCAAAAAAGTGAGCCAAACTAGTCTAAACTTATCCAAAATGGATCAAACTGGAGCTGGAAGCCTCTAGATTCTGGTTGGTGGTCTCTCTCGCCTATAAATAGACCCCCATTCCTTTGTATTTTTATATTGGAGTAACTATATGCTAGTGTAATTTTTAATTTATTATATTTCTATTATTGTGAAGCTTTGGAGCTTCATTAATCCTCTTCTTCTCTTGGAGATTACCCTCTTTTACTTGGTGGCCAAGGTTCTTCTTTGAACAATGGTGTTTTTTCTAAATGGTAATCTTCTTTCCAACCTCTCTAATGCTTGGGAAGCATTTTAATCTATGGGTTTTTCTTTTAAAACCATGTTTTTATTGATTATGTTGTTAAAAATGGATTAATGCTAATCTTTTAAGCTTAAAAGTAATGTTTTGATTTGTAAATCTCTCTTTTGGTAAGTATACTCACCTTTATTCGATTAATCCTTCTTGGAAGGATAGATCTTAGTCCTATCTTATTTTCTTAACCAAATCTCTAGGCCTAACAAGCTAGAGATAAAGATTAAGCTTTTTAATAATTTTTTAAGCTAATTAAAATGAGAATCAGTTCATTTATGCTTGTTTTATGTTAGGAAAATTCATATTTATTCATTCTGAAGTGAAAGAGAGCTTGGGCTAACATTCTTATAATATGAAAGTCATATTGGGTACTTTTCTTAAATAAATAAGGTGCTTATGTTTATGTTTAAGCTTAGGCTTATGCATAAACTAATTTTTATGTTAAAAGTGTAATTTTAACCATTCTCATTTCATAGTAAATGTGGGGAAACTATAGCAAATTTTTATCATTAGAAAATTAAGGATTCGCATAAACAAATTTTTATATTAAAAGTGAACTTTTGGGCATTCTCATTTCATAGAAAATGTGCGAAAACTATGGCAGAAATTTTATGATTAAAAAAATGAATTTTATGCATAATTAATTTTTATGCTAAAAGTGGAATTTTAGGCATTCTCATTTCATAGAAAATATGAAAAAGTTATGGTAAAATATTTATCATTGGAAAATGGAATTTATGCATAGATAACTTTTATATCAAAAGTGCGAATGAATTTATGCATAATAAATTTTATGCTAAAAGTGGAGTTTTGAGCATTATTCATTTGCCTAAAAAATAAAGAAGGTTATGCATAAGTTTTCTAGATGAATTATGGAAATTATTATAAATATAATTCACTTAGATGTGAATGGATGTGAAATGATGTGAAATGATGTGAATGGATGTGAAATGATGTGATTAGATGTGGATTGATGTGGGAAGATGTGAATAGGTGTGGATTGATGTGGGAATGATGTGATTAGATGTGGATTGATGTGGGAATGATGTGATTAGATGCGGATTGATGTGGAAAAATGTGAATAGATGAGGATTGATGTGGAAATGATGTGATTAGATGTGGATTGATGTGGGAAGATGTGAATTGATGTGGATTGATGTGGGAATGATGTGATTAGATGTGGATTGATGTGATTAGATGTGGATTGATGTGGAAAGATGTGATTAGGTGTGGATTGATGTGAAAAGATGTGAGTAGATATGGATTGATGTGGGAATGATGTGATTAGATGTGGATTGATGTGAGAAGATGTGAATAGATGTGGATTGATGTGGAAAGATGTGAATAGATGTGGTTTAATGTGGGAATGATGTGATTAGATGTCGATTGATCTGGGAAGACGTGAATAGATGTGGATTGATGTGGGAAGATGTGAATAGATGTGGATTGATGTGGGAATGATGTGGGAAGATGTGAATAGATGTGGATTGATGTGGGATTGATGTGATTAGATGTGGATTAATGTGGGATGATGTGAATTGATGTGAAACAATGTGATGTGAATTGAATTGATGTAGAAAAATGTGGGATAATGAGAAATGACGTGGAATGAGATGGGACTATGAGAAATGATATGAGACAATGAGAAATGATGCAGAATGATGTGAAAGAATGTGTAATGATGAGGAAAGATGGGAATTTTTTTGGAACTATAATTGTATGTGAAACCTGTTTTTTAAAGATTGCTTTATGTCAATAATATTGGGGAAGCATTTTGACTATCTTGTGGAATGAGGTTATGTGACCTAAGGAAAATAGTTGCAATAGCTGTCAGAGAGTCAATGAAAGACGTCTCCCGTGGCAAGTTTGGTTGCTGAGGTCTTGACCAACCTCAGTTCGATTAAAAATGGTGAGCTTCCGGTACAGTGGATGAGGGACCAAGGAAGCGGCCTATGAGTGAAGTGCTAGGTGACCTGCGAAGGAACCTAGAGGGTGCTGACCATACGGTGCTTGGGCTCTGGGATTGCCCAGGATACCCATGCGCGCGACGAGGAAGAAAAATGAGTTGGAGTTGTTTTCTGAACATGGGCATGGATCTTGTTGATTGGCCTTGCTAGTTTTCAAAAACGGATGAGTTCATGGCTCTTTTACATGGATCTTGTTGGTTGATCTTGTTGATCTCCAACTGAGAGTCCATATGGATTTTATGTGATTATACTCCTAGGTACTATGGACTAGGAACTATTGAAAAGGCCCCTGAATGAGCAGGTGCTGTGAGCATTCTGGTTTTGCCGATGATGCCATAGGTACACTGAGGAAGGAATGACTGAAATTGGCTTTTATGGTTGGAAAGTGGAAAAGTTGGAAGTTGGATCTGGAAATTGAATACTGAGGATTAGGATGGAAACACTGTGGTTTTATTGCAAATCTGTTTTGGAAATAGTTGAATCAGAGAACAGGCAATTTCTTATTGGGTGTGTAAGTGGTCTGTCTATTTAATTTTTGCATGAGAGTCGGCTAGGGAGCGTGGGAACTCTTTTCCCTAGTACCTGGGACAAAACATAACCAAATTTTCATAATGGATCCTATCAATACATTGGTTGGGGGCGGTTGGCTAGCCCATGGGGTTAGGCTGGACTGATGGATTCCTATAATAAAATTCAATTTTGTTCAAGTTACGATAGTTGAAGTAAGTCACAGGATAATCCTTGTTCTATGGAAAAGGATCAACGGCTGTACCTCTTGTGATGGGGAAAAAAGTGTTGGTCTACTATGAACCAAGTGTAAGTTCCTCCTTTGATTCGGCCATGTGACTTGCAGGTTCGGTCAAAATTCAAAGGTTAGTTAAGGTCCTTGACTACGTTAGAAGATTTTCTCCTGGAAGAATTGCGTATGCTTTCTAGCGAGGGAAGTTTTTTCCAAGTTTGGTTTTGGAAGAACTGAGGGATTAGTCTATCTGGACATTCATGGGCAAGGCCCCGAGTGGGAAACCCTGCCGCTGCTAGCTCCCCGAATTCCGATGCATGGGGGGGCAGGGATCTCACATTTGGAGTGCCCATGGGTTGGGTGTGGGCAATTCTAGAGGGGTAGAGGAGGAGGGAACTTGCATGCGCATTGGTCGCCAAACCATCTTTGTCGATTGGACAGGTACTGGCGTGGTGGCTGTGGTTTGGGCAAACTGCTAAGGAGTATGCCATGGGAGCCAAATGATGGAATTGCTATCATGGAAGCCTTAGGATGCTAAGAGACATTTGGGCACCCAACACTACTGAGTGATGAAGGTCCGTGATTGGCGAGGCTTTCTACTTTTTTGTTAACGAGACTTTAAGCTTTGAGGTGGTTGTCGATATTCAAAGAAGAGGCTTTTTATTATGGCTTGGGGAACCATAGGTGTGTGTTGTCTTCATGGAAGCCTTGTGCTTTTGAGCACATTGGTAGGCACCCAATATTGCTGGTTTCGTTGTGCTTGGGGTTGTCAAACCTGTGGTTGTGGGACCTTCTGTCATAGCTTCTTGGGGAGCTGTTTTGGGGAATGAGAACAGGCGGCATGCTTGGATAGCCAAAGGTTAGTGTTGCCTTCATAGTAGCCTTGTGCTCGTACAGGTGGTCAGGGACTAGCCAATGTTGAAGCTTTGTCTTAGGGTTGGTGGCTGTTAGCTTAGTTGGTTTTTTACGCTTGGGTTTTAGAGATGGCCATCTGGGGATCCATAGTTCTGTGTAGCCATTGTAGAATCCCCGAGCAGCAAGAAGATTCTTTGGCTCCCACCATTGATTGTCATGATAAAGATACGAGGTTGGGGTTCTTACAGTGTGGGTGGTCAAGGATGTAGAGATGAGGAGCAATGTCGACAACAAGGCTTGTTTGTCATTGGTGGGGGTGGTGTCGACAGTGGCCAATCGACTGGCTTAGGTAAGGCATGGAGTGGGGGAATAGGGGAGACTGCCGGTGATGAGGATGGGGCTTGAGGGGGAAGGGCAGTCGAGGGTGAGGGTGTGTGGATGATTTCCTCTTGGGGACACAAGAGGAAATCGAGGGTGAGGGTGTGTGGATGATTTCCTCTTGGGGACACAAGAGGACAGTGGCCTTTTGCCATGAATTTCCATGGTGGCCATTTCTTCACACCAATTGATTTGGCAGTGAGTGGCCTCAATCCTCCCTTTTCCAATAATAATTCGGCCTTGGAGTGCTCCTGCATCTATAACATGAAATTAGCACTCCAACTGGTTATTTCCAATAGATGTTTTAGGAATGAAAGACCTAACACTCATTAGATGCATTTCATGTGAGATTTGAATGTAAGTGTCTTATTTTGTCAGTGTGGGTTTTCCAAGAGCTTTCCACGCCTCCAAGAATATGAGATTGGTGTGGACCATAGGATATATATCAGCTTGCCATTGTAGACCCGCTCGGGATTCCAATCCATATTCTTGGTGGGTTGAGTTCTTCGGGTGGTTCAGGGGCACTGGAAGGCTTACCAGTTGTTGGAGAGGGTGTGAGAATACCCTTTGTGGAAGAAGTTTGTGGGGGCAGATGATCAGATTTGATGCACTCCCCATCCCAGAGGATCATTTTTACCTTGCCCTAGGGAAGCTTGAGGGTAACTGTGTTGTTAGGTGAGTTAATTGTACTAGTAGTGTTCTAGACCCAGCTTCCTCCAAGGATGACGGCCTCCTTTGTCTCACCTATGGGAACCACATAGAACTTACAAGCCAATGGGTTAGATACAGTATGTACAGTTTGTGTAAAGGACCCAATGGGTTGGATACAGTATGTACAGTTTGTGTAAAGGACCCAAGGCTTTGTATGCATTGTCCACCTGGCAATTGAACTTTGACATGGGCAATTTTTAGAGATGGTTTGCCCAGAGAGACCCATGTTTCCCATGGCAAAAGATTGTGGCTACTAGTAGTGGGTGACTTTAAGGCACTCTTTCTTTGCATATTTCTGCCAAAGGGAAAATCTATCCAAATCCGTAGGGTGGTTGTTATAGGTTGTGGAGCTATGCTTACACTAAGTGTGTTAAGCGAGACAATGGCCTTATATGGTTCATGAATGGTCTGTCCGTTTGGGAGCACAAATTGTGTGCCGAGTTTGCCAACCTGGGAGGGTGTCGAGTGTAGCAAGGATTTTAAGCCAATCGTGGTCGACTTTGTCATTATGGATAGAAGCGACCGAGGATGGCACTCGCACGTCCAAGTGGTGTGACAAGCATTGCAAGCAAAGAGATCATCGCTCCTGGCGGTGGTCATAGAGTCTTCAGCAAGGGGAGATTTGGCCATGGCATGTGAGTGCCAAGTATATAAGTTGACCTTAAGTGTTTGAGATGCTTTGCGGAGGTAGACATTATGTAGGTCCCAGTCATGGAGCAGTCAGGTTTGTCTCATGAAGGGCCAACCCAAGATGGCATCATAGGAGGCATTACGAAAGTCCAGAACCACAAATGTGAGGTGGAATGTCATGTCACATACTTTGACCTTGAGGTCATGCACTAGGCCCATGGGTTTTGTAGAGTTCCTGTCCACAAGTTTGATCACCAATGTGGTGGGATCAAGGCGTGGTGTGGCCCTAGTTTTCCCAACATGTTTGTGTTGGAATGCCTACACCAACACCTCCATCTAGGATGCCTTTGACCACATGTCCATTATAGGAAATGGGCAATGTTGGGTTTGTGTCATCACCTTCAAAGTATTATCCCAGTGCATTGACGCAAATTGTTGGTACACCTTTGGGCCATGGGTGGTGGTGATGGAATAAGTCTAGATAATGGGGCTCAGATTCATCCAAGGAATTTGGAGCTTCCTCGTCCACATAAGCCTGTAGTTTGTGTTCCATCCAGTCCCGTAGGTCATTCCATAAATTTGGACTATCTTTTAAAAAGGTTCCAATGGGTATTTGGATTTGGGAGGAAAGGAAGGCATAGAGGCCGGCCAAGTCGCATTAATGAGTAGGGGTTTCTTAAGGGGTGGGGCCTTGATCATAGAGTGGACCAACAATAGTATACAGAAGTTAAATCTGGTCCTTATTTAACAAGTGTGGAGGTCGAGAGGTGGTTGCAGTAGGAGGATAAAATTCCTCTACAAATTTGGTGTACAGACCTCGTGAGTCTCTCTCAAACTTTGTGTCAGTGTTCACATCGAGTTGTTTGATGTGAATGTGGGATTTGGGCTTGGTCGTTTGTGGAATAGGCATAGGATGATGAGGAGACGCATGAGGGGCAAAATCGTCATTTGTCAACATCATGTGGCAAACAGATCTTCCTCAGCCTGAAGCAGTTTGTGGGGGCTCCTGCGTGACCCGATGTGGAAGTTTAGGTTCAATGGGAGATGGCGCGCACTCCGGTATCGGGTCAAAGTTTACAAAAACGGGTGGCAGTTCAAGTTGAGACTATTATTTCTCTACCAGTGCTTGGGCCTCTTGAAGACATTGCTTCTCAAGGAGGATGGCATTGGGATATTTGACTAATCGTTTTTCCCATTTGGTGAGTTTTTGCTGGGCTACAGGGGGGAGTGGCAGTTTTGACACGATCATCGCTCGTAGAGAAGGAGGATGTGGTCTTTGTTAAGCTCATGTGGATGCTAACCCGATCGTCACCATGGCCAACGTGCTTAGAGCGTTGTTTCTTTTGGGATGTGGCCTTCTTTAGCTTGGCTTGCAGCCATTTTACAGCATTCAATGGGACAGTGGATATCTTCCCATGATGAACAAGCAACACATTGAGGGATGGCATGCCTTTGACTGTGGAATGAGAAACTAATTACAAGGGGAAATTCTTATAGTAATGGTCAATTCCACAACCATGACATTGTGGTTGCATGGGTAGATGTTTCTTGTGAGGGCAGTTCGCCACTCTATAGGGTTCATGTGGCAAAGGAAACACATAAGAGGTGGTTTTCCTCCGGGTGCACCTATAGTGTGCACAAGTGGTTTAGGGTCCATGTGAGGCATCGGCAGAGGGAGATGAGGTGGTGTTGGATAAATGTAATCCCAACTCCTTAGTCCAATTTAATGTGTGGTTGTTCAGCTAGTGGTCAGTGGGGTTAGTGTGTAAAGCCTACAAATGGTTGGTGCATGTTGTTCATGCAACTCATGCAACTAAAAATAGGGTAGAGGAGTCTCTAAATAAGATACAAGTCGTGATCAAGTGATTATGTAAGTTTGGTTCATGCCTAATCATAATTAGTGTCTTCTTGTGTTAATCTCAAAGTAATTTTTTGCATATTCCAATTTTTGTCCCTCATATTCATGATGTTTAGATCAATGTTCATAGCTGAATTATCATATCCAACATTTGGTATCAAAGCTTGACCCAATTAGGTTTAGTTGATTAGCAAAAATCTTAATCACCATAGCCAATTTTTCTCTGTTTGAACCACATGTAGATTGCTTCCATGCTTGCATCTGAGGAGATGATACTCCAATATTTTGATATAGGCTTTTAGCTTTGCTCTCACGCATACCCTAAATCGAAGATCATAGGCCAATTTCATCGCAGCTGCACGAATTTCTCATCGCCATCAGCGCAACCCATTTTCTGCTAATTCGAACCATTCGCCCCCACTGTCTCTACAAATTGGCCTAATTCCTCTGAGGTGATTCAAGGTCATCATATGAAGATTCAGCATACAAAATCTTGAAGCATACGGTCCACCGTAGCTGCTGTGTACGACACGTTTTTTCAGTCACCTGTTTTCTGCGTCACTTGCTCCAACAACATGATGCTACTTATTTTGATTTATATTGATGATATTTTTATTGTTTGGGCTTAAATCATCTATATGAGCAAGTTATCAACATCAAGCATCATATTTCATCATCATGAGCTCCAAATTCCCCGACAAATTCAACGAAACTGGGTTTCATATCTGGCAAATCAAGGTGAAGGGCTACCTCATGAAGAAAAATCTGTGGAGTACGGTCAAGCCACTTACTGAAGATGAAGTAGGTATTTATGCTGTAGTTACAAGAGCTACAACGGCTGCACTTCAAGAAAAAGATGAGCAAGCACTTGGTATTATCATTGCTGCTTTAGAAGATGATTTTATTCATTATATTGATGATGTTGAGTCGGCTATGGAAGCTTGGGAATTATTAGAACGTACTTTTGGTGCAAAGGCAAAGCATTCCAAAATTAGTTTGAAGATGCAACTCTTTGATCTAACCATGGAGAGTAATGAAAATTTGGTAGCTTTGATTAACAGGTTGAAGAGCTTAATGACACAATTGGTTTATGTTAAGTCTCCTGTTCCTGAAGAAGATGCTATTGCTATCCTGCTTTTTAAAAGTTTACCTTCAAGCTTTAGGCAAATTGTGACAGTACTTAAAGAGAAGGAGTCAGCCCCTTCTTTGGAAAGTATCATGAATTCTTTGCAAGAAGAAGACAAGAAGATTACAAAGGATGTGATAGATCCTTATGCATATGCTATTCCTATGACATCGGCAAAGAAGAAGTGTACTATTTATGGTCGTACAAATCATCTTACTAAGGATTGTTTCTCCAAACATCCTTGTGAGTATTGTGGAAAGACGAATCATCCATCCTCAAAGTGCTACCAAAAAGATCAAAAGCTAGCAAAGGCACATGTGGTTGAAGAAGTCAACCAACAAGAAGATACAAATCTTTGTTCTAGTCTTAGTATAAAAGATGTAGATGATGAGTATGCTTTTTAAATTATGTCATGTATGTGGTTGAGTCAAGACTTATGTTGTTCCAAAACTTGACGAGTTGTAGAGGAGAGTACACCACCCTATGTTGTTGTTAAGGGGGGACTCTTACTCATTGTGTCAAGGAGGTATGTTAGTCTTGTTCATGTTCTTGTAAGAAGTTGGTCTTAAGGGGGGATTGTTGGATAAATGTAATCCCAACTCCTTAGTCCAATTTAATGTGTGGTTGTTAGGCTAGTGGTCAGTGGGGTTGGTGTGTAAAGCCTACAAATGGTTGTTAGGCTAGTGGTCAGTGGTTGGTGTGTAAAGCCTACAAATGGTTGGTGCATGTTGTTCATGCAACTCATTTTTTATTTTTTATTTTTTATTTTTGGAAAATTTAAAAAAATTGGTCTGGTACGGCCATACGCTCACAAGCGAGCACTCGTGGCTTTAGGTTGGAACGGTTGTGACAAGTTTTTTTTTAATTACTTTTTTTAAAAGGTTTTTTCTTACGGCCGTACACTCACCAAGCGAACGCCCATGGCTTTAGGTTGGAATGGCCATAGCAAGTTTGAATTTGAAATTTAAAATTCTGGATTTGAATTTGAATTTCAAATTGGAGGGAAGTGAGTGGGAGACAACTAAGACCCCCTCTTTAAGTGGGTGGGATAGGGCTAAAGTTAAAGGCTACCTCTAAATTAGTGGATTTTGACTAATTTAGAGGTCCTCTAGCTTAACTAAAGTTTAATTCTCTTAATCTCATTGTTAATCAGTCCTTAACCCTCATCTTTGCCCTCAAATTACTCCTAATTGGTGAGGAGTTTAAGCATGGAAATTTGATAGGTAGATTAGCAAATTTTATGCTAATCCAAAGATGTGATTACCTCCAAATAATTTCACTAATTAATCCACTCAAAAGAGGTAAAATTAGATAAAAGAGACCAAATTAGTGCTAATTCTTGCTAATTAAGGCCTAATTAGAGTAAGCCAAGCATAGATTTGAGTTAAGGCAAGTGTTTAGAATACTAATGCCACTCCAATTAGTCTAATTCCAAGCAATTAGGCTCAATTTTTTGGCTTTTTACTCTCTTTAATTCCACTAATCATACTAACCAATAGATTAGTGATTATTAGTAAAAATTAAGAGAAATTATATAGTTTTTTTAGGTTTTTTATTTGATTACTGTTCTAGTAATTCTAACCTACCTATACAAAGAGATAGCAAAAGAAAGATTAAGCTAAAAATTAAAGAAAATGGTCTAGGTCTAAGCAAAAATCCTCTTGATTAGGCTCTCTAATCACCCAAATCACAAGTTTTTTTATTCAAACAAGTGATAATCCTACTGTAAATACAAAGCTATACATGAATCTTAACAAAAACATCAAAACAACCAAATAAAATATCAAAATACAACAAAAAATCAAAAAAACTGCATGCCAAAGAGCCTACCTGGCACCGGGCTATGGGGGCTCCGTCAGATTCGAATCAAAGATGGCATAAACAAGTAATGGATGGCGCTCCCTGGCAACAACATCAAAAATGTTAAAGAAAGCCTATCCTAACCGTGTTATGGAAAGTTGCATGTCTTCCAAGCTCAAGCATGGCTCAAGAGCTCCACCGTAGCCACTCGTTCTCACTACCGTCCTCCTGCACTCGTTGTCACACCGAGGCAGTTGCTCTAATCCAATGGGTGATGCAAGCTCTCTCGCGAAGATCATGTAGGATCTCTGTGGAAGAGGATCGCGTTGGTTAGCTTAATCACTGAAGAGAGAGAGAGAGAGAGAGAGAGAGAGAGAGAGAGAGAGAGAGAGAAAGCAAGAGGGAACAAGTGATTAGCACTAATCACTCCTAAACCCTAACCCTAAGCACACCATACATGCTAGATTGAGAGAGGGAGAGAGAGAACACTCCACTTCTACTCCACTTCTATTGCACAAATGGGAGAATGAGTTACAAACAAGACCAATTGGCTTTTATAGTTCCAAGCCTTTCCCTACCCAGGAGTAAGTGGCCCAAGACGCCCAAAACATAGTTACAAGGCTTTTCTCTATGGTTTGGCCAATTGACCAAGATCCTCTTATCTGTCCTTTGAAGCTCAATACTTGGGAGTGTCTTTAGGGCGTTTCCCTTATCAAATGACGGGATTTACAATATAGCACGACTGCCCATTACATAAGTGTGCGGACATAGTTATCATAGGAATGTGTTAACCAATATCATGTGATTAACATAATCATTATGCTGCAAAACACAATGTCCAAATAATAGTGCAACGGTCCAAGATCTAACATCTCAAAAGCTGAAATATGATCATTAAGGCTTGTGAGAAGCATGTCATTAACATATAACATGATGACCAATAAAGCATCCTTAGTCTCCTTAATATAGAGGGTATTGTCAGTTGGGTTGTTGTAAAAACTCTATGCAACCAAGTATGCATGTATCTTTTTGAACCATGCTCTAGGAGCCTGCTTAAGACCATATAAAGCTTTCTTCAATCTGCATACTTTTGATTCTTGGCTTTTCTAAAAAAAACCATGAGGCTAAGATACATAGACCTCATGCAAAACTCCATTCAAGAATGCAATTTTGATTTGTGATGAGAAGTAATGTGCTTACTAGCACTACTGTCAAAATAGTAGACATGTAATAGCCATGCATACATCCTTATGTGAAGGGTCATCACTGCATTGCACAATAAAAGCCCAATCATCATGTGCATAGTTTGTAGATTCTTTGTTTTCTACATTGGATGCTAATGCATCAGCTCTACAGCCATACCTGAGTCTTTCTTTTTCTCCTTCTCTAACCGTTTCTTGCACTCATTAATGTAGTGACTAGGTTTTGTGCAATAGTTACATTTTCCCTTTTTCTTTGGCTTGTCGCCTCCTTCCTTGTCTGCAGGCTTGCTTGATGACTCTGATTTTAGCTTGTAACTACCCTAAGAAAAGGATTTACCTTTGTGTTTTTGTTGACTAGCAAAAAAAGCCCGATCTCATGTATGTATGACAAATCTATTTTGCCT
>NC_141047.1:35467736-35475236 GCF_041138505.1 Cibotium barometz
GCAGTCATGTTACAGTGCACGGCACGGAGCTTGCAGCTTGGGACCGGTTGTGCATGTCACTGAGGATCACTGATGCATGGCAGCATGGGGCTTTCTCCCGGTCTCAGGACAGTCTTAGTTTCTCCCGGTCGGATCGCCGGCAGGGAGGGACTAATCTATCACGGATTGATCGCTTTTATGTGGGCGACTGGTTAGGGGAGCGAGGGGGCTCCGTCGGCATTCTCGCTGGCACCTCATTTTCAGATCATGCGCCAGTTATCTTGACATTGGAGGAGAGGACACCGGAGCCCAGCTTGCAGTTGAGGATCCCAGAGAGGGTACTTACAGATCCCAGTCTCCCTGAGGACATTGAGAGGATCTGGCATGTGAAAACCGGCCTTCAGAATGCAAAGGGCGGTGGAACAAACACTCGCACATAAAACACTTCAACACCATTGAGGACCTAGAAAAGGAAAACAAACAGGGGGAGCTAGAGTGCTCCTGCAAATAGTACACGGACACCGATTGGCCCCAAATCGCAGTGGCGTCCCTTGCGGTATTTCTTTAATTGATTATAAGAGCTTCGATTACAATATAAGGCTGGGAACTCAGCCGTCGCAGTAGAACCCTTGAAGCCTGCAAAGAACCTGCATCTGGCTTCTTGTCCACTCGGCATCCACAAACAAGTCTAGCCATTGTTCACATCGAAAGACTCTCACACATTGAGTCTGCATACAGAAGCTTTCTCCCATGATCAAGGCTGCCACAACCATCCATAGCCTCTCACACTATGAACAGCATCACACCCTGACACATCCAGTGCTTCTGCATCACAACACAGACTCCCAAACTGTCTCTCAAAAGAGAACTCGCATCACAGCACAGCATACAATACAGTTGACACACCTGTACAAACCCTCTCTACCTTCCAAGGGTACCATCCATCTCTGTCATGGATTCCCTGTCCCCTGTCTAATCAGTAGCAAGGCTGTACCAAGCATGTGTCCATTCCTGTACCTTCTGCCTGCATGTGACCTATCTCCTGGAGAAACCCAAAAACATGTTTCCTCGTCGAGAAACCTACGACCTGTTTCCACATGAAACCCTTAGGCCTGTTTCCCTTTGAAACTTATGTCCTGTTTCCCATACATCTAGTTACCTGTTCCCACATGAAACATCTGGCAACATAGAGATGCCCATAACTGTAGGTCCCACTGTTCCTTTCTAGCAAGAAGAAAACAATCTGAGTCCATGAGCACACAGCCATGCGAGCTTGCATCACTCCCAAGCCAAGAAACATAACCAAATGACCTTGTACTTGCAGCCAAAAACCCAAGTACATTGCTGAATTTGCAGCCAAGCAAAAACAGCCCATAAACTGTCCCAAAACAGTCCTGAATCAAAGCATAGAAAGGCTGAAAGTTCCATTTGATGAACGCCATCGACATGATGTCTATGTTCATGAAAAAAAACCAGCCCCTCCTTTCTGTAGAAACACGGCGTCCTCCAAAAGCACACACCTGACTGCCTGTGTGTCTAGAGAAACCAACTTGTAAGCGTCTCTTGTGCAAAAGAGCATGAGCTTCAGCCCTCTGCGCCTGCAGTCCAGCCCCTTATGCGTGGAGAAAAACATGCGCTGCTCTGTCCAGCGCTGCCTGCAGCCACCTGAATTCAGCTGTCGTACAGCCTCCGTACTGGACTGTACCTGCTGTCCGTACAGGCCTGCAGTTACTGTTCCAGCCGCCAGCCCAAGACCTGCACAGTAGGCGCCAGAATCTGCACAACCAAATCTGCAACATGGACAGTACCTGCAGACAGCCGCCTGGCCTGCCACGTGGACTGTACCTGCACAGCAGCCGTACGCTGCCACGTGGACTGTACCTGCAGTCCAGCCCTTCCATGCGCAGCCAGCATCTTCTCTTTCCAAAAAGCTCAAACGTGGGTATGCTGCAGTCAACTCTTAGCCAGATAGAGAGAAAGCCCACGTGCTGTTCATCCCCATGCTTCCTTGCAGCCCACTTCTTCCAAAAAGCACACCACCCCACAAGAGTAAGGCGCCTCCTGCTTTTTCTGCCCAAAAAGCACACGTGGCCCCAAATATAACATAAGGGCCACGTTTCTTTAATGAAGGGCTTAATAAATGATTTTAAAGGTTTTTAAACCTTCAAAGCTAAAATTCCTTTGTCCCCTTTCACACATGGGGTTATCCACACATGGGCTTCCATCTTCACTCCCACCTGATGCCATTTCACACTGTCCACCATGTCCCCGTGCACATCTGCATCTTGTCCAGAGAAAAACACAGGGTCATGACATACCCCCCTCTTGAAAAATGGCAAGCGTCCTCGATTGCACTCAATGGCACAGTAAAGCATCTTATGAGCAAAGACTCCCCATATGACAAAAACAATGGCCTTCCAATGCGTCTGGATGATAGAACAATCATCCTGCACAATAAGCCACACTGTCCTCTTGCTTGTTCCTTCAGAACCTACAGCAAAGTCTAAAACCAAATGGAAACACGTTACCTGTGTTAGCCAAAAACAAAACCATGCATCATTCTACATATGACAAACATATGCATGACACGCATATGCATTCGCAAACAATATGCTCCTCAAAATGCTCCAACTACTCTACAGTAACAGTCTAAGGGCTGCTCGCAAGCCTTACGCCCATGGGCATCCCGCAGGACCCACGACTGAAGGTAAAACATAAGCATATGAAAGCACTCAATGCATCCAAACACTACATCTACCAAGTACTTTCCCACATATGTCTCATGGCCATCCCGCAGGAGTTACACCCAATGGTGCATCCATGAACATAATAAAGCACTTGATGTATCATACCAACATACATGCAGCACATGACACAATGCAGAGTATTTCCCAATGTATTCTCAATGGTACCAGGATCCAATGGCACCAGAATACAAAAATACCTCTACCTCAAAAAGTGTATGCATACATGCACAAATAGAGTTCGATCCATATTTCCATGAATCAAACCAACTCTAGGACTGCTCGCAAGACTTATGTCCTCCATAGAGTTATCCATAGTTGCAGTTAGAGTTCCAGGTGCGCGCGACTGTGAACCATACTCAACCATCACCTCATGTGTCTAGAACGCAAGATCATAGAAGTCCCATAAGCAGATGTACTGTCAGCCTCAGTACCTTCGGGTGAATACAAAGATGTCACCAAGCGACTCCTAGATAACAAATGAGCCTGTCTGTAACAACAAGGGAGCGGAGGTGCTACCCCCCCTCTTGAGCATCAGGCAATGCTCTAGACCCATGCTCTACTGAACCTGAACGAGCCGTAACAAGAGTCGACTCCAACTCATAGGCATCAAGATAAAGCTGCAACTCCTGAGGTGAATCTGCTAAGTCACCCTCCTCCATCCACTTCGCATCCATCAGTGAACCTCCTCCATCCACTTCGTACCCATCAGTGAACAGCTCTTGAACTTCACAGGATAGCGACGGGAAACCTTACCCTGTACCTTTCTTTCCTTATGTGCCAGTATATGCTCGGGAATAAGAACCTCGTCAAGTTCCTCCACTTCCGTCTGAGCCTCATATGATACATCCTCAGGCACCCAAAACTTGCTTACACTCCACCCAAGTGGTAAGCACAAGTCCTCGATGAAGCATAGTAGATCACCACTAACATAGAAAGAAACTGTCTTCCGAACCCATGAAGCCTCTATGAAGATACCACCGGTGACAAATTGTCAAAAGCCATAGCCTTCAACGCATCTCCTGCACCATAACACTTCAACTGCTTCTTGTTCCTGGCCGACTACTTCTTGTCCTTGGTGTCTTTTCTCCTGAGCTTCATCTTCAGCTCTTGCTCTTCACCTCACATAGGCAAAGACACACAATCCTGTACTATGTCCTGCACTTCCTTTTCACTTTCCTCATGTTGAAGCTTTTGATGTGACTCTCATGAGACAACCACGAGCTCGCCCCCTTAGGAAAGTTGGCGATTGTCCCAACCAAAGCAACCACGGACTCGTCTCCTTGAGAAAGTCGACGATGTGTCCCGGCAAACGGAACCATGAAAACCGGCCTTCAGAATGCAAAGGGCGGTGGAACAAACACTCGCACATAAAACACTTCAACACCATTGAGGACCTAGAAAAGGAAAACAAACAGGGGGAGCTAGAGTGCTCCTGCAAATAGTACACGGACACCGATTGGCCCCAAATCGCAGTGGCGTCCCTTGCGGTATTTCTTTAATTGATTATAAGAGCTTCGATTACAATATAAGGCTGGGAACTCAGCCGTCGCAATAGAACCCTTGAAGCCTGCAAAGAACCTGCATCTGGCTTCTTGTCCACTCGGCATCCACAAACAAGTCCAGCCATTGTTCACATCGAAAGACTCTCACACATTGAGTCTGCATACAGAAGCTTTCTCCCATGATCAAGGCTGCCACAACCATCCATAGCCTCTCACACTATGAACAGCATCACACCCTGACACATCCAGTGCTTCTGCATCACAACACAAACTCCCAAACTGTCTCTCAAAAGAGAACTCGCATCACAGCACAGCATACAATACAGTTGACACACCTGTACAAACCCTCTCTACCTTCCAAGGGTACCATCCATCTCTGTCATGGATTCCCTGTCCCCTGTCTAATCAGTAGCAAGGCTGTACCAAGCATGTGTCCATTCCTGTACCTTCTGCCTGCATGTGACCTATCTCCTGGAGAAACCCAAAAACATGTTTCCTCGTCGAGAAACCTACGACCTGTTTCCACATGAAACCCTTAGGCCTGTTTCCCTTTGAAACTTATGTCCTGTTTCCCATACATCTAGTTACCTGTTCCCACATGAAACATCTGGCAACATAGAGATGCCCATAACTGTAGGTCCCACTGTTCCTTTCTAGCAAGAAGAAAACAATCTGAGTCCATGAGCACGCAGCCATGCGAGCTTGCATCACTCCCAAGCCAAGAAACATAACCAAATGACCTTGTACTTGCAGCCAAAAACCCAAGTACATTGCTGAATTTGCAACCAAGCAAAAACAGCCCATAAACTGTCCCAAAACAGTCCTGAATCAAAGCATAGAAAGGCTGAAAGTTCCATCTGATGAACGCCATCGACATGATGTCTATGTTCATGAAAAAAAACCAGCCCCTCCTTTCTGTAGAAACACGGCGTCCTCCAAAAGCACACACCTGGCTGCCTGTGTGTCTAGAGAAACCAACCTGTAAGCGTCTCTTGTGCAAAAGAGCATGAGCTTCAGCCCTCTGCGCCTGC
The DNA here is from genome assembly GCF_041138505.1 of Cibotium barometz. Lineage (NCBI taxonomy): Eukaryota > Viridiplantae > Streptophyta > Polypodiopsida > Cyatheales > Cibotiaceae > Cibotium > Cibotium barometz. The sequence goes on from NC_141047.1 coordinate 35,472,996, forward strand.
AGTCCAGCCCCTTATGCGTGGAGAAAAACATGCGCTGCTCTGTCCAGCGCTGCCTGCAGCCACCTGAATTCAGCTGTCGTACAGCCTCCGTACTGGACTGTACCTGCTGTCCGTACAGGCCTGCAGTTACTGTTCCAGCCGCCAGCCCAAGACCTGCACAGTAGGTGCCAGAATCTGCACAACCAAATCTGCAACATGGACAGTACCTGCAGGCCTGCCACGTGGACTGTACCTGCACAGCAACCGTACACTGCCACGTGGACTGTACCTGCAGTCCAGCCCTTCCATGCGCAGCCAGCATCTTCTCTTTCCAAAAAGCTCAAACGTGGGTATGCTGCAGTCGACTCTTAGCCAGATAGAGAGAAAGCCCACGTGCTGTTCATCCCCATGCTTCCTTGCAGCCCACTTCTTCCAAAAAGCACACCACCCCACAAGAGTAAGGCGCCTCCTGCTTTTTCTGCCCAAAAAGCACACGTGGCCCCAAATATAACATAAGCGCCACGTTTCTTTAATGAAGGGCTTAATAAATGATTTTAAAGGTTTTTAAACCTTCAAAGCTAAAATTCCTTTGTCCCCTTTCACACATGGGGTTATCCACACATGGGCTTCCATCTTCACTCCCACCTGATGCCATTTCACACTGTCCACCATGTCCCCGTGCACATCTGCATCTTGTCCAGAGAAAATTACAGGGTCATGACAGCATGATAGTCAGTGCTCTGACCAGGATGCAGCGGGCCAGTGTGCCCAGGGACTCATCGATCTTAGCTCTTTTCTGCATGCTGAAGCTTTGACACGGTTGGGAGAGATTCGCGAGAGGGAGCATCGGCTGAGACGCAGCCTTGGTTCGCTACAGCGCCTTCAGGAGCAGCAGCCTGCATGTGAGTGGGTGGCATCCCAGCTGAGCCAGGCACGCCAGGAGGTTCGAGAGGTAGAGGAGCAGAGACATGAGTTTTACTATCGTCGTCAGGCCTCTCAGTGGACGCAGCTTGGCGATAGAGTGACTGGAGAGTTTTTTGAGATCACTGGGCCCCGACATGCGCGAGCTGGAGTCCGCCAGCTTGGTAGACCGGATGGATCGGTAGCTACTGAGCTCGGGGAGATCAGAGCCATTGCCACTGCATTCTATAGAGACCTGCTTTCAACGGAGCCTGCCCCACTGAGGATCGAGATGTTTGCAGACAGACAGTGTGGGCCCATTTGCAGAGGAGGGTCACAGACCGTATGCGTACAGTTCTAGGTGCGCCTCTGTCAGAGATTGAGCTTGCCGAGGCCTTGAGGATCCTGCCGCCGCGACATAGTTGCCCAGGGGAGGACGGACTGACGCCGGCCTTTTTTATGCACTATTGGGACCTTTTGGGGCCAGGCCTCCGCAGGGGCTTTCAGCATGTTTTGGACACTGGGGTGATGCCGCAGAGCTTTTCAGAGGGCTTGATCTATCTTATCCCCAAGGGGGAGGGAGTATCAGATGATATTAGGCATTGGAGGCCTATTACGATCCTCAATACTGTCTACAAGGTCTTAGCAAAGGCCTTGAGTTTGAGGATCCAGCCGTTCCTAGGGGAGTTGATTCATGCTACTCAGACAGGATTTGTCAAGGAGCGCAGTATCCTTGACAACATCTTTACTTTCTGGGAGGCGACGGCCCGAGCTAGATTTCTTGGCGAGGACTTGGTCGTGATGCTTCTCGACTTTGAGAAGGCATACGATAGAGTTGATTGGGGTTTCTTAGAGGGCACTATGCTTCGCCTGGGCTTTGAGCCAGGATGGATCAGAGGGGTGGCGGCTCTGTATTCCACAGCTCGCAGCCAGGTGTTGATTGCAGGAGGACGAGGGCCGAGTTTTGAGCTGACCAGATCAGTCCGTCTCAGGGGTGTCCCCTCGCCCCTTTTCTTTTTCTCTTCTTTGCAGAGGCTATGAGCATGTATTTGACGGCAGAGGAGGTCGGTTTGAGAGGACTTCAGCTCCCAGTCCGGGGGGAGGACCTGCTTGATGCTGAGTTTGCAGACGACACGGGCTTATTTTTGCATGGCCAAGAGGCCAATCTTCTTCGGGCAAAGCAGTCGCTCCAGGTTTTTAGTGCAGCTTCGGGAGCATTGATCAATTGGCGCAAGACAGTGGCCTTTTGGATCAGTAGTGCTCCCACTCCGACATGGAGCTCGGACCCCGGTTTTAGATGGATTCTCCAGGCACAACAGTGCGGTATTTGGGATGCCAGATTGGCCTAGATTTGTCACCTGA
>NC_141047.1:35480236-35505236 GCF_041138505.1 Cibotium barometz
TTTTCTTGGCATAAAGGGATGCAGGTTTGTGTATTGGAATTAGCACAAGACTGTGCAGGACTTCTATGCTGAGAAGATCAGAGGTGTGAACATCTTGGGCATGCTATTACTTTCAACCATGTTTGGCCATGTTGTACTCAATTGGACTCTTCCTTAAATGTAAATAAAGAAATACCAAAAGGGGCACCAAGCTTTGGGGCCAACAGGTGTCGTTGTTTTCTTGTAGGAGCGCTCTAGTTCCTGTTTATCTGTTTTCTTTGCTGATTTACAGCTATGTTAGGGCGACAGTTAGTCTACCGCACTTTGGTTTCTACTAAAGGCCAGTTCCAAGGTTCCGTTGCCGGGACCATCACCAACTTTCCCAAGGGGATGAGCTCATGGTTGTCTCCAGGAAAGTCGCTGCTGTAAATTTCAGCAAGATGTCTGATCAAGAGGAAGACTATCTTGATCAGCAGACTATGACTATGAGGGAGAGGAAGAGGAGGAAACCATTCCTGAGAGGACTGAATCTGTGGATATACATGCAGAAGAACAAGCTGCAGCAGATGAACGTTACGAGGATGTAGTGTAGCCAGAAGAGATGCCAAGTAAAGAGGAAGAGAATCTGAGGATGCCCAAAGCCCGATTGGCAGGTGCAGTGAATGTGCTCATACCTCATGCAGAGTGAGAAGTTTGCTGAATTTATGAGGGCCCCTTCCGAGCCTAAGAAGAAGAAGAAGGTGGTGCGTTCAAAGAACCCACCTGAGGTCAACAATAGTGCTATCCCATAGGATCCTGCTTTTGGACAATTTTCCAACATACAGAACACTTATGGTGCTAACCCACAGAATTCCTTTTTCGGGCAACCACCTATTCCGCAGCAAACTTTGCATCCAGGCTATTTTGGCGGAGGTTCTGTGTTCCAATCTATGACTGGGGGTTATCCTCAAGGAGGCATGGGAATGCAAGGGAATTTTGGTGCTAGTTTTCAGCTTGGAATGCAAGGCAGCATGTATGGAGGTATGTGCAAGGAAACATGTATGGGGGCATGTATGCAGCCCGGAATGCAAGGAAACATGTATGGGGGCATGCAGCCCAGAATGCATAGTGGCATGTTTGGAAACATGGGAGGGTCAGCAAGATTGCACGCTATGCAGGGTGTGGGAACCGGAAGTGTTGACCCTAGTATGGGCATGAATGCAGGGGGTAGCAATCTTGTAAAACCACTTTCTTATGATAATCTAATGCCTTTGGGTAAGGCGAAGGATTATAAGAAAGGGGGAGCTGCATTGAAATTTGACACATTCAGTGGGGCGAAAGAGAGGCTCAAGGCTCTTATCTTTTTACAACAGTTTGATGCTGCTTTTTTTGGTGGCAATTACACTGAGTCCTCGAAAGTGAGAAAAGCTACGACTTTTCTCAAGGGCAATGCATTGCAGTGGTGGTCCACTCTTCTCTTGCAGGGCATAGCACCATCTAATTGGGTACATTTTAAACAAGTGTTCTCTTTTGTGTGGCTCACATCTACATTTGAGGTGGATGTAATGACAACGTGGCATAAGTTGGATGCATCGAAGTGTGAGACTCTTTGGAGGATTACAACAAGAAGTTTTGGGAAGCTTTACTCCAAGTTACTTCTTATCGTGCAATGCCATTGTTTGAGCAGGTTGAGAAGTATTGTCGTGGTTTGCCCAAGGAAGTGCGTGACTATTGCATTAAGACCCGAGTAACAAATATGTCGCAGATGATAGAGAATGCTATGACAGCAAATGCATTACTCACTGGGATTTCAACAGGATTTAAGGACAGTAAAAGCACTGGCAAGAAAACTCACAAGTAAGCGCATGCACCTCGGGATGCAACAGTGGTTGCAAAGAAGCGGCGTAAAATGTTACCAATGCCTAAGAGAAGTCCTGAGGAGAAGCAAGCTTTATTGGATGCCAAGAAATGCTTTTTCTGTACCGAAGAGGGACATATGTCTTTCACTTGTCCTAGGCGTAAGTCTAACAAGGACTCTGACACTAAAGGGGAGCCGAAGCCTAAGAAATCGAAGCCTTCTGCAGGGTTAGCTCCTGACCTTGTTGGGGAACAGCCAGGTGGTGAGGAGACAGAGTTGTGCAAAGCATGGGGCAAGGTCAGAGATCAGACTACTTTGATTTTCTTTGACACAGGTGCTAGAGCCAACTTTATCTCACCAGATTTGGCTGGCAGATTGGGGATCTGTGCAGAGGAGATGGGACTTATGTATGAGGCAAATATGGCTTGTCCTTGGGTATGCAGAACCCGTTACCCCTATCATTGGGAAGCTGAGGCTTCATGTGCAGGGTTATGTTGACAGTGAGGAGTTTTATATCATCCCACTTGATGGGTGTGATGTTTTGTTGGGTATGTACTATGCCATGGTGCCATAGGATACATGTGGTGGTGGATACGTACAAAAGGAAGATTACTTTGACTAAAAGAGGAAAAGAGCACATTTTGGATGTAAAGCTTAAAGGGGAATCTGTTTGTCATGTGCACAGTGTGTATCTACCATGTGCTACACGCACACAAGACTAGCTTCGGGGTTGGGGAAGCTTGGAGCTAGACAGGCTGATTGGCGAGCTGAGTTAGGGATAGACTAACGGGCGGGCACCCAAGTATGGACGGGCGGGCGCCCAAGTGTGGATGCCCGATGACCGGCCAAGAGCCTATAAAAGGGTGGCCAAGGTTAGTCATTAGTCATATAGAGTCTCGTGTGTCTTTGTGAGAGCTCTATGGTCAGGAGCCTGGATCTAGGGCAGACGTGCACCTGCTTTATGCAGCCGAGGCCGGCAGCAGTCTCAAGGCCCACAAGGATAGTCTCATATACCGCCACGAAGCTACCCTTGTGGGCCTTGAGACTGTTGCCGGCCTCGGCTGCATAAAGCAAGTGCACGTCTACACTAGATCCAGGCTCCAGACCATAGAGCTCTCACAAAGACACGCGAGACTCTATATGACTAATGACTAACCTTGGCCACCCTTTTATAGGCTCTTGGCCGGTCATCGGGCGTCCACGCTTGGGTGCCCGCCCGTTAGTCTATCCCTAACTCAGCTCGCCAATCAGCCTGCCTAGCTCCAAGCTTCCCCAACCTCAAAGCTAGTCTTGTGTCCGTGTAGCACACGGTAGATACACAATGTGCACATGACACTATTCCTATTGTATCGGCTTCGACCATTTTCATCAGTAATGAAAAAGCATCTTTCCGCGTACTTGGTTTTTGTTAAGGATGCAAAAGACGATGAAACTCAGTCTAATTTGTCTATGTTAGATAAAGGCAGGACCGATTTCCTACATGAGTACCAAGATTGCTTTTCCGAGTCATTGCCAAGAGAGCTTCCTCCGGAAAGGCCAAAGGATCATGCTATTTATCTTATTCTGGGGAGTACCCCACCAAATAGACCGCCATACCGCGTTAGTGCAGCCCAACAAGAGGAAATCATGAGCCAGGTACACGAGTTTGAAAAAGGGACTGATTCAACCAAGCTCATTGCCTTTTTGCTCACCTGTGCTCTTGGTGCAAAAGAAAGATGGTTCTTGGCGCATGTGCATAGATTACAAGCGTTGAACAAGAACACCATCAAGAATCGATTCCCTATTCTGAGGATCGATGACATTTTGGACCGTTTACAGGGCTCTACAATCTTTAGTCGGATAGACTTGAAGAGCGGGTATCACCAGATCTGCATTAGACCCGAGGAAGACAGCTTTTCGGACCACCTTTGGGCCTCATCGAGCGTTTGTGGGCACATTCTTTGATGATATGATTGTGTATTCACGCTCAGAGGAGGAGCATAGGGAACATTTGGGCACAGTGTTTAAGGAACTCCAGAAGCATAGGTTGGTCATAAATGGCAAGAAGAGTGAATTCTTCTTGCAGGAAATACACTTCTTAGGGCACATCGTGTCTAAAGACGAAGTCCGTATAGATCCTTCGAAGATAGAAGCAATTCTTAATTGGCCAGATTTGAGAACCGTGCATAATGTACGCAGCTTTTTGGAATTGTGTTCCTATTATAGGCAGTACATACAGTATTTTGCTGAGATTGCTTCACCTCTTCATGCTTTGACAAAGAAGGAAAATGTGTTCCGATGGGTTGATCGGGAAATTGCAGCCTTTAAGAAGCTTAAGGAAAAGCTTACTTCGGATCTCGTATTGGTGCTACCGGATCTCCGAAAAGCTTTTGTTGTCCAGTGTGATGCATGTGGGAACAGCATTGGGGTAGTTCTCATGCAGGAAGGACATGTGATAGCTTATGAGAGTCACATATTGCAGAATGCCGAGAAGCATTTACAAGTCTATGAGAAAGAGATGTTGGCTGTAATTCATGCTCTTTCTACATGGAAACACTATTTGCTTGGGGCTGATTTCACTGTGCAAACAGATCATTAGACCTTGCGTTATTTCCTCACGCAGACTAAGCTTTCTGAGAAGCATATGAGATGGGCTAACTTTTTGTCTATGTTCCACTTTCAAATTATGCATGTGGAAGGCAAAAAGAATATTGTGGCAAATGCTTTGTCATGCAAGCCACTCGTCTTAGCAATTTCACTTGCTTATCATCATGTCCTTGATAAGATGAAAGAGGAGTATGCGCAGGATGAGGACTTTGGCAAGGTCTATGATTAGGTGTCTAAGGGTCAGCGGCACGATCATTATACTCTCAGGAATGGCTTTTTGTTGATACATGGTAGACTGTGTGTAAGCAGTTACAACTCAAGGTTATGATTGAAAGTCATGCTCCACCATATGTAGGTCATAGGGGCACTAAGGCCACGGTAAAGGCAATTGAGGCTTCCTTTTATTGGCCGACCTTGAAAAGGGATATTGATGGTTTTGTTAGGACATGCATCATATGTCAGACGGTGAAGTTTGACTGTCAGAAGACACCAGGGTTACTTCAACCTTTACCCATTCTACCCATTCCAGATAGCAAATGGAAAAGCATTGCCATAGATTTTATATTTGATCTTCTGAGGACACAAACAGGGAATCATGGCATTTGGACTATCATATGTAGGTTCAGTCAGTAAGCAAGCTCATTTCATTTCCGTGCATAAGAAGATCAAAGCAGATTCTATCATCACCAGTGACTGTGATCCACGGATGACGAGTTTATTTTGGAGAGGGTTGTTTGACAACATGGATACAACTCTCAAGTTTTCATCATCGTTTCATCCACAGACAAATGGGCAATTGGAAGAGGCCAATCCCACAGTGTTAGATCTTCTCAAGTGCTGTGTCACAACATAAGCAACAATGGGAAAAGTATCTTCCTTTGGTGGAGTTCGCTTATAACAACACTGTCCATACCTCAACGGGCAAGGCGCCTTTTGAGATTGTGGAAGAAGGAAAGAAGGTACCACCCATTTTGCACACAAAGGATAAGATCTTTCAAGCTGACCAGTATGTGGAAAGTATGGATGAAGCTTACACGAGAGTTAAGTTGGCACTCCAAAGAACTCAACAAAAGCAAAAGAAGGCAACAAACTATCACAGGCATGCATTAGAGTTTGCACTGGGTGACTGGGTTCTTTTGCGTTTTGAGAAAGCCAGGCTCAAGAAGATGAAGGGTAAAGAGCGCTTATTCCCTAAGTGGAGCATGCATTACTATGGACCTTTTTAGGTATTGGAAAAGATAGATGAGGTGGCCTATCGTTCTACACTCAATGAAAGAAAAATCAATCTAGAAGTGCTAAGTGAAGTGGGCTAAAAAACAGACTATAGGTCAGTTGAGAGAAGACAACTTGATCCCACAATGGAAATCCACTGGTAAGAAGTGAAAACCCACCTGATAACGACAAAGCTATAGCCACAGCTCAAAATGACAAAGGCAAAAAAGCTTTCGATGCATAACTTTCTCTGGGAGATTTATGTGTCATAGCAAATTTACAGGTCATAGAAGAGCTAATGAAAGCCTTACCCTCAAGCTATGGACCAACTTCTCGCATAACTAGTTCCCTATGAGCCTAACAAGTGTAATACCAGAGACCTAGGCACCACAAATGCAGGCACAATGCTACCAGATCACTGGATGATTCACAATGCATTTCATGTGAGTCTTCTTGAACTTTCCGAGGGGATGTGCCTGAGAATGTATCAGACGAGGCTCAGCCGAAAGTGGAGGAACTTGATGAGGTTCTTATTCCCGAGCAAATACTAGCACACAAGGAAAGAAAGGTTCGAGGTAAATTTCTTTACGCTATCTTGTGAAGTTCAAGAATTGTTCACCGATGGATACGAAGTGGATGGAGGAGGGTGACTTAGCAAATTCACCTCAGGTATTGCAACTTTATCTTGATGCCTTCGAGTTGGAGCCAACTCTTCCTATGGCTTATTCAGGTTCAACAGAGCATAGGTCTGGAGCATTGCCTAATGCTCAAGAGGGGGGTAGCACCTCCGCTTCTAGAGGTCGCTTGGTGCAGCTTTTGTCTCACCTGAAGGTACTGACAGCTGACAGTATATTTGCTTATGGGACTTCTATGATATATGTGTACTAGTCACATTGGATGTTGTGGTTATGTATGGTTCACAGTGGTATACAACTTGGACTATTGCTACACCATTGATTTGCAGTGAATCTTGCAACATATGTATGGCTCAGAGAGATTGGGACATTGATCTTACATTGATCTTGCCATATTGTAAGTTTTCACATGGCTGATATCTTGTTGTATGGGCAGTCTTCATTATTAGTGTGATTCCGCTTTGATGTCTTGCTACATCACCACAATGCAATCGAGAACGCTTGCCATTTTTCAAGAGGGGGGTATGTCGCGGCCCTATGTATTTTTGGTAGTTCGTCACATATAGTGTATCCCTGGTTGGAGGTGTGCAGGACATTTATTAAACATTCATACTTGGGGTCAAATTATTAAGGTCCCTTTTCATAACCCCATGGGGGGGACAGGTTTAAAACCATTAAAAAATAAAAGAACACCCTTTTTGGAGATCGTGGCCCTTTTGGGAGGGGCCACACTATTTTTGGAAAAAAGGGCTTCTTTTGGAGTCGTCGGGCCAGCACGTTGTCTCTCTCGTTTTTTTGCGACTAGCGGGCAGGTCAGCAGGGCGCACAAGGGCTGAACGCTCTCTCTCTCTCTCTCTCTCTCTCTCTCTCTCTCTCTCTCTCTCTCTCCCCCCTTTGGAAGGGGGCTGGCAGGCTGCAGGAAGCGTAGGCTGGACTGCTTTCTCTCTCTCTTGCAACAAGGAGGCGGGGCTGGACTGCGCTCGCTCCTTCTCTCTCTCTCTCTCTCTCTTTGAGAACTGGTGGGCTGGACTGGACTGCAGGCGGCTGCAAGACAGGAGGTGCAGGACAAAACAGAGTTTTTCTCACGCCCTCTCTCTCTTGTGAAAGGCAATGGACTGTAGGAGGCACAGAAGCACGTTGCTGAACACGGACAGCCGGCCACTGTTTACTCTCTCTTTTCGCAGGCTGGTGGGCAGTGTCAGACGCACACAGGCTAAAGCTCCTCTTTCTTCCAGCTCGTGGTCGGGAGTGTTTCTCTTGGTCCCTTGTGAGAGGAGGGATTTGCAGCCCAAGAGGGCAGGGATAGGAGCAACTTTGGCATGTTTTTGGACAAGTTTGTGGGCTGATGTGTGGTTGCGTTTATGGCTACGAGTAAGGGCAATTTGGCTATGTTGTTCGAGGCCTCATGAATGATTTTTCCTTGGCATTGTAGATGTGGCTATGTTGTTCGAGGCTTAAATCAACATCATGTTATTGATCAGGCTTAGGGCTGTGGATTAGGACAGCAAAGGCTTCTACGCATGCAACATTGGTATCAAAGCATTCAGGCTCAGCCGCTAAGCAAAGTCCCAAGTAGGTGCATAGATCCAGCAGAAGAATGCAGCATGTATTCGTATTAGGACAGCCAATAATGATTTTCATGCCAAGACCAAGTACACTATCATAATCCCACATCCATGCATATCTCGAGTTGAGGCTATATTTGATATGCCATGATGAGATGACATGGCATGATGTAGACAAATATTGTCACGACCCTATGAATTTGTACAGCGTATCTGGACAATGTGGGCATGGTGGTCAATGTGCACGACACAAGTGTGCAGAACATTTATTAAATGTGCACACTTGGGGTCAAGAAGTGACACTAGGAATTATTAAAGTATTAAAGTCCTGGGGAGGCGCGGGGGGGGGGGGGGGGGGGGGGGGAATGGTTTGGAGGGGAAAAAGGTTTAAAAACCATAAAAATAAAAGAACCCCTTTTTGGGGAGAATCGTGGCCTTTGGGGGAAGTCACGGTATTATTGGAGGGAGGCTTTTCGTGTGAGAAGGCTGGCGGGCAGGGGCTGAACAACATGTGGGGCTCTTTTCTCGCTCTTGCTAGAGTCGGCTACAACTACACGTAGGAGCTTTCACCCTTGAGAAGGCTGGCGGGCAGGAGCTGAACAGTGTGTGGGTCTCTCCCTTTCTCTGGTGAAAAGTTACGCAGGCCTAAGGAGGACAGAAGGCGGGCTGGACTGGCAGCAACACGTGCTTTTCTGTCTCTCTCTCTCTCTGGCGACTGTTGGGCTGCAGGACAGGAGGCGGGCTGGACGGCACGAGGGCTGGACTGTTTCTCTCTCTTTTGGAAGGGGGCAGGCAGGCAGGCAGACGGCAGGCAGCGCAGCCGAACAGGTTCTTCTCTCTCTCTCTCTCTCTCTCTCTCTCTCTCTCTCTCTCTCTCTCTCTCTCTCTCTCTCTCTCTCTCTCTCTCTCTCTCCCCTGTGGAAGGCAGCGCACAGCCAAACAGGGCGTTCTTCTCTCTCTCTCCCCCGTGGAAGGTGGTGCGAGACTGAAGGTGGTTGCTGGAGGTACAGAACTGCAGAAGTACACAGGACTGAACAAGGCATGAGAGTTTCTCTTTTCACTGGCTTGTGACTGTCTCGGAGGTACTCCTCTGGCCCTTTGTGAGAGGAAGGGTTTGGCCATAGGAGTACCTCACAAGGGAAGGGACGGACTGTCGGAACGGAGGGACGCCGAGTCGGGACGGTTCGGGAACGGGGACGGCAGGGGCCGGTCGGATGTCCCCCTGAAGGCGTCCCTCACAAGGGACAGTGAAGGGGACGGCAGTAGGAACGGGGACGGCTGTGGGGGACGGCACTGTGGGGGACGGCAGTAGGCCATTCTGTGCAGTTAGACTGGTTTCTTTTGCCCGCTTCTAGCCGTTTGCCTTGGTTGTTTCTAGCCGTTTGGCTTGGCCGTTTGGGGAGGCCTTGAGCCTTTGAGGCTTGGGCCTTGGGCCTTGGGCCTTGGGCCTTGCCTCTCTCTTGCCTTGAGGTTTGGCCTTTAGGCTTGAGCCTTGGGGCCTTGGGCCTTGGCCCTTGAGGCTTGGCCCTTGCCTCTCTCTCTCTCACTTGCCCTTGCCTCTCTCTTGCCTATCTAATATCTATATAAGAACAAGGCTACAAGGCTACAAGCACACACACACCCTTCAAGTTTTCAAAGTTCAAGCAACTCTCTTTCTCTAGTCTCTCTCCCTCAAGCTTCTTCTAACTTAGTAACTTCCAACTTCCAAGCCTCTCACACAAGGCCCTACTCTCTACTATCTAGACTCTCTCTCTCTCTCTCTCACCTCTCCCTCAACCCTCTTGAGTCTTCCAACTTCCAAGCCTCTAGGCTCTCTCTCTCTCTCTCTTCTCTCTCTCTCTCTCTCTCTCTCTCTCTCTCTCTAGTAGACGTTAATACAGCTTTCTTTCTTTCTTTCTTTCTTTCTCTCTCTCATTTTGTATCTACTTAACTATTAATACAATCAACCGTCAACGCCTTCACTCTTTGATGGCGTTTTTTGTTAATATGACTCAAAAGCTTACCATTTTATGTAAATTTTGTGCTCATTTTGATGTACTTCCAAAGTAGAATAAGTGTAGAGTAGAAAAACTTTTAAAAAAAGTATTTTTTAAGTGCCGTTCCCTCCCCCGTCCCCGTTCCCTACTCATGGCCATCCCCCGTCCCTGTCAGAATATGCAGCGTCCCTGTCAGAATATGCAGCGGAAATGATATCCAAACTTGGGTAGACAAGAGCAAGTAGACTGCAGAAAATAATCAGCACAAGAAACACTGAGAGATGTGTGTAAACTCTTCTCTATACACAAGATCCCGAAGATACTGAATGAGAAAGTGGAGGAGGATGGGGGGCAATATATACAAGCCCATGAGGGCAGTCGGCCAGCTCTAAAAGAGGCCCACGACTGAATAAATGTCCACGACTGCTGATATTAGCAGTCGGCCAGCATCTAATGCCCCACGCCTGCACAGACAAGTCGGCCAGCACTCAGACAGCCCACGACTCATACAGATGCAGTCGGCCAGCTTCAGAGTGCTCCTGGCATCACCTGGCAGCCCTCCAGCCCCTAGAAAAAAATGGGAAAAATAGAGAAAAATACGGGGAGTGTGGAAAAATGATATATGGGCGGGCACACCCACAACAGAGGCCCTGGTGTATACAAATAGACAGGAGATGACTTCTAACACCCCCTCTCAGCTCCTGGCTGTGTAACCAACCCCAGGGAGCTAGAGTGCCGCCTGAGCATAGCATGAGGTAGAGACTTCGTGAAGAGGTCCGCCGCATTGTCCTCCGTCGAACAATAAAGTAGCAAGATGTCACCCGCCAAGATCTTCTCACGAACAAAGTGATACTGTATCTCTATATGCTTGGTCCGGGCATGGAAAACCGGGTTCCGAGCAATAGCTATACAACTCTGGTTATCACACTGGATGACTGTGGGCTCCCTCTGTGGAAACCCCATCTCGCCAAGCAGCCTCCGCAGCCATACAACCTCACAAGCAGCACCACAAGCAGCCCGATACTCTGCCTCTGTCGAAGAAAGGGCAACAGTCGGCTGCTGCTTCTTGCTGCTCCAAGAAACCGCTCCTGAGCCGAGGGTAAAAGTGTATCCTGAAGTAGATCTCCTCGTGTCTGGATCTCCTCCCCAATCTGAGTCACTCCAACCTTGGAGCTTGACTCCATTCCCTCCTGTGTAAAAGAGTCCCAGATCCTTCGTACTCTGCAGATACCGCAAGATCCGCAATCCTGCGTCCCAATGAGTCTTCAATGGCGTCTGCATAAAAGAGCTCAACAGCCCCACGGAGAAGCTCAAGTCCAATCTGGTGTTCAGCAACCAGATCAATGAACCAACCAACTTCCGGTACTGCGAGGCATCAACTGGCTCACAAGGATCTGTAACGGTTAACTTTGTGTTCGGGTCCATCGGCGAAGTAATAGGCTTGCAGTTCTCCATCCCAAAGGCCTCAAGCAACTCATGAACATACCGCTGCTGAGAGACGAAAAACCCCCTCTGGGTCTGCCAGATCTCCAATCCCAAGAAGAAGTGGAGTAAGCCTAAGTCGGTCATCTCAAACTCCTTTGACAAGGCAGCCTTCGTCACTCCAATGTGCTCCACATGACCGCCGGTGAGAATGAGATCATCCACATAAAGGATGATGAGTGTGACCATGCCGCTTCCCGAAAGAGATACAGGTTCGGATCTGCAACCGATCTCTGGAATCCAGTCCGAATAAAGAAGGAATCAATCTTCTGATTCCAAGCCCGCGGAGCCTGCTTAAGACCATACAAGGCCTTACGTAACCTGTAAACCATCCCTTCCGATCCTGGAACAATGAAGCCTGGAGGCTGCTCAACGTACACCTCCTCCTGCAGGTCACCATTAAGGAACGCCGATTTTACATCCATCTGGTACACGGGCCACCTCTGAGAAGAAGCAAGGGCAAGAACAGTCCGAATCGTGGTCATCCGCGCCGTCGGTGCAAAGGTATCCTCGTAGTCAATGCCTGGCCGCCGCTGAGCATGAGCATAACCCTTAGCCACGAGCCTGGCTTTGTGTTTGTCCACCGACCCATCAGCCGTGTACTTGGTCTTAAAGACCCATTTGACACCAATGACTGACCGCTTTGACGGCCTCAGTACCAACTCCCAAGTGTTGTTCTTCTCGATGGCGTCAAGTTCCACCTGCATGGCTTCCCTCCAAGTATCCTGTGAAAGGGCTTCCTTTACGGAAGTGGGCTCTTTATCCCGCATGATACGAGACATAAGAGCATAGTTCACCTGAAGAAGCTCCGCCGTGTTGCTTTTATCTCGAACTCGATGTGATCTTCGAGGGCCGTCCTCTGTGGTCCACTCGGAGGGTAGCTCCGTGACACCTGACTCCCGAAGGGTGTCCATCAACCACCTAGGTACTCGAACAGATCGTGGAGCCTCCTGTGATCGCGGGGGCTCAACTCCAGCTGCGGGCTCAACCTCCTGTGATGACTGAGGTGGATCAACTGGAGTGGTAAACTGGGAATCATCATCAGACTCTGGATCTCCAAGAAGTGGCGGCTCCTCGACAGTGGATGCTGGAACATGCTCGTCAAAGACCACATCCCGGCTGACAACAATCTCGTTTCTCTCTGGATCATACAACCTGTATCCCTTGGAAAGAGAGTTATACCACACAAATACCAGCTTGCGGGACTTGGAGTCAAGCTTCCCCCTCTGCTTCTTCGGAATATGTACATACGCGTCACTCCCAAAGACACGGAAGTGCGAGACATCGGGTTTCCTGTCAAAATATGCCTCAAATGGAGTCATATGGGGTACAAAAGTCGTCGGAGAGCGGTTAATGGTATGGACAGCTGTCGCCACAGCCTCACCCCAAAGTGGACGAGGAAGATCTCGATGCTCTAGCATGGTCCTCGCCATCTCCACCACAGTCCTGTTCTTATGTTCAACAACTCCATTCTCCGAAGGCGATCCGGTATTGGCCAATTCCCTCTTGATGCCATGATCTGCACAAAACCGAAAGAATACAGTCGAGGAGAATTCCCCTCCTTTGTCAGCCCTGAGAGTCTTGACCTGAAATCCAGACTCTTTCTCCACCATCACATGCCAATCCTTGAACCGAGCAAAAGCCTGGTCCTTCTGTGAAAGAAAGTAGACCCACGTGAATCTGGTACAATCATCAACAAGCAGCATGAAGTAGAGAGATCCTCCCAAGGATGGTATCTGCTGTGGTCCACACAAGTCAGTGTGAATCAACTCCAAAGGTTTCGAAGCCCGCCTCGCCTGGAAGCCTGCTTCGGAAAGGATTCCCTGTGCTGCTTACCATGTATGCAAGAACTGCAGCGTCCTTGCCTACTACCAACATCTGGCAAGCCAACCACCATCTGGTCCCGGAAGGCGCGCCGCAAAGCATCCACATTTAAGTGGCCAAAACGAAAGTGCCACAAATCTCCGACCTGAGAGCCTGTCAGTGAGGAGAGTGCAGAGAGCTTGTAGATGCCGTTCTCCACACCGCCTTCCCAAACAACTTTGCCTGTCTCACGGTCCCTTAGAGCAACTGAATGCTCCTCAAATTCCACCCGAAAGCCAGTCTTGCATACCTCATGCACTGACAAAAGATGAAAGCCCAGAGCAGGGACATAAAGAACACGGGAAGCATGCTTGCCCCCCTTGCCGTCGGGAATGATCTCCATCCGGCCCTCACTATGAATCGGAATAGTGGAGTTATCACCAATAAAGATACGACCTGACTGCCGCTTCAGATCCAGGAAGAAGTCACGGGATGGAGTCATGTGCCTGGAAGCACCACTGTCGAGAATCCATTCCCGAGTATCCTTTGCGGTGAAGCCAACTGCCTCCTCGCTCGAAGACGATGAATCATCGGAGTCCACCATCTCCAAGTGCACAAATGCCGGAGTCTTCGCAGCTGAGGCTGACGACTCAGCACTCTTCCCTGTCCGCTTAGGGCACTTCCTCCAGTAGTGGCCTTTCTCGCCACAATCATTACAAGATCTTTCGGCCTTCAGCTTCTCTCGTTCTGGGTCAGGCTTCTTCTCGGAAGACTTATCTGGTGAAGCCTTCCCTTTGCCCTTGTTGGTATTACGGCCTTTCGATCGTTGGCCAGTTAAGGCCTCCGAACCTCCGCCGTGAGGAGGGTTCGTGAAACGTTCCTCCTGGTCCAAGACCATTGGCACAAGCTCCTCCCAAGTAATGGTGCTGAGCCTGCCACTCGTGATCAACGAGGAATAGAAAGCGGAATACTGACCAGGCAAGTGGGAAAGTAACGTGATGGCCATATCTTCGGACGATATCTCTTTCCCAGCTTGAAGGACTTCCTGCTGAAGGGCCTGCAGCTTGTTAATGTGTTCCCGCATCGTCGAAGACTTTGCAGGGTTCATAACCCGCATCTGCACTTCCAAGGATATCCGCTTCATGGGTGACACCCTGTTGTACAAAGAAGCCAAGTGCTCCCATATGCCTCTCGCCAGCGTCATGTGCTTCACATGGTTGATCACCTGTGGTGTGCAATTGAGGAATATAAACGACCGGACCCTGGCGTTGACACGGTCCCACATTTGTGCCTGTGCCTCTCGGTCCTTCCTCGCTGATAAAACCTCCCCTTCCTCAACTTCCGGCCTTGGCACCCCTTTGATAATAAAATCAGCAAGATCATATGACTCCAGAACTGACTCCATCATGACCTTCCAG
Organism: Cibotium barometz; assembly: GCF_041138505.1. Classification (NCBI taxonomy): domain Eukaryota; kingdom Viridiplantae; phylum Streptophyta; class Polypodiopsida; order Cyatheales; family Cibotiaceae; genus Cibotium; species Cibotium barometz. The sequence goes on from NC_141047.1 coordinate 35,494,730, forward strand.
ATGCCATAATTGGACCCGTCCAACTGACGATCCACTGGGAACGTGGGGAGAGTCGGAATCTTCACGTGCTTCTCTGCCATCTCGAGTAAATCCGCCATCTCGGAGAGTAACCTGAAAGGGTGGGTGGGTGGGAAAAATCTGAAAATCAGAAAATATGCAAGTGGCTGTCCAGCCCCTTTGCCCGCCTTCCTCTTGCACCTTCACTTCCCGTTCAGCCCGAAACAGTCCACCGATCAGCAACCTGTTGCTCCCCCTCTTGCTCAGAAAAAACGCCCAAGATCTCCTAGAGCCTAGGGCTCTGATACCACGTCAGAATATGCAGCGGAAATGATATCCAAACTTGGGTAGACAAGAGCAAGTAGACTGCAGAAAATAATCAGCACAAGAAACACTGAGAGATGTGTGTAAACTCTTCTCTATACACAAGATCCCGAAGATACTGAATGAGAAAGTGGAGGAGGATGGGGGGCAATATATACAAGCCCATGAGGGCAGTCGGCCAGCTCTAAAAGAGGCCCACGACTGAATAAATGTCCACGACTGCTGATATTAGCAGTCGGCCAGCATCTGATGCCCCACGCTTGCACAGAACAAGTCGGCCAGCACTCAGACAGCCCACGACTCATACAGATGCAGTCGGCCAGCTTCAGAGTGCTCCTGGCATCACCTGGCAGCCCTCCAGCCCCTAGAAAAAAATGGGAAAAATAGGGAAAAAATACGGGGAGTGTGGAAAAATGATATACGGGCGGGCACACCCACAACAGAGGCCCTGGTGTATACAAATAGACAGGAGATGACTTCTAATAGTCCCGTCCCCCGTTACCGTCCCCCGTTCCTTGTGACTTGGTTTGGCAGTTTTGAGGGTGGAAACAGGGCAATCCGAGGGATGTTTTTGGACGAGTCTATGGACTGATGTATGGTTGTGTTTATGGCAATGTGCATGGGTCAATTGGCTGCGTTTTCAGGGCCTCGTGGATGTACCTTCTTGGCAGATTAGAGGTCAAGAACAGTGCTATGTGAAGCCTCTATGCTGAGAGGACCAGAGGACTGGCAATTTGGACATGCATATGTATAAGCCATGTTTGGCCATGTTGTATTCAGTTGAACTCTCCCTTGAATGTGAATAAAGAAATACCGAAAGGGGCACCAAGCTTTGGGGCCAACAGGTGTCGTTGTTTTCTTGTAGGAGCGCTCTAGCTCCCTTTTGTTTGTTTACTTTGCTGATTTACAGCTGTGTTAGGGCAACAGTTTGTCTACCGCACTTTGGTTTCTACTAAAGGCCGGTTTCAAATATCATGTGAGATTGCTTGTGCTAGCATTTTTTTATAAACTGTTACTTACTGAGATATGACAGTGGCAACAGCAGCTCCACTTACACCATACCCAAGAGAGAACATCAGAATGGGAACAAGAATCATATTGATGATATTTCCCGAAACTGCACAAACACAAGCAGCCAATGTCAGAGTAAAACTAACTAAGGCTACTTGTAGATGATATTTCCCGAAACTGCACACACACAAGCAGCTAATGTCAGAGTAAAACTTGATCTTCTATACTTGTAGAAGATATAAAAGATAACTTGACACTCACCAGTGGCATATAAAGGTGTTTTAGTGTCTTTGAAACCACGAAAAACACCCTGAACGGCTAAGGACACAACAACTGCAGGAGCACCAACTGCACGCAGTGCTAGGTACTGCTCAGCTGGGACCCGCATATTAGAATCCTGAGAACACGATGCATATTGCACGTGGAAATCAGTACAGAGATCTTTTTATTCACCTGATTGGCAAAGTAGCATTGCATAGTTCAGCATTTTCACTTGATAGATTTGCCTTTTAGTGTCTCATCATCTTACCACGGATACCCCCATGATATCTAGAATCAGCCCTGCTCCCACTGTTAATAAAGCGAGTTCCAAAAAACCGAGCGCAGATCCTACAACGAGTGCTGTTGAAACTGCTGGCAAATTTCTTTTCTCAGAGCCATGTGTCTCCTTCATAGCACGTACCTTCTTGTTGCCAACACGACTCACAGGATTTTCAATATCTGCCATGCAAACAAAAACACCAATACCAAACAGTTAATTGGCATAAAAACACCCCTGCAAAAAGATGTTCTCTGAAAACGCCTTGTTTCTTCCAACCTCTCTTTGTCATATTGTCTAAGGCCATGGCCTCATGAGCCAACTCCAGTTGTACTTTCAGGTCCCATATCTGCCCTTAGTATTGCTACTAATAAAGAATATCAAAACATCTACTTCTCTCTCTGTGAGTGATGGGCATGTGTGCACGTGCGCGCATAGGTGCGCCTGCATGCACGCATGCGTGGGTGTGAATTCAAGCCCATATAAAAGATTTCCAAGCACAGTTTACACTTGCCTTTCACTGAAATAAAGGGGTCTTGCTCTCCAGCAGTAGACGAATCATCAAAAACAACTCCCATTTCAAGCTCAGCAGAATTCCCTGCATCTGTGGCTTCTTCAGCCACAAATGAGGTTGTGAGGTTCAAGATAGGGAAGTTAAGTAGCTTTGATACCAGATTGAAAACCGCAATGGACACACCAACAGCAGCCAACTCAACAGAACCTTCAAAACAAGCGAGTAAAAATACGTAAAGAGTTGTTCAAAAAATTACTTACTTGCTTTTAAATCTAGACACGGCTGTTAAGAAATTTAATCACCTAGTCGCCCAATAAACGCAGTGTCCACCAATGAAGCAAGAGGATCAGCTGCAAGAGCAAGCAGTGCTGGCAACGCAATGACAGCAATCTCCAATCCAAGCTCATCTGCCTTGAACACTTTGCTGTCAAAAGGTCCAAACACCAACTTCTAGTTTAAAATCTGTCCGCCCAAATTCTCAAACGATGTGTGCACACTGTCAGCCACATTTTCATGCCAGCTCCTAAACTCCCAAAGGATTACCTGGCACCCTTGACAAAGTAACACAATATATTCTTGCCCGGCACTTTGGCATGCAATGAAGTAGTTGAGACCCCATCATCATCAGATAAAGGCATATTAGAGCCAGTCAACTCTTCTTTATAACCCGGAAGCTCGGAAGTCCGCTGCTCATGAATGCTAGCATACCACCGAGAGGTACCACGGCTTCCCCTCCTCAAGCACACTCTGTTAGCTTGGCATCGGGCAAAAGATTTTAAAAATCCAACCTGCTTGGCAAAATCTGATGCAGGAAAAGACTTGGAGAAGAGTTTCTCTGCTTGTATCATGCGGGTATATCTAAGCTGCCATGAAGCTTCTTCACAGAGGACATAATATGTCCTCATGTTATTAAGATGTCAGGATCTATTCTAAACATCTCCACAGCCCCCAAGAACTCAGACAAGTATGCTTGCTGTGTGCACTGACTCCCAAAATGCAGCTGCCAGAACACTTTCTAGCACCTCCTCCACAAGGAAAATAATTGCAAAGACCATATCAAGCTGTCAGTCCAGCCAAGCTGCAAGAAATTTGATTGAACAGTTAACATCTAAAGACAGAGAGGATCGACAAACATGAAAACTTACTATGCCAGATACACAATTCAAAGGCTGAAATTTACGATCTTTAAGAGAGCACAATTTGCAAAACATAGAGAGAAAAGAAGTACACAATTCAAAGGCTGAAATTTACGATCTTTAAGAGAGCACAATTTGCAAAACATAGAGAGAAAAGAAGTACACAATTTGTGGCTGATTACTGAAGTAGATGATGGCTGCATTTTTTGTTGCTGGATTTAGAGAGTGGAGCTTCTATTCTGAAGACACAGAAATGTGATAGAGAGTGCAGGACATCCGGAAAATAAACTAGTCAACAACCATGCTTCCACACACATGCACGCATGAATTCACACCAGCTTTGTTGACCAAGATCCATCAATTGTTGGCCCAAGACCATATAATACCCCCATTCGGCATTGGGTTAAATGGGGGATAGGAGATTTAAAGTGGACGCTGGGACACACTACAACCTAGAGATGGCCGCCTGCATTATTAGCCTGACCAAGCCTTTGCTTTCATTGGGTTGGGCCTGGTTTGGCTGCCCATGAAGATATTTAAGCCACCCAAGTGAGGCAATTTTGGAAGAAAAGGACTTAGACCATTTATCTGATGGCGAAAAAAGCATCCAACCTCATTCTAATTTTTGAAAGTCATTTATAAACAAATTATTGTGAGATAACAGACCAGCTGTCAGCTGATACCTGCATGCTGCCCACATAGCCCATTCATCCACGCATTACAAATGCCCTCTATCACCAGTGGGGACACTACATGCATTGACCTCTCATTTAATATCACCAATAGGGAAATTATGGGGCATAATTTCTCATTTGGATCCTATTCATGTGGAACAAGTCGATATTGATTTTGGCTTTCGGTCTCGGATTGAAATGCCTGCAATTGAGAAAAACGCCTGTGAATGGTAGTGTTTTGCAGAAGAAACAGCCCACGTTGTGAACCTAATCAACTGAAGGGACAAGAGAGGCTATTAGTGTGAGGCACAGTGCCCTGAATGGCAATAAAGCGTGAATGTGATCAATAACAAAACACAGACCAAGGCAACTAATGCAATTGCAAACAAAGTTAGCCAACGGATCCCAGACCTTCCTTTGAGGAGATTAGCAAGGACTTCGTGACAAATCTGCCCTGCATGGGAAAGAGAATCACCGATTGCCTGACCATTGCACACAAAGTGTGCAAGTTTGTAATGTTCGTACCATGCAAGGGCGATGTTACCATGGAAGAGATGGCCGGATTATTTTGCGGCATCCTTCAGTGTGGAGTTGCTGGCAATCAGTGGTGTTGTTGGCAGATTTTTTTTATTCAACTGGCCTTTGGCCCAAGATCCTCCCATAGTTACCAAATTTCACCGTCTGTAGACAGCCGCCCACATGCACTTATTTATCCACCCGTAGGCAATGCCACCGAGGAAGCACCAAGGGGGTTGGTGAACCCAGGACCTCTTGGTCCTAGGCAAAACACCTTCACCACTTGAGCTATCACCTCATTGGCAGTTGTTGGCAGATTTTAGCAAGAACAGCATCAGATTTCCAAACATAAAACCAAATCCACATCCTCCAGTCGTTGGAGTGGCACTGTTCCATTCACATTAAGGCAGAGCATGGGGGGGCAACATCTGACTGAGTTGAGAGAGGATCCACTTGCATGACATTATGACACTATTTGAGAGAATATTAGTAGCCTTCTAACCTGGGCTCTTAAGATTCTAATCCAAAAGGAATCTTGGCCAACTAAAATGCAGCCGCTTTTCACATAACAAAGGAAAGTTAGGTTATTTCCGTGCAATCTTCTCACTAAGCTTCAGACATTCCAGGAAATAGGGTTGCTTATAACAACAAGGCAATCACTACTTTGCACTGCCATACTTTTGACAAATTAAAGTATTATAGATTTTTGAATTAAATCTTGTCACTCTTCTATGTGGGCATACGCAGTTTCACAGAAAAAACAGAAAAGAAGGCATTCAGAGCTATAATTTCATGCAATTCAATGAGAATTAGAGGGAGAAATAGCAGAAAAAGAGCTAAAACTTTCTGCGGAAATGGAGAAAATCCAACCTGGTTTTGTTCTTGATCTGTTGAACCCACTTCAGAATTTTGGGAGGGAAAACCAGAAGCGAAAGTGGGCAGCGTGGAATCGGGCATTTAGTTTTTCAATGGCGGATGCAGGTGGAACAGGTAACAGCACGGGAAGGCGCCATCCCCATGAGAAAACACTAGTTTTTTTTTCTTCCCGGTTTTATTCTGAAGTCCATGTGTGCTTTAAACCACCCCCTCGTATGAATCGCTGATCCAGCGAGCTGAACGTGACCCGCCAAATGCTCGTTTGCCTACCACAGGATATATATATATATATATATATATTTGCAAATTTCATTATTGGAAATCAAGAATCTCCTCCTCTCAAGCAAAAAGAAATGAACCAAATTCCAAAAAAGGCAGGTTTCTCTACATTTCTAAACAAGGCAAATTTTTCTGAAACCTTAAAAAAAGCATATCCGTGTGAAATGCACCACCAAAAAGATTTTGGTGGCCTAGTGTTATTTTTACTTAATCAAATAAGGGATTTTTTTTTTGTGCACCACTATCAAAGTCATTTAAGAAAGACGTAAGTTAGGGGTGTATGCCACTGCTAGAGAAAAACTTGAACTTTTTCCCCCCACCACCAGACAAGTTGGAGTACAATCGATTTCCCCTACTCAACATGTCATTATTAACCGCTTTTTGTAACTAAAAAACTATAAATTATCGGTTTTTATAAAGACAATAATACATTCAATTGATTTTTTTGAATTTTAATCGGTGCAAAATACACTAAGGGACATTTTTTTAGTGTGTGCAGAGTAACACTATCAAAGCCATTTAAGAAAGACCTAAGCTAGGGAGTGGGGTCACATCTGGGCGGTTAAGTTGGCGACTTTTCTTTAATTAAGTTCATGACTTTTCTCCACGCTAGACTAGGTTCGATTCCCCCCTCCCCCTTAATGCATAAAAGGGTTAAAGAGAGTGTGTGTTCCTTCCTCATAATTTTTTAAAAGACATAAGCCCCTAAGAAAAATGGCTAGGTGGTAGTGGGGAGTTAAAAGAAGAGAAAACGTGTGTGTGTGTTACACACACACAAGGGTTAAAGAGAGTGTGTGTTCCTTCCTCATAATTTTTTAAAAGACATAAGCCCCTAAGAAAAATGGCTAGGTGGTAGTGGGGAGTTAAAAGAAGAGAAAACGTGTGTGTGTTACTCTCTCTCTCTCTCTCTCTCTCTCTCTCTCTCTCTCTCTCTCTCTCTCTCTCTCTCTCTCTCTCTCTCTCTCTCTCTCTCTCTCTCTCTCTCTCTCTCTCTCTCTCTCTCTCTCTCTCTCCTCTCTCTCTCTCTCTCTCTCTCTCTCTCTGTGTGCGCGCGCGCGCGCACATGTGTGTGTCTGAGAGAGAGGGCCAAATATGAATGGGACTAAATGCAATATGGAGCTTTGTGTGTGTGTGTGTGTGTGTGTGTGTGTGTGTGAATAACTAGGTAACATTAGATGCATGGAATTGCACTGCTAACTTGAACTTTAACATGCCAAATTTGATGTAAGTCGGTGTTTGGGAAAGGTGTGCCTAAGTTGCATAACCTTTGACCGATTAAAAATTCAAAATGGCCGGTTGAGAACATTCGTCAAGGTATAGAGTTGGCTGAAAAAGAAATATGGTAACATTGTATCTTTTCTCCAAATTTCGAGGTTGGTGAAAATTGAAGAGGAAGTGGATATTTTTGCTAAAAACGGTTTCCCAAACATTAATGTGTGTTAACAAGTTTCTCAATCGTAAAGGATTAGAAAACTACATGGGAATGATGGAAAAGGAATCTTTTCATGAAATGCTAATTATTTATTAGGTTATCAATACTAAAATAACCTTGTGAAAGGATGTGCATACATCTTCTCTCTTTGGGCCTTCTAACTCAAGAATTAGAGAACCTTGCTTTAAGAATATTTTTCGTCTCTTTATTTATGCACTTATATGGAGAATTGTTCTTGTTTTTATGTATTTTTCATCTCTTCAATTATGCACTTATATATCACTTTAGTGAATTATTCTTATCACCATGATGGCAACCTTGAGTTTATTCTAGTGAGCGATCCTCTTATGATCTTTTATTGCATTTTTGTTTGATAGTGAAGCTCACTTTTCCTACAAATATAAACTACTAAAAACAAGGTTATGTGGGAAAATAAAAATAGAATCACTCAACTTTTGAAGCTTTTAAAACATTAGTGGATGAATAAAATACCTAAATGATAAATTTTTGTGAGGATAGCTTTCTACCCACTTAGCTGTGACCTTGCTTGTATCTTCATTAATTTATAGTAGTTGATTGACCCCATACTAGCATTCACAAGTTGTGGCATAGTAGGGGATCCCTTGGCAATGATAAAAGATCAAACTATCCTTGCTCTCAAGTATTCAAATGTTGGGGAATATATTTAGCCAAATTGCAATTCCTACCTCAAGTGGTATTGATGACATAAATCTAGTGTGCCCACTTTGTGAATTCCACCTTATTATTCTCTTGACATTTATATAACAAGGATCATCACACACAATGATTTGTCACTATATTGTTTGTTTTACTAAAGAAAAGAAACAAGGAGAGATTCCTAGGCAAACACATTCAAGACAACAAGGGTTGATGAGTAAGCCCAGGTTCCCTTAAAGTTATAACATTTGTTATATTTGAACAAGACCAATATATTTGTTATATTTGAACAAGACCAATGTATTAACTAAATTTAGGAGTTTCTATATAATTAACACATTCATAAATAAATTGAGGAGAATGTGATTTTTTCTCTTTCACAACAACAAAGACCATTTCTAATTCATAAGCATAAAAAGACACTACATGTTAGCAAAAACATGTAAAAGATACATTCAATAGGATGATATAGTTTTATTGTGATTTGTGTTTGTAAATGACATATGTTGGTCTCATCGCTTGATCTTGGTCACCTACATATATATTCATGGAGGAAGAAGAAGGAAACGAAGAAGGGAATTCCGCCAAGGAGACTAGTCACTCACTACCCAACTTGCAAGTTTTCTATGAGTTTTTAATTATTCCTTCAAGAAGCATAAAAGGGTCCCGTGAGACAGTGGTATCAAAGCTTTGGTTTAATTTAATCTTCTTGAAGATGGTCAAAAACTTATGGACAAAGAGGTGAAAGAGACAAAAACAAAGGTGACTTTGATAATTTTTTTGAATTTAGATTGAAGAAGAACACGTTTATGGATTTATGTTTATGTATGGTTGAAAGAAGGCTTGTTTTTAACCATTGGATAACCAATCTCCATCAATCTATTGCCCAAAGGTTAAAGCAAGGTGGAAAACCATTAGTGGGTTTCCCAAAACCATAAAACCACCTTCTTCAACACTAATCATCTTCATAATCTGCCCATATAGATGGAATCAGCAAATTGAGGAGATTAGAACCTTGATTTCAGGATTGCTAATCTATCTCTCTGTTGAATTCCTATAATGGTGGTTCAGAATTTTCCCTTCCCTTGTCCAAAAGTGTGCTATCTCTATTTCAAAAAGGTTAAATTATATATATATATATATATATATATATTCCTTCAAAAATTGTGTCTCCTTCTCCTCAATTTGAATAGGCGGCAGCGTGGAACTCGACGATGGAGGGCATGCCAATATATATATATATCATTTTCTCCCTTGCATTGGCCATCAAAGGTTATCTTTTTATTTTCCTCCTCCCAAAAATAGCATTGCACGTTAGCTAAGCCACAGGTTGCAGGCTAAGTAATTCTTGCAAAAGCTTTATTTATAAAGCCTTAATAAGCTTAATATAATATAAGCACACACACACACACACACATATATATATATCTACTATCTCTTTCACGGCTTACGCTGTCGTCCACGTGTCCGAGTTTTTTGCATGTGCCGCTTTCTCTAGGCCAGCACGTCCACGTCACCTCTTACATGCTCTGCCAGACTGCCACCACGTGTACGCTGCAGCGCCGCCCCTATTCGATGCTGGGCCATTTTGCAGAGGTTGCAGGTTGTGTTGTAGCTCCTAAGTTGCAGGTCGCCGCCCCTATTCGATGCGAACGGCGTTTTGGTCCGCTCCCCTCCTATTCGCACAATGTCCAGCGAGCTCTCGACGTGCTTTTTTTTTTTGCAACTCTCGACTGTGCAGGCTGTTGGAAGCATCGACATGCTGACCAATGAGCTCTCTCTCTCTCTCTCTCTCTCTCTCTCTCTCTCTCTCTCTCTCTCTCTCTCTCTCTCTCTCTCTCTCTCTCTCTCTCTCTCTCTCTCTCTCCTATCTCTTTCACGGCTTACGCTGTCGTCCACGTGTCCGAGTTTTTTACACGTGCCGCTTTCTCTAGGCCACCATGTCCACGTCACCTCTTACAAGCTCTGCCAGACTGCCACCTCGTTTATGCTGTAGCGCCGGCCCTATTCGATGCTCGGCCACTGGTTGCAGAGGTTGCAGGTTGTGTTGTAGCTCCTAGGTTGCAGGTCGCCGCCCCTATTCGATGCGAATGGCGTTTTGGTCCGCTCCCCTCCTATTCGGACAATTCTTGACGTGCTTTTTTTGACAACTCTCGACTGTGCAGGCTGTTGGAAGCGTCGACATGCTGTCCAACGAGCTCTCTCTCTCTCTCTCTCTCTCTCTCTCTCTCTCTCTCTTTCACGGCTTACGCTGTCGTCCACGTGTCCGAGTTTTTTGCATGTGCCGCTTTCTCTAGGCCAGCACGTCCACGTCACCTCTTACATGCTCTGCCAGACTGCCACCACGTTTACGATGTAGCGCCGCCCCTATTCGATGCTGGGCCACTAGTTGCAGAGGTTGCAGGTTGTGTTGTAGCTCCTAGGTTGTAGGTCGTCGCCTCTATTCGATGCGAACGGCGTTTTGGTCCGCTCCCCTCCTATTCGCACAATGTCCAGCGAGCTCTCGACGTGCTTTTTTTTTTGGCAACTCTC